>NC_133120.1:79293449-79617649 GCF_033568475.1 Henckelia pumila | reverse complement strand
ATTAACTTTTTCGATGTGGATTTTGGCACACTAACTTTGCATTTTCAGTGTTTTTTGGTCCAATTGTATGCGTGTCAGCTTTTAATTGGTTCATGTCATCATTTTCGACCAATCAGAAATTGACATGTATACAGTTGGACCAAAAAACACTGAAAATGTAAAATTAGTGTATCAAAACGCACATCGAAAAAGTTAATGAACCAAAACCAAAACATACACAAGTTAATGGACCAAACAAATTATTTTTCCTATTTAATATATAATATCATGCTATTATCAGAAATGATAAAAAAAAATAGTTTTTTAAAAAACCTTGTTATAAATCCTGGGAGGATGTTAAGACGACATCCCACACTCCCAGTAAGGGATACGACAAGTATAAAAGCCTCTAAGGTTTTTAAACAATAACGTGATATGATATATATTTATTATGTATATATACTAACTATATCAATATATAATTTCATGTTATTATATAAGAGGTTGTCTAGGACACTGACCTTATAATAACGTGATATGATATATATTATTATATATTTATATACTAATCATATTTGTATAATCTCATAATATTATATAAAAGGCTGTCTAAGACACAGACCTTATAATAATGTGATATGATATACATAATTATTTAATTATGATTATCATTATATGCATCGCATGATTATCATGAATTTTTATTCAACACATACTCGATTTTTTTCTTTACCCCCAACGGTCACAAACGATAACAAAACGGCTAGTTTTTGCCCTATAAATATGTTCACTCAAACTCATTTTCAATTACACCAAAATTCACTCTTTCTCTCAAAATATTTTCTCATCGGTTTTTTCGAAGATGAAGATGATGACATTTTTAAGGCTATTTTTCATAACGATTATGATCATCATGCTCACGAGTCTTGTACTCACCGGCGATTATCCATTGCACACTTTTCATCTATTTTTAAACATACTTGTACTCGTCGTTTATCCATTATTTTGTATTGTCATATTAATGGAAATTAACTTATAAAATGCATTGTTATTTTTCTAGTACTACCATGTCATATTTGACAAAGTTTAAATTCATTGCTCTCGATATCACTAGAAAAGAACAAAGAATTGTTAATGAGAAATCATAAATCTAGACCCAATGTATCTACGGCATTTCCAGAAGCAAATGTCGTAAATAAAAAAAAATTAAAACCAAAATCAAAGGCATAAACTAGATTTTGGTCGAGGTCGAGGATGTGGTCATGAACGTGGACGTAGAAATGATCGCGGTCGTGGTTACGTCCGTGGATATGAAAATAATCGAGATAGTTACTTCAATAACTAATCTCAAAAGAACGTCACGAACCACCCAAAAAGGCAGCATGAAAATATGAGTGAAAATAAAAATCACTCAAAAGGATATGTGTAACGCCCCACTGTATCAAGACGAGTCTTTTCAGCGTGCCTGAAAAACTTCCCAAGGGGTCACCCATCCTATAATTGCCCCAAGTCAAGCACGCTTAACTTTGGAGTTCTTATGTGATGAGCTCCCGAAAAGAAGATGCACCTTCTTGATATGAGTAGCACTTATGAAATCTTTTAAGCTCTCCTCAACTATGCAGTCCCATACCTACACAGTCTCAGAATCCCTCTCATTCCGGCAGAATCGGTTCATTCATGTCTCCCTCCGCCTAGAAGCCTTTCAGGAGCCGCTCATTGTCCGTGCAACCTCTTGGCACCGACGATCACTCCCTGCCTCCTCAGCCCCGGGCGTCACAATATGAGAGTGCTTGTTATAAATGTGACACTCCAAGACATTGGTCACGTACCCCTGAGCACTTATGTAAGATCTTTAAAGTATCTATAAAGGGAAAAGAAAAAGAGACCAATTTTGTTGAAAACAGTAACCATTTAAGTGGTTCAACTTATTTCAATGCTGCCGATTTTTTCAAATGATTTCGAGAACATTGATTAATATATTGGTAGGACTGAAATGTAACATGCTATATTTTTCATTCATTCTTATGAAACATGCTATATTTTGCATATATATATTATCCTTGATTTTTTTTATTGCATTTTTTGAAGTATGGAAAATGCTATGAGCAAAGATAAACCCATGGAAGTTTGCATACCCGATAGTGGTACAATGCACACCATTCTCCGAGATAAAAGATATTTTTTGGAATTAAAACCAACAAAAACAATGGTGAATACAATATCAGGTCATGTAGACTTGATTGAAGGTTGTGGAAAACATATTTTTTGTTACCTAATGGTACAAAATTTTTGATAAATGATGCTTTATATTCACCAGGATCAAAAAGAAATTTGTTGAGTTTCAATGACATATATTCTCATGGGTGTGATACTGAGACGGTAACTGATGGAAATCAGAAATATATATGTCTTACCACATATAAATCAGGAAAGAAATATGTGGTTGAAAAATTATCAATGCTCCCTACTGGATTGCAATATACACATATAAGACCGATCGAATCAAATATGGTGGTTAATAGTTCTTCAATATTAACCAATCGGCATGATCGATTGGGACATCCTGGTTCAATAATGATGCGAAGAATTATTGAAAATACACATGGTCATCCATTGAAAGACCAGAAGATCTTTCAGAATAATAAGTTTCAATGTAAAACATTTTTTCTTGAAAAACTTATTATAAGACCATCGCCAGCTAAAATCCAAATAGAATCACCCATATTTCTTGAACGTATTCAGGGTGATATTTGTGGGCCAATTTATCCACCATGTGGACCATTTCGATATTTTATGGTTTTGGTCGATGCCTCCAGCAGATGGTCACATGTATGCTTATTGTCAACTCAGAATGTGGCATTTGCAAGATTAATGGCTCAAATAATAAAATTGCGGAATCAATTTCCCGATTATACAATAAAGAAAATAAGACTTGATAATGCTGGAGAATTTACTTCCCAAACTTTCAATGACTATTGTATGTCAATGGGAATTATTGTTGAACATCATGTTGCTCATGTTCATACACAGAATGGATTAGCCGAATCATTGATTAAACGTCTACAACTGATTGCTAGACCAATGATTATGAGAACAAAACTCCCTATTTCTATATGGGGACATGCAATTTTACATGATGCGTCATTAATTCGCATCAGACCAAGTGCATATCATAAATTCTCCCCATTGCAGCTTGCATTTGGTAAAGAACCAAATATTTCTCATCTGAAAATTTTTGGATGTATGGTGTATGTGCCTATTGCACCACCTCAACGATCAAAAATGGGTTCTCAAAGAAAAATCGGTATTTATATCGGTTATGATAGTCCATCAATCATTCGATATCTTGAGCCTCAGACAGACGATGTGTTTACAGCACGTTTTGCTGATTGTCATTTTAATGAAGAAATCTTCCCAATGTTAGGGGGAGAAAAGAAACACATCGAAAAAAAATCACATGGTATGTACCATCATTGTTACATTTGGATCCAAGGACCAAACAATGTGAGAAAGATGTATATCAAATTGTGCACTTGCAAAGAATTGCAAATCAAATTCCAGATGCATTTGCAGACACAAAAGGGGTAACAAAATCATATATACATGTTGTAAATGCCCCTGCTCGAATTGAAATTTCAAGGAAACAAATTGAAGACACTCATGATGTCATAAAATACTTGAAGCGTGGAAGGCCAGTCGGTTCCAAAGATAAAAATCCTCGGAAAAGAAAACACTACAAGAAAAAAGGCAAACGACAACGGATATAATCTGTAACACCCGGTATTTTTAAATACGTAAATTCGCATGCATAATTGGGATATTTAATTATTTAAATTTTTGATTTATGGGTTAAATAATTATGTGAATTACTTGTGCATGATTTAATTTATTTTTAAGCATTTAACCCATAATTAGTAATTTTTATGATTTTCAATATTTTAATTATTTGATCGCGTAGACGGGACCGGGGACGGACGAGATGACAACTTTCTATCCAATTTATTTCATGAGCCTTTTTAGAGCCCTAAAATATTATTTTGAGTTTTATTATCTCAAAATTTTAAGTATTTAATTTTATATAATTTTAGGAGTCCATTTTATCCAAAATTAGCCAAGATAATGACTTTTAATCACTTTTAAAAATTCCCTATTTTAATATTTCGGGATTTACATTTTTGTATCAGATTATTATTATTATTAGGATTTTTAAAAATAAAGTTAGTTGATATATTATCTTTATATTGATTATTAGTAATTATTAAACCATTATCTACTAAACAAAATTTTAAAAACCTAAACCTATTCTACCCAAACCCTCCAAACCGATCACTTAGCCGCCTCCATCAGTTCCCACCCTCCTTCTTCATCTTCTTCGTTGATCATCAGCCAAGGAGGAACACCATAGCCACGTCTTGAAGGTCCAAAGTTCCTCGTCGTCGCCCCGTCGTCCCGGAATCGTCTCGCTTTCGGTTTTTCTCTTCGTCTACGGTGAAAGGCATGATTTTCTTCTCTTTTCAATCCTATATCAGTGTATGTATGTGTGTGGGTGTGTAGCATCGAGATATATCATTTTGACAGCAAGTTTTTCAAAATCTTTCTCTTATGCACTCGGTTTTGGCTTTGTGATGTTCATGTTCACGTTTTTTGCTAACCATGGCTCGTTTGATTGCTGGTCAAGGTGATGTAGGGTCCCTAGGCCAGGTAGGAGTCGGGGGTTAAGGCTGGAAAGGGCTAGGAAAGGGAGGAGACGAGCTGCACCGTGACTGGTGCAGCAGATCGCGCAGCTAGGGTTCGTGGAAGTGGGGTTCGGGCTAGGTGCAGGCGCAGCATGGGGTTCGGGCCAGGGCATGGTTCGAACCGGCAGGACCCTGGGAAGGTCCTGCCGGCGGGGCTCCGGCCACGGTGGTCGGAGCTGGGCTGCAGCAGGCCGTGAAGGCCTGCTGCTCGTGCGGCCGTGGCAAGGGGGAAGAGGGAGGCTTAGGGTTTCGGGTTTTTGGGCTGTTGGTGGATCCGGGTCGGGTCATGTGGTCCGGGTCGGGTCTAAAATAATATGGGCTAAGTTAGTTGGGTCCGGGTCCGGGTTATTTTAATTGGGCTCGTGTATTTTTATTTTTAAGTCTTTTAGTTAATTAGGAGTTAAATGGGCTAATTAAATTCCTAAAAATTTAATTAGTACCATTTAATTTATTTGGGCTCCATTATATTATTTTGGGTTAATTTAATTATTTTTGGGCTTTGGTTGATTTATTGGGTCTAGAAAAGTTGTTAATGGGCTTAAGTGCACTAATGGGCCAAGTCTTAAGTTAATGGGCTTGTATGTCTAGGGCCAGCAGTTGAATCAAACCATGAGAAAATTTATGTGTTTAGAGTTTATATTTAATTATTTTATGCATGAAAAGTTAGTTTAATATTTATATGATATTAGAAAATAAATTAAATATAAATGAAGGACACACAATTTATTTAAAGTACATGCATTCATGAAATCAATTTTTATGCTATGATTGAAGTTCTATGGTTGAGCAAATAAAATATTTTAGGTGAAAATTGAAGTAGTGTGGCCATTTATGTATGGGCAGTTTCTGCCATTTATGTATGGGCAGTTTTTGCCATTTATGTATGGGTGGTTCGCCACCAGCCTCGTACGATGGTTTCTTAGACTGATCAGTCGCACTATAAGTATGGGTCACACTTACGGATAGGACCATTCGATGTTAAGAAAATAAGTGCTCAACAACTCAAGTATGTATGATATTATGTATGTTATGTATAATTCAGTGATTTCTTTAAGCAACATTTACGTTATTATTTTTGAAGCATGCTCATGCATTTATAGGTTAAGTATTATGTATGAAAGTGTATTAAATTATTTTAAACCCTTGTTAGTATGCATGTTGGGCCTCTAGGCTCACTATACTGATATGGTGCAGGTGAGTACGTAGAGGAGCAGGTTACCCCTACCGGTGGTGAGGACGTATGAGCGGAGCTGCAGTGGCCCCGTGACCGTAGTCTGCATCGTGCTAGTGTTCTATGCATGAATATTTTAAACACTATTTTATTTGAAGATTTTATTCCAAAGTTGAGATTTAAGTATTATTTTCACGCAACTTTTTAGTGTATGCACTGTTGATTAAATTGTTTTGAATTATTTTAAGTATTGCATGATTCAGACGTTTTAGTAATTATTTTTATGTTGCATAATTATTTATTAAATTTTAAATCTCTTTTATGGTTGTACATATATGTATGGGCATATATGTATATATATATATATAAATATTTTACTTAGTATTTATTTTAAAATTAAAAGAAAAAGAAAATTTTTTTAAATTTTCCGCATTTTAGAAATTTATAAGTCTAGGATGTTTCATAATCCGTTGTCGTATGGGTTCAAAAACCGTTGTATTTTTTAGTGTTGTCGAAAGTATACCCTACGACAACGGTTTATATCCGTTGTCTTTGAAGACATACGACAACGATTCTGCAACAGTTTAAATCTGTTGTCTTTTGGAACTTACAACAACGGTTTTGCAACAGTTTAAATTCGTTGTCTTTTAAGACTTACGACAACAGTTTTAAACCGTTATCTTTGAGCATGTTTTTTAATAACCAAGTTTTTTACAACGGTTTTATTTGAGCAAAGACCGTTGTCTTTTTTAAGATGTAAAACAAAAAAAAAATTAAAATTTAAAAACACTAATTAAATATTATAATCACTCGAAATTAAAAAAATCAAAAATTAAATTAAGATATAATTTTTTAAACATTATAAATTATTCGAAATTAAAAATAATAGAATTCTGATTCAATGAACACTAAAAAATAAATATATACATTAATTTCGATAAACTTGGAACATCCTTCAACAATCTCTTTTCCTGTTAACTCGTTTCTTTTTCAATGTTCTCCTTTCCAACTTGATACAAGTAGAAGACAACTGTCAAGCAAAGATTAAGAGATATCCAAAACATTAAATGAAAAGTACTTTCCACCTATGTTATAGAACAAAAAAAAATAAAATGCGGCTACTATTGGAATAATATACTGAATAGAAAGACGGTATTTTCCACCTAAAGCCAAACAAAGAAAAATGATGTATCTTCATGAACAAATATCCAAGTATCAAATCCAAAAACCCATTAGGAAATTACCCAAGTTCCAAGTCCGAGACTTGTGCAAATCATCTAAATACCCATACCAAGCAATAACTGCAAGCAATTCGGAAAACAATAAACAACAAGTCTCAAATAACAACTCATGTATCATTAACAAAAACAGAAAATTGTAAAAAACCTTATATTTACTTGTTTATAACAAAGGAAAAGCGGAAGTAACTAACAATGAAATTCAGAAATTAGAGTGGCTATATAAAGTTTGAAATCAAACTGAATGAATTTTCTTTCAAGGGCCATAAAAACGTTCAAAATCTGACATATCTGCCACATTTTTATTCCAAGAACCTACCTCAAAATCACCATTCTCGAATGCCCCCTTTAGCCTAACCCAAAAATTCTTTTCAGCTCGCCTTTCTTCTCATTTCCTCCTCGAGAGCCCATACATTTTCTTCAAGCCTACAGCGTTTTTCAAGAAAAAGTCTGCTATATGAACATGCAACCGCTCTCCCTTCAACCCTTGAAAATCAACTTTGTTAAGGTGAGACACGATACATGAAGGTATCATCTCCACTAAATCATAGTCATAATCATTCCACGACCACTGCATAGGAAACATAATAAACTTAAACAAGAGTTCTATCAGGAAACAAAAAAGACAAAACTGAGAATAAGGTTTCAGTCTTTTACACTTAAAATTTTACTTTTGCTTGCACTTTAGAAAAATGGAACAACAAAGACAAGGTGAATAGCAAGAAGGTGTTGACAAGCTTACCATATCTAACCTAATATGTTCAAGAGAAGGCGTTGAATGAAGAAACTCCAGAAAAGCTTCGTTGCTGCATTTTGAAGAAATTTCTAGTTGTTTCACCATATTAAATTTAGGAAGTGGAGGCCCATGTTTTGATTGGACGATTGCCTATCACAGATAAACAAATATTATAGTTAATGAGAATAAGGTTTCATTAAATTTCATATTTCATTGAACAAGAAAACTAAAGCTAGCTGCCACGTTACTTATACAATTAACAAAAGAAGACTTCACAAATACTAAAGTAACTGACATAATATACACCTCAAATCCCTTGCTCTGAAAATAATTGAAAAGATACTAATTACAAGACTTCGGACAATCATACATATCAGTGTGTGTGCGGGGTGCCTGCAGGCGTATGTTATGAAATTATAATAATCTCATCAATAGTAAGCCAACTTGGTTTTCATCAACTTAGAAAATCTTATCAATGTTTCAGACACAAGAAACATTTCAATCTCTATATTTAAACATCCACTAGATTTACAATCTCAAATTTCTCGTGCAATGAATCCAACTTATTAACATTGTTTTTTTGGTCGCATCCGGATGCCAAAGAGCTTTGAATGCAAGAAGTAGGAACCATATCAATTGGTTTTCATTTATTCTTGGGTATTAATCATATGATGTACTGACCATGTAAGATAATGAGTGTAACAGGATTAGAGAAACTGACCTCCACGATGTCACCTGATAGTTTCAAATGATTTAAACTTGAGCATTCCTTAAAAAAGAGACGAGCATTCAATCCAATTTTTCTAATTCCTTGGAGATCATGTGCATATCCACGAAATCAAATGACACAACGCAATCAGAGGAAAATAGAGAGGATACCTATACGGAATATGAGATGATTTGGTGGCAAGGGCAGGGACAACATCCCCCCAGTGCAGATAAGGATTTATTTATAAACTGGGATTCCTTCAGCCTTTCACCTTCAATTTCAATCTTACCTACACGCTCACTACCTGTCAGGTCAACCAGCCACAAATGACTTTTCATTCTTTCCCCATTTACTAAATTCTCTCCCACGACAATCACACGTAACAAACTGCATAATAAATACTGTTAAATGAATATAGGAATTCCTTAAATCTGAATCAGATGAATCAACCAAAAAAAAAGGAATGTAGATAAAACTGTACTAAAATTTTACCAGTGGGACCGGCTACTCAGCTCATTAGCATTGGTTGATCCAACAGATCTTACTCGACCACCTAACTCTAGCTGCCCCCAACTTCATCTGTACCAAAAACTTGTGCTTCTAAAAGTCCAAGGACCTCCTGAGTACCTTCAGCCGATAGTTTGATCTCCAGCCTGCATTTGCAAAGTGTTAACTCTTCTGGACATCCCCATAAAAGAAAAACTTATAATTTATTCCATCTGAAGAAAATCAATATATTGGCTATGAATTTTTTTGTCTTTTACCAGACTTGGACATATAAATATCTTACAGAGAGCATTCTTGAATCCTGTTTTTAAGCAAGTACTTCCTGATCAAGTCATTTAGAAACAGTGTGACTTCTTAAATCCCATATCATTATTTCTTGTTTCTTAATCCTGCTATTTCTGTAATGCAAGTTTTCTTATCTTCAATCATTTGACCCATTTTCTCATCTTCTATTTCTATGATGTTAAAATCATCACGGTGTAAAGGTCAAGTAAGTTCATTTCCTAAATTGTGTAAATCTTAGGATCTCTCCCTCGTTTTCCTCACCACCAGTTTCTGAATTTGTAAAAGATGTGGCAGTAGCTTCCTCAGCTGTTCTCAATTCTGATAGAGGCCTATTGGCAACCAACTCTTTAAAACTGTAACATCACAAGCTAAAATCAGCAGTGCTATGAAGAAAGCATTAGCGTGATTGTAATAACTCAAATCACTCATTCAAATAAATGTGTTTATTACCAGTAAAACTATTTGAAAAAGAAACAATCTGTTTTCAGATAAAACACAACAAGCAGTTGTTCAAAATTGAATGGAATGCCATTGGGATTCCTGAGGCCTTCTTTTCCTATACAGGGTGAGGAAGAGGCAAAAATTGAAACGAAGGAACTGGTGGAAGTTTAAAATATTACCAGCTGCTGATTTGGAATTTCCAACACCCGTGTGTATAATGTCGCAACTCTAGGCCAATCTTCTTGTGAAATTTCATACTCAATGAATTTGTCCCAAAGAGGAAAGCATAAATAATTGCTTCCAACATATTCTAAAGCTCTTTCAAATAACCTGAAACACCAACATAAAGAAATAAGTTGTGTTATTCCATAAAGATGCAGGTTAATCCATGATTGGCTGCATAAGCATCTAAGAGGAATGGTGTTGCAGATGTGAAAATTCACTCAAAGAGCACGTGACAATTCTGAATTAAGGACAAATGACACTGAATTTACCTTCCTCAAAAGAATCTTACACAACTTGAAAAGACTCAAGGGAGTAGTCATGAAGGTCATCTTAGCCTTAATGGGTACCATCTTCCTGGAAGCAATTGTATATTGATGCACCTCATGTGTCATGGACAAAAACAGCAAAAATTCACGGAGAACAAATTACTACGGCAGAGCTCTAATGAGAAGTATAACCAAAGGGGTGATGAGATCATGTCACAAGTAAAAGAAAAAAATTGGATAGCACTGAAAAGTAACCACCGATTCAAGGGTTAACACAAGTAGTTGTTTATCCGAAGTGTATTCCCAACAAACCTTTAAACCATACACTTAAATAATGGCTGTTGCGTACGGCTGAAACCATGTTAGAAGCAACAAATTGTCATTTCAACAACAAAACATCAAGGAGTGATGGATAACTACACAGGCTACACGTGAATAAACGAATTCCTGGAAATTACCTTCTGATAGCATCAGGATTTCCATACGTGCCAATTGTAAATACACAATAGTGCAACCACATGTCAACAGAGTAGGTTACGCTTTGAACAACTCGTTCATAAACCTACGCAACTTTGTCCATTGAGCTTAGGCGTGCCTCGTGATCAGCATACTTCTTCCAGTAACCATAGCAGAGAGGAAATTCAGCTAAAAAGTCATCATAAACTTTTTGAATCTTCAAAATCTCACCCTAGAAATTAAAAATTAAGAATGAAGAGTTCAATTTGCTTCATGAAGCAAGCCGTGAATGTGTTTGGCTAAAATCAATGACACAACATATCCAAATTTCTTATGGATTATCAGTAGACAAGAAGCCTGTGACGCTGTATGAAGATAATGCTGCATGTATTGCTCAAATGAAAGAAGGATACATCAAAAGTGACAGAACCAAACATATCCCCCCCAAAATTCTTTGCCTACACTCAAGAGCTTGAGAAGAATAAAGATATTGATATCTGTTACATTCAATCAAGTGAGAACTCATCAGATCTCTCCACAAAGGCACTTCCTACGTCAATATTCAGAAAACATATATATAATATTGGGATGCACAATCTACGGAATATGTGAAGAATCACTCATGTTAACATGAAGAGGAGTTTACGTGACTGCACTTTTTTTTTTCTTGCTATGATTTTTATCCCACTGGGTTTTTCCTAGTAAGGTTTTTAATGAGGCATTATAAAACACGTAATGAAGACAATCATCATATCACGATCATCATCACAAGGGAAAGTGCTGAAAATATGTTATTATTATTATTATTATTTAAAGTTGAATGTTGAATGTTGAATATTGAGTTGTAAAATATGGAAAATTAGTGTGTGATGATGTAGATGATGATGTTTTAATTTTTGGACTAATCTCAAATATGGATCTATAAATAGGTCTTCATTTGTGATGAAAAATACAATTAAGTTGAGAGAAAAATATTATAAAGTGTAGAGTTTGATATATTTTGAGTTTTAGAGTTTTTACTTTTTACCATAAATTTTTACTTTTTTCACAACATATCCTATATATTTTTTCCATATATATGTCACATTTTTTTCTAAAATTAGGAAAGGGCAAAATAGATAAAAAGATGTGGATTGATTAATTAGGCAGGGGCCGGCCGATGACTGGGGAGTCGCTGACACTACAGCCTGTCTGCCTTCTTGTAGTTTGTCCTTACATCTTCACAGACACACACACACACACATAATTTTTTTAAAAGAATTTATTTTTTTTGAGAAGAAAAAAAAAACATTTTTGAAGCATATTTCCGACGGTTTCATCGATTTGAATATTCGAATGCATCGATAATTTTTTGTAATTACTATGAAATAGTTAGGATTTAGATTAATTAATTGTTATGTTACTTTTGTAGTACTAATTTACTGTTACTGAAAGTATGTTGTGATTTACTATAATGTTTTCATATGTAGTATAATCCATCTATTTGATTGAACTAACAACATAAATAGCATCATAATTAACCAAATAATTTATCGGGTAAATATCAAGTTTTTTTTTTCTTTTTGAATTGTATTATATTCGACCCCTCAACACCGTAAATTCCATAAGTATTTTTGAAATTTTAAAATGAGTAAAAATCATTTTAATTTGGTACACAAACTATTAATAAATTGATAATGGACTTATTGTAAATGACTTAATTGATAAATGATGCAAACAAACAAAAAAAATCATCACTTTTACCCATTAAAAAATGTTTTTAAGTCCAATTATTTTTAGTAAATTCAACTAAATGCACATTTTAGTTTTCAAATTTATTTTTTTTATTAAAATATAAAAATAAATTCATATTTATTTACAAATTATAATAAATAATTATTTTTATCGTTTTTCAAAATATTTATATATATTTTACTCATTAATAAATTATATACTCAAGTATAATGTATTCTCTCACTAAATGCTATTTTTCTATATATATATATATTTAAAATAATATTTTTTTTGTTATATTAAATTCAAGCACAAGTAAAAAAAAAACCAAGAACTTATTAGAAATTCTTAAATCAAATGCAGAAAATTTAGGTCATCAAAATCACGTAAATCGAGATAATTAGTGAGATATTTTGTGAGATATTTGTATTTTCATGATCCACGACTTTAATTCCAAACAATTTACCGATTTCTCAACAGTTGAAAGCTATATATAAAAAATCTAAGATGGTGTTATTATTATTATTATTTTTTATAGTAAGTTGGTGTTAGTCAAAAACAATATTATTGGACTTTGATGACATATATTTATTTTATTATATTTCATCAATATATTAAAAAAATTGTATATATGTAATTTGTTGATAATTAGTTATCGTAATATAATCTTGAAACTAAATTTTTGTTCCTAATTGATTATAATAAAAGTAGGAAAAATAATTTAGGTAAAGGATAAATTTGTTTTAGTTGATCGCCAATCAATTAATTCATTTACAATAGTTAATGAACCAATTTGTCAATTTATCAATAATTCATGCACCACAATAAATTTTACAAATGAATTAAATGATAAGTTTTTCTGCAGAAATTTTTTTATTTTACTCTTAATAAATTCAAAAAATGATTATAAGTTTATCAAGACTTTTAATGTTAGTAAAATGATAGAAAAATATTGTTAAATATGATATAAGGCCTATGAAATATAAACAAATAAAAAAGAAAACGTGGTGTATGTAAAAGACAGAGATAGTGATCTATAATCTTAAATTATTTGGTTTTCATTAAGAAACACAATCAGAAAACCAAACAAAGCAGTCACCAAACAGATTCTCCAGAAATGCTCAAAGATATGGAAGAAGCCCGGATACGAAAACGAAGAACGGCAGCCACTGGATGTGTCAAAAGGGTATTTTGTTTGAGAGAGCTTATAAGAAGCACTTCTAAGCTTTATTTTAACAAAATTTTTAAATTTTTTCAACAAAAAACTGAGAAGTACTTCCTAAAAACTCTTTAAAAATTACATTAGTAGTTTGTGGTGTACGCAGAAGCAGATATATAAATTGTTCCAATTTCATTCTTGAGCAGCTCAGAATTCCAGATGCTGCTGCCAAGTGCAGAAGAAGAACTTGGCTTCCATCAGCAAATGGGGCTCATTGTTCCTTGCCAAGAACACGTTTTTGTGTCCTTACTTTCAATTTTTAGCTGAAATTTCATTTTTTTTTTTTCAGTATAAAATCCATTGGAAGTAGTAAAATTTTAGATATTTTTTTTGGTGATCTAGAGAAAGATGAATGAATGTATTTTTATGTTAATTTAATTAAATGATTTTTTTTAGAGTTTAATTAAATGATTGGCATATGCCTTTCTATATTCCACCATTGAATTGTTGATCACAAAACTTCCTATGAAGTTTCACGGGTCAATTGAAAAAATATTATTTTTTTAAACGAAAAATATTATTAAATTTTATTCTAAATAGGTTGAGATCGATCAATATCACGGATATAAATTCGTGAAACGGTCATCTTAAAAGAGACCTAGTTATTGTTTTGTTGGCAAACTACTCCACACTCAAAACAAATTAAAAACATCATTTTGCATGCATCATGTCATGTTTTGAATTAAAATATCTCCCCAAATATTAAAATCAAAGGGGCATTAATTTTGCCAATTGAGGAAAATAGAGTTTTGGCATTGTAGACGTTTCCAACCGGATAATTCTCACCTGCAACCTGTTTGAAATTGTTTCACTTTTTACAAGAGAATATGAAACAATTGAGAGAGAGGATTATTATTATTAATTTTGAATTTATTTTCAAACAATAAAATATAATTATTTTTAAAAATTTGAAATTATAATTAGTTAATTAATTCGAATAGGATACGAGAACAATATTAATGCAGAACAAATAATTAATAACCCCCACTTTACTGTAGATATTTCGTTATCATTCTAAAACAACAAATGTTAATCAATACAAACTAGTATCTGTTTTTTTTTTTTCGGAAGCCAATACAAACTATCTAAAATAATATGTTTCAAAATATAATCATTCAACAAGCTAGAAGCAAGAAATGATCACCATTTTTATTTGTTTTCTGATTATTACTCTTACACATATTATTAAAACTTATTTTAGAATATGTTCATTAGGAGAAATAACGACAAACATATTCAATAAAACGTATAAAATAATAATACAACCTGAGTAATGGTTTCACAATTTTCTTTCCCCTCAACTTTCATTTGGGTGAATTGAAAATTTCCGTATTAGTTGGTTAAGCTTGTAATGGACGACGTTAATTAATAATATTATGAGCTTTTCTGATTTCAAAAAAAAAACAAAAACAAAAACAAAATATTAAAATATCCTCAATAACAAAATATTAAAACAAAATTTTAGTAAATTAATAAAATTAAAATCAATTATAATTATTCACACATATAACAACCTTTTTCTATCTTCCTGCAAATGTAAATATAGATACCATTTTTTTTGGGATCATATATAGATACCATATTTCGTTGACACAATTCTTTTTCTTGTGGCCAATTACTCCACATCGTGATAACCATATACCATAATAATCGATACTTTTTAGTTATTTTAAAACTATCCAAATGATGCTGAATATCCTCTTCCAGCTTCCAATTTCGGATTCTCATCTAAAAAATATAACCATTTCAAGCAAAAAATAACAACTGTGAAACATTCAGTGGAAGACACCTAAAGTAGCAATATTAAGAAGATTAATTAGGTCAAATAACTCTTTTTCTCAATTGACAAAATTGTCCCTTTAATATTTTGGAGAATATTTCAATTAAAAATATAAATAGATGCAAAATGATCATTGTTTAAATTTGATTAATTGAAGATGAAACCTACGTAAAATTAAAAAACAACTTAATGGTGAGTGTGCGTGCCCATTTGCATATCGATTACTATTAATAAAGTAAGACCATGTTAGAAAAATTATTTTAATTTCAAAATTCAAAAATTAACTCTCACATATATTACCTACGTCACATAATTGATTTTTAATTTTTTTTTAAAAAAATACACATTTTATCATAAATTATTTTTTAACATGATAATTTTATAAACACATGTATGCATGTGCATCGGATAGTAGTTTAAATAAAACAATGTATAATATCTTTCTTTCCAATATATATATATATATATATATATATATATATATATATATATATATATATTTCCATATTTACGGATAAAATATATATTTTTACTGTCACTATATATTCTAAAATAAGAAAATGACAGATGAGACAAAAAGAAATGATATATATATATATATATATTTGAAAGTTTAATTTCTGATCAAATCCATTATCAAAGCACTCAATCCACTAAGATTTGGTGAAGGGGTTAGTGACAAACAACACAATCTCTTGATTCTATGAATATATTGTTTTTCCATGAATTTATATTAAGGATCTAAATGACTAAAAATAAAATCGAAAAAAGTATCAAAAAATAGAGGTCGTATATATTATTGTGTGAGCGGAGCCACGTTCAAGGGCACCCGGGCTTTAGCCGGGTGGCCCCAATTTTTTTTGAATTTTGTATATAAAAATTTTGAATAATTTTGGTTTAATTTGGTGTTAGTCCGGGTAGCTCAATTCAAAATATTAATGGATACGAGAGCTTAAAATTTTAGCTTGAATAGACTAAAATTTCTGGCTCCGCCATTTGTGTCGACGAAATCCGACAGCAAACAGTGCCCAAAATCACATGTTATAATTTGTTCTTCCCCACATCTAACCTTATCACATTTTTTTTAAAATTTTCAAATCATGCATGTTCTTAAACTAAATGATTTCTAACATATCAATTAATGTACAGTCTCCATTATCCCCCTTTCTATATATATAGCACACCATATTCATTCTCTACTCAACACTTGAAATTAAGTAACCTGAACTACACTTGCTCATATATACATTTAGATTTTCATAGAGAATGGCAATCAGAAAAGCAAACAAAGCAGTACTCATCAAACAGATTCTGCAGAAATGCTCCAAGATATCGAAGAAAACGAGACACGAAAACGAAGAACTTCTGCCATCGGATGTGCCGAAAGGGCATTTCGCGGTGTACGTGGGGGATAACAGAAGGAGATACATCGTCCCGATTTCATTCTTGAGAAGCCCTGAATTCCAAATGCTGTTGCAAAGTGCGGAAGAAGAATTTGGCTTCGATCACTGTATGGGGCTCACCGTTCCATGCCAAGAACAAGTTTTCGAGTCCATACTTTCAATTCTTAGCTCTAGATATATATTATTGAAGAAATTTGGCTGATCATGAATTTTTTTTTTTAAAATTGTTGTTTGACCCGTACGTAGATGTGTGTGATCATTCTAATTACGATTTTTGTAATTACTTTGAGTAATATCAATGTATTAAATTTCTTTCGTTCTCAATGACCATGTTACAAAAGACTACTTTTTAGTACGTAGGAGGATAAGATAATCAAAGGATGTGGATATGTAAATATGAGTGATGATAGAAAATACATTAGACATAACATAATTTATGTACGTACAGTACTGTAATTAATGTATAATTTAATTTAGTACCTTAACGTATTAAGCATATATACATGTATAATTTATTCTAGGAGTTTATAAACCGTCGTAAAGTACTATTTTTAAAATTACCTATATATTAAGATGTTTGAATATATTTAAATAAAATAATTTTAAAAATAAGTAGGTACGTTGATTCAACTTTATAATCCATATATAAAATGAAAAACAATATTATTTGTCATCTTATTATAAGTTTTTTTTTAAAAAATAATTTATAAACAAATACTATTAGAGATTAGAAATTCTCAGAGGGAGTATAAGTTGTTTTAAAAAGCTTAAAAGCTCATTTAAACATCCTCCAAAGGAGTAAACATCAATTGAGAACGCTGCAAAAATTTACGGCAAAAGGGAAAAAAAAAAGTACAATATTAGAAGCTAATTGGAGAAGTATTAATTATTACATGGTCAAAAATTTTCACATAATCCCAACTATATGTATTTTTAATTTATACACAAACTATAGATAAAGTTGGCGTCCTAAAGTTTATCCAATATGTACTTATATATGGGTGACGGTAACAGATTTCATCGTTAAAAAAAAGGTGGGAGAGTAATAAAATTTTGATTCTCGAGTGTGCTGATCAAAATACATACCCCTTGGACTCTTTAATAACAAAATATAAAACAGTAAATCATTTAGTTTAATATATTTATATATATATATATATATATATATTGATTATGATTAACTAACAAGTTTAACGAGATTCATTCGTATATTATATAACTTTTTTTTAAAATCTCATTCTCAATATTATCCACAAATTATTTAGATGTAATTAAGAACTCATTCAATTCCATACATATATATATTTCAAAATACCGATATTATTAACGATATATATATCCATATGCACAGTGATTTTTACATGGAATGTGGTTCACATCTTTAGGATAAGAAGGATTATTTCGACGAAACATGATAAACGCGCAAAATAAATTCCGTGTTTTAGGTAGTGTTTGGGGGAGATTCTAGGAAGCACTTCTCAGCTTCTCGTTAACAAAATTTCACAAAAATTCAAAATTTTGTTAATGAAAAGCTGAGAATTGCTTCTTAGAAGCTCTCCCAAACACTACCTTAATGTGCTCTCTATATATATACGCGTAAAATATATTAATAATTCCGTGTTTTAATGTACTCTGTATATATACATGCATATTTTCTGAGATAAGGAATCGCAAATTAGATAAAAAGACGTGGATTGATTAATTATGCAGGGCCGAGGCATCTTGGAGAGTTGCTGACACTACAGCCTGTTTGCCTTCTCGTAGTTTGTCATCACCTTTTAAAGAAAAAAGAAGTACCTTTGAATATAGTAAGAATTTATTTTTTTTTATATCTGATATTTAAATAAATTGAAAATCGTAATTTTTTACTATAAAAATTCTGAACAAAAACTCTACTATATTAATCTATTGAACTAATTAATTAATCTATATCATACCAATTATAAAAGTGTGAACCAAAGTCAAAGTTTTTCATTGTGTATTTTCAACTTTGTCTTTGGTTAGTAGACACTTGATAAATTCTATTAGGATACTTTTGTAAAATAAATTATTATAATAAGGTCAAAATTGACAATGTGTGCATATTAGATAAAGTTTCAGTTTTCAAAAATATTGAAATATCAAAATATTTTAGTTTTTATTTTCTTATAGATAAAGTGAACATATTTTTTTCACAAAAAAATTAATTAAATTAAATACTTATCCAGTTTCCTAAAAGATTGAAACACCAAAATACTTTAGTTTTTATTTGTTTGTACGTACATGGAATGACTTATTTTTTCAACAAAAAATCTTATGTATTTTAATTTGCTTAAGGACCTATTGAACTAAATAAAAAAAGAAAAGAGGATGTTCAACAAATACATTGATCGTTAACGATAGTGACATACAAGTAATGGAAGACGATAACATACCAGAATGCAGATGAGAATGATGAAATTATTATTATTCTTTGCAAGTAAATATTTTTAGCATAAAAAGAGACAGTCTGATTAAATAATAACGATAGAAAAATGCAAATGATTGATGAAGATAGTATTACAAGAATTATTATTAAATATGATGATAATAATGATTCTTTCATGGGGAATAAAAAACACGATATGAAAAATCGTTAAAAATAAAAAAAATCCCAAATATAAAATAAAAAATATTTGACGCAATAATTTAAATTAAGGTTTAGAATGCATTATTTATACCAATTTTTTTTCATAAATCAATAGTGATCAACATATAACATAAAAAAATTACAAAATCATATTTAATATAATTTGATTAACATATCTCACTTATTAACAAATAAAGAATAAATCATGAATACATGAGATAAAAAAATAAGACGAATTCATGGTACGAATAATGTCATAATTTCTCATGATTAATAAAAAAATAGAAAACTCGATCGAGCTATAATAATTACATAAATTTCAATATCAATATTGTGTTAATGTAAAAATACAATAAACGTAATACTTATATTTATAAGCTTACATGAATCATTGATAATGTCTTATTCTAAATTGTTAATGTGGATGTAAATTAATCATGACCGTAAATAATACAAACATTAAAATTGCAAGCGTTATATTTTTCGAAAATATTACAAATATTTTTATTAGTTGCAATGTCGAAAATTATATTGATTACATCACTAAGACATGTAATAGGTTTTTTTTTCAAATATATTATTACCATGAAAATCATTTATTAACTGTGTGTTAATATCTTCCTATCTCAACTAATTTATTTAACAATGTTTATTGACAATAAAAGATGTTTCCACGTGCATCGCACGTGATTTTTACTAGTAGTATAAAATATTGAAATAATAATAATAATAATAATAATAATATTATTATTATTATTATTATTATTATTATTATTATTATTATTACAATAATTTAGACCAAATCTCGTCTAATTTTCACGCGTGAAAGCATTATTCTATATACAAATAGAATATTTTATCATTTGTCAAGTCGAGAATAATTCAAGTCATTTGATAATTAAGTTTGAATTGGTTGCTACATCATAAGATACAAGGAGAATAAAAAAATACCTTAAATCAATCATCGGATTATGATGAATTTAAATGACGCTATTCCACAAACTCAAAATTTTTTCCATTACCTTATATACTGAATATATATATGTTTGTTGTAATTACGTACATGTCATTTGAAATCATGAGTCATGACTACATATATACAGTTACACATACATAATATGTTCGTTATAATTATGTCATTTGAAATAAATAATTTTATTAACAGAAAAATCTCAAATTTATGAAAACATTAAACACTCTTTATTAGCAATAATTATAATAATTTGAAATGCACACTATATATAGTTACGTAGCATATATCATATGAATTTAATTAATTTCTCGAATTTCAATTTCTCAGTTCAATTCAAATAAATTTTATTATAGACAATTCATAATTAAAAAAACTGTTTTGTTTGTCGATGCATTTATGGTTCTTATAAATTGTCTAAAAATAAAATAGAAAACTTATTTAAAGATAAAGTTAGCAAGTGGCCATATAGTGTCGATGAAAATGAAATACAACAGCAAACGGTGCCCAAAAATCACATGCTATTCTGTTTTCCCCCTAACCCCCACATATATGCAAACTTATCATTATGTCTTTTCCTTTCAAATCATGTCACATTTTTAAACTAATTCACCAATAGGCAATAAAATTATTTTTCTCCACTTTTGAAATATTCCCTTTCTATATAAAGCATATATATCATTTTTCAAACTCTCCCTATCCCAACCCCACAGGCCACACTCCATAAACACTCAATAGTCAATACTCCACATTTCAAGTTACATAGCCTGATCAAGAAAAAACATATACTGCCTTATATATGATCATATATCATCTTTAAATATTGATGGCAATCATCAGGAAACCAAACAAAACAGCCATCAAGCAGATTCTGCAGAAATGCACGAAGATATCGAAGAAACCGGGATACGAAACCGAAGAATGGCGGCCACAGGACGTGCCGAAAGGGCATTTTGCGGTGTATGTTGGCGATAACAGAAGCAGATACATCGTCCCGATTGCATTATTGAACAGGCCTGAATTCCAAATGTTACTGCAAAGTGCAGAAGAAGAATTTGGGTTTGATCATCATATGGGGCTCACTATTCCTTGCCAAGAACAAGTCTTTGAGTCCCTATTTTAAATTGTTAAATTAGCATTAAGGAATAATTTCTCGGAGATTGGTCAAGAAAATGGTCGTGATTTTTATTAAGATATTTTTGGCTGATCATGTAAATTATATATTGTTCTTTTTTTCAATTTATGTCTCTTGTAGATTGGAAAAAATTAGGTTTTCTTCAGCTGTGTAGGTGTTTGGTTGTTTTAATCACGATTCTTGTATCTTCGAGAAAGATGAATGTATCAAATTTATGTTTCCTCTCTATATATGTGCGACCAGCTTATTCTTCGGATCTTGTTTACGATGATCATATTTCCGATTATTTAGTGCTCATGAAGTCATGGGGTCTGTCTATGCTAGCACATGGGCACTGCTCATGTGCTGCATCCAACGACCTTTGTTTTTTTATATTTGCGATGTTCATGAGAATATCTCAAATGCAAAAAAAAATGGACCGTTAAATCTTCAGATAAAACCAAAGTCATGATTGACTACTATTATTTTAGGTGATCACTAAGGAATTAACAATATATAGTAACAAAATTTGGTAACTTTTCAAAAATTTAGGGCAAAAAAGAAAATTGTACAAATTACAGTTTGGAGAAAACATTAATTATAATTAATTATTTAGAATGCAACTGTTGGACTCCACTTGAAATTTTCAGACTCTCTTACACCAACGTTTAATAGCCACAGGTGACATTTTATGGTAGAGATTGAATATGTACGCCAGTATACTATTTCTTCTTCACTCCTTTAATTTAAGCTGTTCGGATCCGTGCTTAATGTAAATATTCTTACTGAAATCTGAATTAATGTTTAGTTTAAATTAGTTATCACTCAAATTTTCTAGCTAGCTAGATTAATCAAACAAAACAAAAATTTAATTTAATCTAACCCTCAAGCTAAATCTTTTACCAGCAATTTCATTGTCGATCGTGTGATTGTATTGCATCAATTATTATATATATTATGGTGATAATATTTAGCATATGGTTGAGTACTGACAGTCAAAATGTCGCACATCGTGTTCGGACTTTTGGTGGGTTCGAATTGAACTCTGTTGAACAAAACACTTTAGCTTATATCAAGTTTAGTTTATTAAAATTAAACATAACTTGAAAATCAAAGAATCTCCTGAAAGTCAAGGTCAATAGTACTGTAGAATTTTAAATAATATATATCTTCGGTGGGATTTTTTTTGTTTTTAAATTCATCATGATTAGCTAGCTAGGATATATTTCTATTAAATCACATGTTATGCACATTTCTTAAGTTATTATGGGGCTCGCTTGATATATATGTATGGGCCATGACACGCAAGTTAAATTCAATAATGCAAACTTTTGTAGAAAAAAATATCGTCCGTAAATGTCATAATTTGATGGAAATTAATGTCGAGGCTGTACATGCATGTTTGGTTAACTTTGAATGATTTGTATTTCAATTTTTTCACTACTATTTTGGACTTATATTTTGATCATTTTAATGGAAATTTTTCCGCATTCAAAGTAATGTTTACAACCTTTAAAAATAAGTGATTATGAAGATTGTTTTAATAAATTTGTTAATAAAATCTCCATAATCATTTATTTTTAGAGGTTAAAAACACTACCTTATGCGCTGTCAAATTAATGATCTTTTGAGAGATTGGTGGACAACTAAAAACAAATGTCTTCTTTAGTGCAAGGAAAGTAGCATGGTGCATGGATCAGAAGCAAGAATCTGCCGTAA
Organism: Henckelia pumila; assembly: GCF_033568475.1. Lineage (NCBI taxonomy): Eukaryota > Viridiplantae > Streptophyta > Magnoliopsida > Lamiales > Gesneriaceae > Henckelia > Henckelia pumila. Next base: position 79,594,374 of record NC_133120.1, on the reverse strand, counting down.
AATTTGCGAAACCGGCCGGGTCGACTATATATATTGATGTGTGCCGTTTTATGACATAATTTTTTTGAAAGAATTACATTTTTTGTCTTGTTATTTACTTTTTTCTTTTCTTTTCTTTTTTTTGTTTTGTTTTCTTTTCCATGTTTTGAGGAAGCGTTTTGCATTTCTCATAAATGTCATTTTCATACTTTTTCAGGAAGTGAGAGAAGTGAGTTGCTACCAGAGATTCAAATACACAAATATAAAGAAATATAGAAATTTGTTTCAAAATATCATCTTTCAACAAAAAGCAAGTTGACGAGACACTCTTGACACTATACTCCTTAAAAAAATCACCATTTTAGGTATTATTTGGGAGAGCTTTTAGGAAGCATTTCTCAGCTTATCGTTAACAAAATTTCACAAAATTCAAATTTTTGTTAACGGAAAAACTAAGAAGTGCTTCTAAGAAGTTTTTATCAAACACTACCTTAATTTGTTTCATATTATTGCTATCGCTCATATATTACAACTTATTTTTAACGAAAATTACATATTCAATAAAGCATTAATACAGCCTGACTAATGATTTCACAATCCAGATTAGCATTAATCCTAAACTCATCCATCTTCTCAACCTTTGAGTTATAACAAAATATTAAAACAACAGTTCAGTAAATTAAATCAATTATAATTATTCACTTACATAACCTATTTCTATTTTCCTGAAAATGTAGATAATATATATATTGGTTGTAATTTGTTTGTTGTGGCCAATTACTCCACGTCTAGGTACCATAATATAGATATATTTTTAGTTCTATTTAAAAAGGATAATTGCATATACTATCCCTATGAAATCATGAAATTGCTATAAAAAAAACCATGTGACTATAAACCTCTGTGTTTTCAAATTTTGTGCATAAATACCATTGAAAATACGTACGAATTAGGGGTGGGTTATGTGTTCCAATTAGTGATAACCTCGTGGGAAAATAAGTATTGATACATTTAATTTTATATATACACATTTTTAAAAAAAAATTATTTCACCCCAAAGAATATATGATCAATTGCCTTCTCCCATTCTCTCATCTCCCATCTCATCACTACACTTGAAGGCACCAACATGTATAACACCCGCATGGGTCAATGAGTCTCTGACTCATGCGGAGGGTCGGGGTTCCTTCCGGGGTCAAATCTTTTGAAACAAACATGTATAACGCTTGTTTGAATCACGTTAATTATTTGAAATTATAGAGTTCGAACCAATTTTAAAAAAGAAGTTTCAAATTTATGTTATCAAAATATTGTTGTGAGTAATAATTCTAATGATTTGACATACACAAAGTTGGTCATGTTATTTGTTGATGCTAAATAACACACACACAAAAACATATATATATATATATATATATATATATATATATATATATATATATTATTGTTTTTCCATGAGTGTATATATATTATACGGTTCTAATTAAATGTCGACGAAATCCGACAGCCAACACTGCACAAAGTCGCATGCCATAATTTGTTATTCCCCACATCTAACCTTATCAATATATTTTACTTTTCAAATCATGCACGTTCTTAAACTCAATAGATAATATACCAATTAATGAATTGTTTCCACCTTTTGAATTCCCCCTTTCTATATATAGATAGCACAATGTCCATTTTCTACTCAACACTTGAAATTAATTAAGTGACCTATACACTTGCTCACATATTCTTCCTTCGACCTAAAAAAATATATATATTTGGATTTTTCATAGAGAATGGCAATCACAAAAGCAAACAAAGCAGTACTCATCAAACAGATTCTGCAGAAATGCTCCAAGATATCGAAGAAACCGAGGCACGAAAACGAAGATCAACTTCTGCCATCGGATGTGCCGAAAGGGCATTTCGCGGTGTACGTGGGGGATAACAGAAAGAGATACATCGTCCCGATTTCATTCTTGAGAAGCCCTGAATTCCAAATGCTGCTGCAAAGTGCAGAAGAAGAATTTGGCTTCGATCACTGTATGGGGCTCACTGTTCCTTGCCAAGAACAAGTTTTCGAGTCAATACTTTCAATTCTTAGCTCTAGATATTAAAGAAATTTGGCTGATCAATGCATTAAATTTATGTTTATATTACAATCAATTCTATATATACACTTTCTTTCAACCTACTTTCGTTTTCAATGATAAGTTACCACTTAACTAATTAAGCAGGCATGCTTATAAGTTATAATAATTAGGAATAATAATGACATGTATATGGTATTATAATATCTTTTTATTATTATGATTACCCACAAAAAAAATCATATCTTGGGCATCTTTTGGAATCCGTCTAAATTGAATTTTGGAGAGGCGTATTTAGGATATATAGTAAAATTTGTCGAGGATCTTTTGGCCTTTTAAAACATTTAAAATAAAATGTAAAAAAAAAATATATAAGTTATTCAACTTTGATGATCCGTTTGCAAACCGAATAAAACAACCTGATAATTTGACATCTTTTAAGTTTTTTTTTTCCAAAAAAACACATTATGTCATATACTTTTAGAGATTATAAATTCTCAAAGGAGTATTTTAAAGAGCTTAAAAGCTCATTCAAACATTATTCTGAGGAATAAACATAAATTGAGAACTTTTTCAGAAATATACGACTATTTAAAAGGAAAAAAAAAATGTACAAAATTAGAAGCTTGGAGAAGCATTAATTATTACATGGTCAAATTTTCACACGACCCGCAATCATATATTTTCAAATTATATACAAACTATAAATAGAATGGGAGTCTGGTACTGTTTACTCAGTGCACACCAATGAGCTAGTAACAATTGCGGGTTTCGATCATTGTCATCTAAAAAAGTGGGAGACTAATAAAATGTAGATTCTCAAGTGACATGCTGAACAAAATAAACAACCCCCTCCATTCATCTTTAATAAAAAATCTATAACAAAATATAAAATAAATAAATTACTTAAATTTAATAGTTTATGATTGACTAAAAGTTTAACTTGAAACATTCACATATTATATTATATTGTATATATATATATATATATATATATATATATATATATATATATATATATATATATATACACACACATATTTGTCTCATTTCAATATTATCCACAACTTATGTGGATTTATTTAAGAACTAGTTTCATGTTAATTATGTGAATACATCCATATTTAAATAGTGCATGTGGATTTATTAAAGAACTAATTTCATGTTAATTATGTGGCATCCATATTTAAAAGTGATTTTAACATCGAATGTGGTTCACATCTTTAAGATCATAAGAAAGATTATTTCGGCGAAACATGATAAACGCGTAAAATATATATATTCTGTATATTATTTGCTCTCTGTCTTAACGTACTCTCTATATAGGCATATTTTCCGAAATAAGGAATCGTAATTAGATTTTATTAAAAAAAAAAAAAAAAAAGACGTGGATTGATTAATTATGCCGGGCCAGGGTCGGAGAGTTGCTGACACTACAGCTTGTTTGCCTTCTCGTAGTTTGTCATCACCTTCTAAATAAAAAATATATATGTATATATATTTTTTACTTTTTGAGAGAGATTGATCGTCATTTTGAATACAGCGAAATTTTTTCGTTTATATTTAAATATCGTAAGAATTTAAATATATATATATATATTTTACTCCCAAAAAAAATATCTGTTTTTTTTGTTTCATTTTACTACCATATCTGATTGAACTAGCTAATAGTATAAAAGATTCAAAAAGAAAAAAATAATTATAAATATAATAATTATATAGACCAAATTATCTCTGTCGAAGTTTCACGCGTGAAAGCATGGATTATTATTCTATACAATATAATATATTATCATGTGTCAAGTCGACAATTAATAATTCAAGTCATTTGATACTTAAGTTTGAATTGATTGCAACATCATACGAAACAAAGAGAATAAAAAAAACCTCAACTCAATCATCGGATTATGATAAAAATTAATGGCAGTATTCTTACATAATTTTTTGAAGTTGAGATCTATTCCACAAACTGAAAAATTTTCCGTTACCGGCAAATTTATAATTTGTTCCTTATAATTAATTATGTCTTTTGAAATAATACTTTTTTTTAGCAGAGAGACCTCAAATTAATTCACCCTCTATCGAAACACTCTTTATTAGTAATAGGTAGTAAATAATTATAAAGATTTGAAATTCACACTATAATTACGTTACAAATATCATATGAGTATCTTTCAAAAAAATGTATCATATGAATTTAGTCTCGATTTCAATTCCTCAATTCAAATCAATTTTAATTTTAGACAATTCTTGCTTGTTCATACTAAAACAAAATGTATTGTTTTTCCATGCATTTATGGTTCTTATGAGTTGTCTAAAAAATAAAATAGAAAAGTTATCAAATAGTACAGTCGATGAAAGGAAAAATATTTTTTTGGTCTATTAACTTATCTATTTTTTGGTTTTGGTCCATTAACTTTTAAGTTTGATTTTGGTACACTAATTAAATTTTAATTTTCGATGATTTTGGTCCAATTGTTGATATGACAGTTTGAAACATCAGCATTTTTCAGTGTCATGTCAGCATTTTTCGATGTCATATCAGTATTTTTCGGTGTCACATCAGTAGTTGGACCAAAATAATCGAAAATTAAAATTTAATATACCAAACCAAATTTTGAAAAGCTAATGAACAAAACCTAAAAATTGATTGACAAGTTAATGAACAAAAAAATTATTTTCCAGTCAATGAAATGCAAAACTAAACGACGACCAAAATCACGTGATATTCTGTTTTTCCCCTAACATTGTATACAAACTTATCGTGTCTTCTCTTTTTAAAAAACGCAAATTTTTATATAAATAATAAGTAAATGAACTCTAATTCACCAATAAAATTATTTTCTCCACTCTTTGAAATATTCCCTTAATTTCTATATAAAACATATCATGGTCTCAGTCTTTCTATCCCAAGTACCCAACACACCATATACACTTTACAGTACTCTCTGGCTTTTGTGTGATCTTATTTCATCATATATCATCTTGAAATATTTTTCGCCGATAAAATAATTCGAATGGCAATCATCAGAAAACCAAACAAAACAGCCATCAAGCAGATTCTGCAGAAATGCACGAAGATATCGAAGAAACCGGGATACGAAACCGAAGAATGGCGGCCACAGGACGTGCCGAAAGGGCATTTTGCGGTGTATGTTGGCGATAACAGAAGCAGATACATCGTCCCGATTGCATTATTGAACAGGCCTGAATTCCAAATGTTACTGCAAAGTGCAGAAGAAGAATTTGGGTTTGATCATCATATGGGGCTCACTATTCCTTGCCAAGAACAAGTCTTTGAGTCCCTATTTTAAATTGTTAAATTAGCATTAAGGAATAATTTCTCGGAGATTGGTCAAGAAAATGGTCGTGATTTTTATTAAGATAGTTTTTTGGCTGATGTAAAATATTGTTTTTTTTCAATTTATATCTCTTGTAGATTGGGAAAAAAAAAATAGATTTTCTTCAGCTGTGTAAGTGTAATTGGTTGTTTTAATCACGATTCTTTGTATCTTCGAGAAAGATGAATGCATCAAATTTATGTTCATTTGTGTTAAAGATCGGTATGTTGCCTCTATATATATATGTGCGACCATATTTTTCCGATCATTTTTATTTATTTGTTTTTTTATTTTTACAGATGTTTCGATCTTGTTTTGATGTTACAGATTATTTGGGTTTCGTTTGGACATGTACTTTAAAAACGTTTTTAGTGTTTTAAAAGAAAAAAACATTTAAAGTGTGTGTTTGGATAAAAGTTTTTTAAAATGTTTTTTGAAAACTATTTTTTAAAAAGTGTTCTCCAAGTGTAATTTTTAAAAAAACACTTGAAAGATGTTTTTAGCATGCAATCATGAAAGACGAAGATGAAGAACATGACTTTTGAAATGTTAAAATGTTTTATATATAGAATATATAGTTGTTCAAACATGTACATATTTATTATATTCTAATTAAAAAAACTTTAAAAACATTTTATAAAATATTTTTATAAAAATGTTTTATAAGTATATGTCCAAACGGAGCCTTAGTGATCTTTACTTTTATTTTAGGTGAATAATGGAATTAACAATACAGTAACAAAGTCTGGCTACTTCACAAACATTTAGGACAGAAAATAAATTTGGAGAGATATTAATAAATTAACCAATTTGGCATGTAAGCTTGAAATTTCAGACTCTTACTCCAGCATTTAATATCCACAAGTGACATTTCTATGGTAGAGATTGAATGTGAACGTCAGTGCTATTTCTTCTTCACTCCTTAAATCTTTTTGGGTCCGTGCTTAATATTATATATATTTAATTAGCTAGGGTTGAGTGACGGTCAAAATGTCCGGAGTTTGGCGGGTTCGAACTCTGTTGAACAAAAAATTTTAGCTTATATCAAGTTCAACAAAGCGAAAATAATGGAGTGTACGTAGAATCTCATTTAGGCAGTGTTTGCAACCTAAGTGATTATAATTTTTTTTAAAACAAATTTGTGAAGAAAAAATTCATAATAACTTATATCTCTAGATGTTTTAAACACTATCATTTTATTAAACACATTTTGAAAATCCAAGAATCTCCTATCAATACTGTAGAATTCTAAATAATATCTTCTCTGTAGGGTTTTACAAAAAAAAAAAAAATCACCAGCTAGGTTATATATATTTTCATTAGATCTATCATCTATGGGCCAAATATATACTATATAAATTCAATAATAATATAATACAACTTTTTGTGGAAACAAATATCGTCCGTAAATGTCATTAATTAGATGGAAATTTCAAGGCTGTACAGGCATGTAAATTGGATAACTATGAATCATTTGTATATATTTCAAATCTTTCACTACCATTTTGGACCTATATATTAATCTTGATCATTTCAATAGATATTTTTTCCGCATTCTGATTCATGTTTGCTGCAGTAGTACACTTGTACAAATATAATGCAGTAGGGTTCCGATCGGTGGCCAAAAAGTGAAAAAAAAAAATGCATGATAAAGTTGCATGTTTGCCCATGGCCAGCTTTTCAAGAAAAATATAGCTGTACTGGGCCATATATTTAACCTATCATTGTCTGTTAAAATATTTCGACGTTCGACAATTAATTCTAACGTTGATGCGTGTAATGTCATTTAGAACAATTCCGTGTAGTTGTTGAAATGCCGTTTTCAGCTACCCCTAAAATGTTTCCACTGCTCCCGATCGATCGAAATCAAATTCTTTCTCTACAAAGAAACAATTAACCATCTTCCAGTTTCTGATAAATAAATAAATAAAATTTTGCATGAATTAATTTAAAGAAATATATATGATCATCAGTTATAAGTTCTGTTGTCACAACTTCTAAATTCGCTAGCTACTCATAATAACACACGTTTATTTTATACATATACTATTCATGATTAATAGTTAATACGTACCTACATGGAAAAATATCGATCTCTCGAAAAGGATCTCTTATCGTTTCATAAATGTGTGCCCTACTTTCTCCTTATATGCATTGAAGCACGATCGATCCATATCCTCGTTATATTTCACATGTTTTAGTAAAATTTGCAGGCTAGATTTTGGTGGGATCGTTTTCTGATTCGCGATGGCGTTTTTGCCTGGACCGTAGCTAGCTAGGCCAAAGATTGAACATTTGGCAACATGGTGTATGTATATAAATATCGTATATTTTTATTAGTAATGGTAGATTAAGTATATACAAAAAGTTTCGTTCAGTCATCACCATTCACCAGAGTTCCAATGTTTGAAATTTTCGATTAGATTTTTTTTTTAGCTATGCATGCACTGTATATGTAGTATTAATTCCAGATCTTCGGAAATATACTCGGATTTAATCATTTAATATTTTATATATATATATAGAGTTTTGTTATGCTGGCCAACAACTATACCCACCTTCATGCCCACCATGTAAAAGTCAACTCATTTATTGTACTGGTCAACTCACTTATTGTACATGATGGGCACGGAGTTGGGTATAGTTGTTGGGCCACTACAAAAAAATGTCGGCATTTGTCACGGTTTATATTAAACCGTGGCAAACTTTGCCACGGTTTAACAAAGCCGTGGTAAATTTCAACGGTTAACCCAAACCGTGGCAAATTGCCACGGTTGGCCTAACCGTTGCAATATTTTTGTCACGGTTAATTTTAACTGTGACAATTTGTCACGGTTTTTATTTATTCGTGAGCAAACTTTGCCACGTTTAACTCGAACCGTGACAAATTGCCGTGATTTTTCACACCGTCACCATTTGCCACGGTTAATTTAAAATCGTGGCAAAAGTATTGCAACGGTTTTTTCTAAACCGTGGCCATAGACAACGGTTAAGGTAAAACCGTGGCAAAAATATTGCCATGGTTTTATGTAACCGTGGCAAATTTCATTCTACGTGTCCAAAATAATTAATTATTTATTATTGTCACGGTTTAAAATAAACTGTGACAATATTGCCACGGTTTATTTAAAATCGTGACAAATCTAATTAAATAATATACATTATACGTTGCTGCGGTTTTATTTTAATCGTGACTATATTGCCACGGTTATTAATAAACCGTGGCAATATTGGCACGGTTTATTAATAACCGTGACAAATCTAATGAAATAATATACATTATACGTTGTCACGGTTTTTAACCGTGACTATATTGTCACGGTTATTTTTAAACCGTGACAAATCTAATTAAATAATATACATTATACGTTGCCACAGTTGTGTTTTAACCGTGAATATATTGACACGGTTATAGTTAAACCGTGACAATAAATAATATATTCTCTCTCCTGATCCCTTTTCTTCTTCCTCTTCCCTTTTCTTCTTTCCTTACTTTTGCGAAACCCTACCTCCGCCCTCCGTCGCCGCTTGTTTCTGTACATCTATCACTCTAAATAATATGATATTCCAGATCTACGTGTTGTAGGCTTCATTTTATTGTAGTTTTTTTCATTTTTTCGTTGCCAATTTCACTTGGACTCCGTCGACCTGCCGTCGCCCGCTGCCGCCGCCGCCTGCGCATGCCGTCAGGACGTCGCTGTCGTTGCTTCTGGTGAGTCAGTTTATTTTTTAAATTTGTTTATGTATTAATTTATGTTTGGTGATTTATCAATTAAATGGGGGGTTTTTTGTGTTTGTAAAGACACTTTTGTAGCCCTGCCGCCGCCGCCTATCCGCCGCCCGCCGTCATGACGATGTTGCCGTTAATAATATTAAATATTTATTATTGATTAATAATATATATAAATAAACATTTTTAATATAAAACATTAAAATATTTCCACGGTTAGTTAAATTGTGACAACTTGTGCCACGGTTTAAAACTAACCGTGACAAATTTTGCCACGGTTTAAGGAAAATCGTGGCAAAAGTTGCCACGGTTTATGATGACCGTGGAAACTTATTGCCGCGGTTGATAAAAAACGTGGCAATACATTGCCACGGTTGTTTGTAAACCGTGGCAATAGATTGCCACGGTTTTTTTAACCGTGGCAAACGTTTGCCACGATGCTTTTCCTGACGGTTTAAGTAAACCGTGGCAAAATCGTGGCAAAATCGTGGCAAATTCAATTTTGCCACAGTTTTTGTCACGCTAGAACCATGGCAAACGCCGTTTTTTTTTGTAGTGGGCAGCATAATAAAACTATATATATATATATATATATATATATATATATATATAAATAAAATATTTATTATTTTAATTTACACTACTAATTAAGGCATGTTTGCTCATGATCTTGTATTAATAGCAGTACTGGAAACTAGTTGGTGCATGCTCTTGATCCTATGATAATCTATTTTTAGGGGGAAAAAAATTGTCCTTTTGGTATTGCATAATATATTTGACTCTTTTTTATGACATCTATGTCATCAAAAGTCTTAATTAAAAAAAGATTAGTCTTTTCCCGACATTACACTAACGTGTACTGTCGTTTAACACTCTCGACGATTTAAAATGATTAAAATTAACCAAAAAAAAATGAACGGATAATATATACTTGAATTTGGTAACACCAAGAGGCGAAAGTAGATGACCGAAATCATAATAATATTCCCTTTTATGTAGACAAAAAATGTTCAAATCCTAAATATATTATAGATTTGATTTTGATGATTAGATTTTCTATTCATATATCATGCTTTATCGCGCTAATAAGTTTGGCACCGCACAAATAGCACATCAAACGTCCTTTTTAGCAAGGACACAAATAGGATAAGAACATTACAAATTTTGCACATGAAGTTGCTTCAACAACTTTTATATATAGGGTCCCGTAAAAGCGACGAAACAAATTATTTCCCAGGAATTTATTAATATAATTAAAGGCATGTAAATATTCATAAAAATTGATAGTACGTACCTACTAGAAAAATATATAGTTTTAGTGCTTACCCTGGATTAATGATTGTGGTATGATATATTATAAACAATTTTATTAGCTTAATTAATTGATTGGTTTAGACATACTCATGAAACTGAACAAATAAATGTATTCAAAATTCCTGATGACAATATAAAATGTAACACTTTCCATATATGTGGTAAAATATCTCTCGGAAGATAAGGTTGACCCTAGCTATTTGTCTTGGTAAAAGACAACAAAATTTAGTAAAATTAAACCAAACTCCAAAAGATGCTTCTAAGTCTAGATATACTCGAACACAGTACCAAAAATCAATATTCTGATCCCCATTTGGATTACTGTGTGTGTTGTTTGGTGCAAATTCCTTTAATATTTGTTTGAAAATTCAAATTTGTCGTGACTTCTTCTCACTACTATAAATAACACTGCCACTCTCATTCTTTCCCACACTTCAATTTCATACATCAAAAACATCCTATAATTCACACTCGATCGAATCTATATATATACCCTTTCTTGCCATATATATTCTTTCACTCAAAAGCAAATCAAATTCCATTAAAAAAAAAACAAATGGCCATCAGAAGCTCAAACAAAATGTTGCAAAAGACGGTGGTGAAGCAAATTTTACAGAAATGCTCGAAATTATCGAAGAAGAAAGGGTATGGAAACGAAGAATGGCAGCCTATGGACGTGCCGAAAGGGCATTTCGCGGTGTATGTAGGCGATAACAGGAGCAGACACATTGTTCCTATTTCATTCTTGAGCAGCCCTGAATTTCAAATGCTGCTGCAGAGTGCAGAAGAAGAATTTGGCTTCGAGCAGCACATGGGACTCACTATTCTTTGCCAACAAGAAGCTTTTGAGTCTCTAATTTCCATGCTTAATGATAGAAATTAATTAATTAAGCAAAATAGTTTCTAAAGATTTTTAGAGATAATCGATCGATGTTTTAGCAATTAGGTCATATATATATTCTCTTTAATTTGGTATTTCAATCTTTCTCGATTTCATCTTGGTTTGAGGATTGGAATTAGTGCCACCCCGTTTGTATCATTTGCCAAAATGTTGTTTTATGATATCTTTCTTGTACATTGATAATATAAATTTCTCTAATTTATATGTGGAATTAACTTATAAATAGATACATATTATTTGTTTCCAGATATTAAATAAGAAATTTTCTAACTGTCAATACGTATACTAATTATTCTTGTACTCGATTCATGCATTTTGAAAATTATTATATGTATACTGAGGGTTACAAAGTACATTTGAATTACAAAATTGTCCTTATACTTTATTTTGAAAAAATCTTTCTAAAGTACATTTAAAAATATTTTTGTAATTCAAATGTACTTAGTAACCCATTGTATAATCTCATTTGTGGATGTAGCATGATCATGTAACACATAATTTTATGTTTTTTTTTCATAAATATATTGCATTGGTATTATTTTTCTTTATCAAATTTTTTCTTATGTTTTTTTTTTGATAATAATAGACTAAAATATCATATATTTTTAAAATTTTAAAATTTCAAAACCAATAAGGTGTGCATGTTATTTAATTTGATGAAATAAATGCTTTAGAAAAAAATAAAAATATTGAAGGTGGTTATATATAAGGGTATTTTAGGAAGAATCACACAATAATTTACCAAGAGACAAAGATTATTATGTGATGTGATGTTGTTCCTTAATAATAATTTTGGGATTTTTTTGCAATTAATTAAGTTTGTGGGAGAGCAACAATTTTTGTATGGCTCTCTTACATAATAAATAAAAGGAAAAAAAAAATTTTTGATCCATTAATTTGTCCATTTTTCTTGTTTCGATATCCATCAATTTTTCAAAGCTTGGTTTTGTTACACTAAATTATAATTATCGGTGATATTGGTCCGATTAATGATGTGACAGCTTTACACATCATCAATATTATATTTTTCAATATCACGTTATCATTTTTCGATGTCATTTCAGCATTTTTCGGTGTCACGTCAACAGTTGGATCAAAAGGGAAAAGTACACTTTTGGTCCTTTAATTTGTACGTTTTCCATTTTTGGTCCTGTTAAAAGTAAATTTGCAATTTTAGTCCTGTAACTTGCATTAATTTTTTTTATTTTTGGTCCTATTAATATTGAATTCGCATTTTTAGTCGTGTAACTTTCATGAATTTTTATTTTAAGTCTTGTTAACATCGAATTTACAATTTTAGTCCTGTAACTTGCATTCTTTTTCATTTTTAGTCCAGTTTAGATATAATTTTCATTTTTTTATCTTGTAACTTCCATATATTTTTATTTTTAGTTATATTATCGAAGAATTTATATTTTTAATTCAATAAATTTCATATTTTTTTATATATTTATTCATAATATATTATGATTTACATATTTTAAAACTTTTAAAATTTAAATGAATCAAAAAAATTGAAATAAAATTATTCAAAAATGTTTTACAATAAATATCATCTTATAAAATACAAAATATAAATAAAAATATTAATTTAATATGAATCATTTTTTCGATTTAGTTTTTATGTATATAATATGAAATCGAACCATGTTATTTTATTTTATTGTTAATCATATTAAAGGGGAATTCAATGATCTTGTTAAAACTTAATTTTTTTTTAGTCATATTAAAGGCGAATTTTTATTTTTATACCATGTAATTTGTAATTTTTTTCATTTTTTATTTATATTTCTACCAAAAATTGTTTGTGACAAGCATAGATTACGTGTACTTAAGCCTTGGTTAAAAAAAAAAAAGACCATAAATCCAAACTCAAGAAACAAAATACAAAAAGAAAATCGAATTTTGGTCGGATATAAAATTTAAATTAAAAAATTTTGATTTTATATTATATATCAAAACTAGCCCCAAAAAAAACATGATTCACATTATATTAATACTTTTATTTATATTATGTATTTTATAAGATGATATTTAGTGTAAAATTATTTTGAATAATTTTAGTTGAATTTTTTTTATTTAATTCATTTAAATTTTAAAAGCTTTAAAATATGTAAATCATAATATATTATAAATATAAATATAAAAAATGTATGAAATTTATGGAATTAAAAATATAAATTCATCGATAATATGACTAAGAAAAAATATATAGAAGTTACAAGACAGAAAAGTGAAAATTCAATGCAAAAAGGACTAAAAATAAAAAAAATGCAAGTTACAGGACTAAAATTGTAAATTCAATGTTAATAGGACTTAAAGTAAAAAGTTAATGAAAGTTATAGGACTAAAAATGCGAATTAATGTTAATAAGACCAAAAATAAAAAAAAAATGCAACTTACAGGACTAAAATTACAAAATTATTTTTAACAGAACCAAAAATGGAAAATGTGCAAATTATAGGACCAAAATTGTAATTCTCCCTGGATCAAAATAGCCGATACCAAAACCAACCTTTGAAATATTAATGGACCAAAACCAAAAAATGAACAAGTTTATGAACAAAAAAAAAACCATTTTCCCTAAATAGAAATAGATATTGATGGTCAAAATGTGTATATTAGCTAAAACTGCATGCGTCTCGTAAATTAATTGAAATCGAATATTTTGTTAAATCCAATTATGGAATTAAAGATTAATGGCAATTTCTAATTCCAAAAAAAAAAAAAAAAAAAGTGTATTGTGAGAAGCTGGGAGGAATTAACTTGACTGCAATTAGGTAGAAATGTTTAATCTTTTGGGGGGAAAATTTTATTTGCATATGAAATATTAAATTTTTTAATTACTTAATTTTTCTATTTTACGACAACACATTAACATAAATCCAACAAATCTATGATTACACTCTTGAACTCACAATTTTGTTTCCTGGGAATACGATCCAATCTTGGCTTGACTCGACATCATTTAAAGGTACCATAGACAAGGTTCTACCAAAATATCCACAACATTTAATTAAAACTCATTTTTATTATTGTGTTCTCAGTGCTAATAGACCCCATAATAATAATAATAATAAATATATATATAATCTAAATTTACAACAGAAATTACTTAAATCATATAATCAAAAATATATATACCCAGATTAATGTGACGAACTCCGAAGTCCGAACCATTTTTTTTTCCTTTTATATGGAAAAAACCAAGGGGGTATATCCTAGACCCCAGTGTTTGTTATCATGCAAACCCTAGAAGTGGGGAAAATAACAGTAATCACATTTTAGGGTTCCACTGAGGAGGCTTAGAAAAGTCTTCATGTTTCTTTGTTATTACTATTTCGTAATAAATTTTCGATAAAATTGAAATTGTGTAAGTCATGTTATAACATTTATTGCACGAACTACTTGTCTTTTAGCATATGATTAACGTTCGTCTGAAATTAAAATCTTAAATTTAAGATAAAATCTTCATCCGAGGCATAATTTTATCAAAGTCATTATAATAATATATAATGCGCGTTGTATTTTTTTTTTAAAGTTAAATAATACATTTTCTTTCTGAATTGAATTCTGACATAATAACTAAACTATATGTCTGTTGGTACACAAGATTCTTCCCGCATTCATTTGTAAAATCAATATCAATTTTTTTTATTTATATTGGGAAAATATATATCAACATTTTAACACATATTGAATTGGGAAATTTTAATAAAATGTCAATTTGTTTTCCCTTTTGGAAATAGTCCTATAAGCTACTCCAGTTACAATATTATATTACATTTAGATTTTACACTAAAAAAAACAAAGCATTATCTAGAAGTTTTCTGATATTTTAACATAGGGGTGATTCGGTAAGGTATACCGTGATATTCAACGAATATCGTATACCGTACTCAATACTGATATCGTACCAAAAATTTCGGTATACCGAAATTTTTGGTATGACATAAATCCATACCGTTCTTACCGAAAAATTTTGATATACTGAAATTCGGTACGGTATCGATATGATATCGTGTATACCGACATTTTTTTAAAAAAATAATTTTAAAAAATATTTAAAAAGTCGGTATACCGATACATGCATATCGATACCGTGTATACCGACTTTTTAAATATTTTTTCGGTATACCGAAATACCGAAATTTTTTAAATCATATACCGATACCGAAAATTTCGGTACGGTATCATACCGAACCGAAATTTTCGGTATATACGTTTTTTTTTCGATACGATATATGCGGTATGACGAAATTTTGGTATTTTTCTCTAGCCCTATTTCAACATACAGTATACAGTCGGCAATTTGATGATATTTCTATATATAAGTATACGTTCTGGTGCGGGCCGAGACTGTCGAACAACATGTGAGTCACCTCACTTTTGGTCGTTTATTTAATCTTTCTGAATTTTAGCATATTCTATTTATATATTTTTTCAAAAAAAAATTGATAAATGTCTTACATAATAATAATAATAATAATAAAAGGGATTCATAAGAATCAGATAGAGAAATATTATTAAGTGCTCTAGAGAAGGTGTCGGTATATGAACGATTCTTTGATGATATGAAGTTTGATTCCTTCCACCAATATTTTTTTAAATGATCTTACTATAAAAATTTCTTTTTGTGATTCATAAGGGCGAAGATTTATTTAATACATACCCAAGTACGTTTGTCAAACGAAATTCTTATGTGTTATTATTACTATTTGTATGTGTGTAGAAAACGAGGGTAAAACGTGTTGGACATAGAGAAGATATAATTACTAAAACTATATAGTAAACGAGGACAAAACGTGTTCGACATAAAGAAGGTATGTACTTGCAATCAATGTTAAATGCAAATAGTTTTTGTCGGGAAACCCATGTGCCTCCCCAATTTATTGGTCTATTATAAAACTATATGATATTGTTTCTTGTCTAAAAGGATTCGAAAAAATCTAAATCTAATTATGATGTTATATATTTCAGAAATTACCGAAACCATGCGGTACAAATTTAATTTGAACGTACGTATTCAAAAAAATTTAAACTTATTTTTATCTCCAACTAAATATTTCATTAAATAAAAGTTTTATAATTTTCTTCTTAGATATATTACACTTGCTTCACGTCGTTTAGTAATTATTCGGTTGTAAAATAATCGGTCATACATTTAATATTATTATCCAAAAATAATTCTATTTTCGCGAAGTATTAAAAATAATATATTATTTTGGGTGCACATATATGAATGGGCTCTAAAAAACTTGGAAGTTTGTTATGAGATTAAGATTTAACACAGTCTTTAAGAATATTCATACACAATTAAGCAAAGAATTATCAACACAATCACTTCCAATTTCAATCGAATTAAGTGAGTGTTTTGGAGAGCTTTTACTTATTTAAAAGTAATTTTTGTAGAGATTATTTTGAAGTTGGTGAGAAGCTAAAGTAGGGAGTATTTGAAAATAAAAGTTGAAAGCTAATACAAGTTAAAGGTTAGTGTTTGGAGAATAATTACTTTCAAACTTAATTTTTTAATTAAATGACAATCATATTCTTATTTAATTATTTAATTTTTTATACTCACACTATAAAAAAAATGAGTTTATATATTATTATTACATTATGAATTTTGTATCAAAAATATTTTATTTTTTATAACATGAATACTTGAAAAAATATAAGATTAATACAAATACAAAAAACGAAAGACGAGAAACAAAAAAATTTGTATAAATATACAAGATATGTACAAAAAAATTTATGAAAATGCAATATATATTTTTAAAAAATAAATGATTGTAATAACAATGTAAAATTTTTAAAAAATATTTTTAAAAAAAAATACATAAAAGCATACGTAATATGATTAGTTTATTAAGGTTATATAAATGTCAACTTGTAATTTTATATTTTAAATAAAAAAAACAAAAGTCAAAAAAATCATCAAATTTTGCTTCTTGGTTTTGGGTAAAAATTGTAGAAGAAATTTAGCATTCACAAACACTCAAAAGAACTTACATGCAGCTAGAAGCTAAGAAACACTTTGTAGCAGCTGTACCAAACACTCCCTAAGCAATCTAAATTGACATAATATAAGCGCATAAACTAAAGGGGACAAGATATACGTGGTTCGGCAACTATGTCTACGTCCACGGGATAGCCAATCTTATTAATCCAAATCCAAGATTCAATCACAACTTTTTTAGATTGCAGAAGAAAAGAAAGTTTACAGATGAAAGACTTTTAGAAAGCTTAAGCAATCCCCTTCTATCTGCTCTTGGGCCCCTACGCTACTCTTCAGTCTCTCGATCTTGCTTGGATTCCCTTGAATTTTCTTCTGATCACTCGGTAGTTCTTTGTGAATTTATTACCTGCCTTTTTAACCGACTCCCAACGAATTCAAGGAGAAAGCCCGAAGGGCCTTACCTCCTACGACTAGATCGTTCCTTGACTAAGGCCCTTTTTCACACTGGACTTCATTTGGCCCATTAGCATATTACCTTTTTGACCATAGGGTTTAAGATGCATACGGCCCAACCCAATACCTCCTCCTTGTTTGTTCGATTATTTGACAACTTTGATGACATCAATCCAACAAAGTTGGTTTAGTTCTACCTTCTAAACGACCCTTGTTCTTTTCAAATCGGGCAACATTTGGAAACAGTGGACATTTGGGCTTTAAACTAAATTCTCGATCAAAGTGGGATTTGGGTTGGGCTCAATATGTCAATTAGTTCTTCAATTCTTTGTCTAAAAGCCCGTGCCAATGAGAAACTATTTTAAAATTAATGTGAAATGTTGATTTTATGAAATTAAGCTTTATATACTACAACTTTTTATTATTTTTATTAATGGGTTATATATAAATCTATATACTGAAATTTAAGTTGTTATAAGTAGGATTAAAATAAAAAATAAAAAAAAACATGTTTATCCTTTGATAAATGATGCATTAAACATCTCTAAAGAACATTAATAACTAGTAATTTAGTAAATCAAATAAGAATTTAATTATATTAAATTGACATCTAACTCGAATAACATGAAAAGACATTTAATTTATTAATTTACAACTTCATTAATATTTCAGTCAATTGAAGACATTAAACAAAAAAATTAAGTACATGTTTCCTGACCACCATGTGTTCAGATCAAATCATGTCATATTTTGACCATTCTTAACAATTAACCCCTTTTTTTTAGGGCAACAATTAACCCTTTTAATTATTTTTCATACTCACCACACTAAACCCAGTGGGAAAGATCTATGACAAATGTCAGCAGTAATTTAGCTTATACACACACAATATGAATGTACGTGATTTTATTTATTTAAATTTAGCTTATTAAATGAAGATGCTTTTAATTATGTAACTAATCATGATTACTGAATTATTTGATTGATCAGGCATTAATGAATTGGTTTATTTATTTACAAAAGTAAGTCAACTTATAATTTAATTTCCCTTGCAATGCTAGTGGACGCTACTATATTTGCAATGAGTCTATAGCTCCAATGATTTTTTTAAAGGGAAAAAACTAATTATTGTGTAGAGAAATTGATTAATGGTAATGATCACCATTTCCACGTAAAAAAAATATGTTAAAAAAATTTAAGATAATTAATATACATTATAAATTTCATCCTTCAAATTAATATATTAAGCCAAGCCTGCAGTCTCCAATGGGCCTTCCTAATTATACGGAGTCGTCCACCTGATCTTGAGAACAAAGAAATATAGTAATTAATTTAAGATGGCGACATAATAATGTTTTACGTCAGTTCAGTTACCATCATCATGAAGCACAGAATTATAAAGTTAGCCACTTTGATGCTCTGAGACGGTGGAATAAGTGAATATTTGACGAAAGATTATTGGTTCAATCTTTTTTATTAATACTTATTTGGACAAGTACGTTATTTGGACTAATGTGATTTATACACTATTGTATTAGTTCAAAGATTTAATTTATCGTATGAGTTGAATATAATTAGAAGTTGTGGGTTTCGTTATCATTAAAAATATATATTGTCAATTTTTTACTAATTTCAATTTTCAAATTCAATTTGTTATTTGTACTTTTATTAAGTGTTTTAAAAATCCCCGCCTAAGCCCGCCTAAGCCCGCCTAGGCGGTCAAGGGCGGAGGGAGGTAATGGACCACCTATTGTGGGGACCTCGGGTTGCTAATCTCATCTTAGGACAATAAACGATTAATAAGCAATTAATTATAGCCTAAAAGAATATTCAAACCAAGAGCTAAAAAAAATTATTTTTTTTTTATTTTTTTTAAAATGAGCCCCTCGCTCGATCGGTAAAACTTGCCCGATCGAGCGAGCCAAAATATTCTGCTCTCGGGTCTGAACAAAAATGGCCTCGCTCGATCGGTGAAATGGCCCGGGTGGCCCAATTATTTTTAAAATGTTTTATATAGTCCAAAAATTGTGAAAAAAAAAAAAATTAATGTTAGTTTTGGGGTTAATGTTATACTAGCTCGGGTAGCCCAATTAAAAAAAGGAAGTAGTCCATCTTTTAGTTTTCAAAACTAGTTCAAAAAAAAAAACAAAACAAAAAATGTGTTGTTCTGTATGTATGTCTTTGTCCTAGTATGATATTTTTCACTCTCTATCTTCTAAAGCTCTATGAAATTATAATGCTCTCATTTTTATAAGGTATATCGACCAAATAATGATGAAATTTGTATATACACTAAAAATATTTAATCTTTTCGTAATTATTTTTTGAGACGATTGTTTTTTTGGTTTTTTTAATAAAAAATTTAATTTTTTTTTTTCAAAAATCGATGTTTTCGGCTTTCATGATTTTTGAATTTTTTGCCGAAAAATTTTAGCTCGGGCGGAGCTAAAATCCTGGCTCCGCCATTGTAGGCGGTGGGCGGCGGCCTGCCGCCTTGATTAGTGGCTGGGCGACGCCTCTAGGCGTCACCCGATTAACTGGCCACCTAGGCGGTGCCTCAGCCGCCTAAGCGGCCTGGGCACCGCCTAGACAACTGCTGCCTAGGCAGTTTACCCATTAATAATAATAATAATAATAATACTTTTAATTTTTTTTAAATAATAAAGCAAACTTAAAAAGAAGAAAAAGGACCACAAACCCATAATTAAGAGAGAGAAGAAACAAAAAAAAAAAGTGAAAAAAACATAAAAAAGTCGTCGTGAACTTGTCTTCAATCTTCAACCTTCTTATTGCCTCCTCAACTATTGAGTATTGACTATATTAGTATATATATTTTACTATATTATTAAAATTTTAAAAGAATTTTATGCAAAAAACTGAAAAAACATAAGACGTAAAAATTATTTTTCATAGTAAAACTCATAAATATTCCAAGATTTTAATTTTTTAGGTTAAAAAAAAAATCTAGACCCCGCCTAGGCGGCTGATCGCCACCCGCCTACCGCTTAGCGCTTTTTAAAACACTACTTTTATCTAATGTTTTTCTATTTATTTTTTTTCAACACTAAAACTCTATATATATCGTACAAAAATGTGTTTCGAATAGATCTATATATCGTACAAAAATGTGTTTCGAATAGATCTTAAAATACGCATGACACTCATATTTTCTCATTGGATAATAAATAATATTCTAAATGTACCTTAGTCGTTTAACCGCGTAATATTTCTTTGTTGACTACCTAGCTAGTTTACATTTACCAAACAACAAATTCAGAACATAGAATCAGACATATGATTGAAGTTCGAAGATCTAATCTAACAAAAAAATTAAATACTAGAGATTAAGAATTTTGATCTATAATTATACTTTTTCCCCCAATAAAGCTTGTGTCTAGTACTTAAACGTTATAAAATATAAATATTTAAACGTAATATATACATATATAAATGATATATTTGTCATTTCAACAAGATATACACTCGATTATACTAATAAATTTTTTATATTATAAATGGAGTATGACCATGATCGTAAGAAGAATTGTATATTGAAAACAATATTGGCATAAATTTTTGAAAATTTTGAGATATGATT
Organism: Henckelia pumila; assembly: GCF_033568475.1. Lineage (NCBI taxonomy): Eukaryota > Viridiplantae > Streptophyta > Magnoliopsida > Lamiales > Gesneriaceae > Henckelia > Henckelia pumila. Next base: position 79,573,018 of record NC_133120.1, on the reverse strand, counting down.
TTAACAAAATAATAATAAGTAAAAAGTTAGGTTGCACTAAAGATAACAATTTTGCTCACGAGTGTCGCTTCAAAGAGGACGAATCCAGGGACATTTATGGGGTATGAATTCAAGTTTGAGTTGGAGAAAAACTCAAATTTCCCGTCATGGTTATGGGACAGGGAAGAGATTGCGATACCCACCTCGAATTAGATATATACATTAATTTTATATATACGCTAATTATATATTTACAATATATGTACTTTTGGGTCCGGAATGAATACACATTATCCCAAGGATGAGGAATCCTCGAGTGAGATTTCGGTATGGAAGTGAGGATGAGAATCTAGTCCCTACGAGTATGAATATGAGAAATTTTCGATAAGAAAAAACGAGGATTGAAGCAAAAATACGAATGGGTCTTGGATTCAAGCGCGGGGTATATATTCCCTCCAAGTCCCATTGTCATACCTAGGTTCTTAGATGATTTGATTTAGAATGAAAAATTTGATATGAGAAGATATTTAAAAGATGAATTTGAAATTACATATATTTTATCTGTATTTTAAATTCATTATAATTATCATTGTATTTACATGAATTAGCAAGAGATGAATACTAAATAAAAATGAAATACTGCAATTCATCCAAACAAACAAATTAATTTATAATCTATGGATTTGAAATTCAGAATATCAAATACTACAATCCAAATGCAACCGGCATAACTAATAACATGGCGTTTGGTGAATTAATTAATGAAACGTGACGTGAAACAAATAAATGAATACTAAATAAAAATGAAACCACCTTCAAAAAAAATAAAAAAATAAAAATGGAACCCCAAAAACTGAAAAGGCATCAACATTTTTAATAGGCTGCTGCCAATTCCTTCACGTGGGCTGTTGCCATTTATACCCATAGCCCTAGCACGTTACACCTTATCAATAATTAATGTGAACTATTGGATTAAATTTCATAATATATTTAAAATCAACTGAAACTTTATGTTAGCAAAATATCCATGAACATGGTATACATTTCTCGAATCCCTTTTACAGATTTTCCACTAAATTAATCGATAAGAAATTAAGAATCACAATTTGATATACAAGAAATTAATGAAAAATACTCAATCATCACTTCTTTATTCTTCCTTCGGCCACAATGGACGTTAGTTGTTGACTTGATCTAGCTCGAACCCGGGACGACTCGGTGGTAACTCGCCCACCTACTTGCCATCACTCAGCTCTTTAATGACCCACCACCCCAATTCATACGACAATGTATAAGAATTACAAAATAATGTGAAAAAATTGGGAAAAAGAAAATATATATATTCCCTATTGAATCTCCCACCTCTGGAAACTTGAGCTAACTCAAACGGGTCGACCCGAGTTCTAAAGAGTGGAATACTTGAATCTTTTCAAGAAACTTTAATGGAGAAGAGGGCGTGAATCGGCCCAAAACTCAAGATTACTTCGGAAGCCCAAATGGCAGTTCCCTTGGACCTCTTCAAAGGTTGTGAAACGGGCTGATTTGCTAGTACTCGACTCCATTCGGGCTAGATACTGAAGAATTTCCTCGAAACGTGACTCGTCGCATGGAATGGCCAACGGGCCCGTGTTAGTGAACCCGTACTCTTCCTCTGCCTCGACCAATAGTTTCTTAAACACGGGATGGTTCAAGTATGTGGTTCGTACCACGAACCGTTTATAATTCGAGCCCACGGTCACGGCCACATGGCCCGCTGGCACGTCCGAAGGGGCTCGTTTGGCCGTCATCGCCGCCTTCTTCCGCCACCTGAGAAGCATTTGGCGGAGCCGCACAATGTAACGAATTTTGCTGCAAGCCGACATTTTTTGAGGAATTTTGGGAGAAAATGTCATGTAATGTAATGTTCCTTTTGTGCTTGTTGAGGGAGTCTTTTTGTGTGATGGCAAATATATAGATGAAAAAGTGGGGAATGAATGAATGGGGAGTGTTGGGTTTATATAATGTTGGGAGTAAATGTATGCCCTTGCTCTTTGCCTTAAATTACGAAAGTGGGCCGAGAGTAGTACAAATCTCGGGTACGTTAATTATTTCAAAATTTTTAATTTAAAGTATAATAATTGTTTAAGAATGTCTATGATTTAAAACGAAAAACAAATTAATAACCCATATCCCTCGGCTAAAAATTACGATAAACCCGTTGACCTACACTTCATATATTAATATTGGATTACAAGAAATAATAAAACCCACATGAAATATATGTATATATATATATATATTTGTAATTCAGCCGATATAGCAAGAAATTATATTGAAAGATTTAAAGTAGGGAAAACTATAGTCTTTTGTAATAAATATATAATTACTTTAAACGGTGCATAAAAAGAATTTTGGTGATTACACTTACACGAATTCTTGATTTCAAGAAATTAATATCTTGCTCCATTTCATACATATAACTTGGGCACTGGCCATGTGCTGCATCCAATGACCCATATTTTTTTGGATTTGATTTAATTTCATTTTAAATGAGATCATATCAAGTCCAAAAAAACATGAACCGTTGGATCTCCATTCGGGCACTACCCGAATGGGGTAGTATAGACAAAACCCTGTTTTGCATGATTTACAGATTATTATAGATCTATGTGATTTATTCGAATAATAGTGAACGCGAGTTCCTTCGTCATTAAAAAAATGGAAGAAACAACTTGAACAATCCAAAATAATTATTATAGGTAGCTGGCTTGGCCCTATTGGAAAAAAATTATAAGATGCTTTCTCTATTATATTCGCCCAAAATAAAATAAATAAAAATATATAATTTTCAATTTTCAAATGCTTCTAACATTATTTTTCTCCATGTCTGGCCACGGACCATGTGCAATATTTGCCATTAGCCCTTTTTATATACATACATCCCTTCGCTAGCTTCCAACCTCCCTTTAAACCATAATTTGGCACTTGAAGAAAACTAATCATTGATTGGATAAAATAAACAATATTAATTATGGCTTGACATGTTGGCTTCAATTTAGTTAGTACAATGAACAATATATATATTAAACCTCTTTTGTTTTAAGTGATTACATTGAGTGGCATAACCAAGATTTCAGGACTCGGAGAATGGGTAAAAATTTAAACAATATATTTTTATTTTTTTGTCAAAATAAAAAATTTTCTATGAAATAAAAAACATATATATTCGGAAAAATCATATCATTCTAAAAATTTTTTGCCAGGTAGATATCTGAGTTTGCTCACATACAAGTTCCGCACATGCTTACATGTTTAATTAAGGTGGTATTTGTGATGAAAATGAATAAAAGTTGTATTGTCGATAACTTATAGTTCATCTGATATCAAGATCTTAAATTTGATACATGTTTTAAGATCGAGAATCAATTGTAACAATTTCTATCCCCGACTAAAAAAAAATAAAGACTACCTCATTCTGAGTAAAAATTAAATTCCTTAAATTGGACATGTTTTCTAGGGCCACACGGAATTTGAAATGAGAATGAAAAATGCATCCCCCTAAGCACAAAAGGGCACTTTATTGTCCCACTTGTTATGAGTTGAGGATCATAACATATTGTGAACATTGCTGATTTTTGTTTTGAGATAATTTGCATCCCAACAAAACGAAATATATGTCCCAAACATAATCCCTACAACATTTATTTTGAAAACATGGATAATTATTATAAAGGACGATGAGTTCGTTCTCTTTAGTTTAATGACTTGCAATTCTTGTTTGACAGAAATAATTTAGTAAAAGAGGTGTTGAAATTATTTCAAATATCGTGTTCAAGTCTTTGAAAATAAAAATACTAAAAAAAAAAGTCTTTGAAAAAAATTATATAAGTTAGAATCAGGTGCCTCGGCCCCTGGTAGCTCGATTTTATATATACTTTTCAATCTTTTTAGGCTCAGTTTGGTGTGGATGATAAGATAAATAATATATAGATAAGTAATCTAATGTAATAAAAAATAAATAAAAAATGATAGTGAATATAGTAATTGATTTGATTGATAGATTATAGTTTATTTGATTTGATTGGTTGAAATTTATATAAAAATACAAAATTACCATTTTATCATTTTAATAATAAATAAAATATGAATAATATTATTTATAAGGGGTAATATAGTAATTTAAATTAGATGATTTGATTGATGTAAGATAAATAATTAATTATTTGATTGATGTAAAATAAATAATTAATAGAAGGATAAATAATATGGCGAAAAAAACGTAGAATTAGATAAGATAAACTATACATTGATTAATAATAATGCTACCAAACGGAGCCTTATTGTATGTTTGTTAAGATTTTTTTGAAAAATGAAAGAAACTATACTAACAAGGTAATTTTCAAATACTTCAATTCAGTCATAGCAATATATAAATTACAGTGTTGTGTTCATGTTTTTTTTTATAAAAAAATTTTCTGACACAATATTACTGGATTTAGAATCAACTATTATTTTGATTTTAAGCACTTGCGTATGATACATAATAAAATGTAATATCATGGTGTGATCGAGATAAAATGTTGTGGTCGCATTTATTTATCATCACCTGGAAATCCACCTGAGATTGACCAAGTCTAAATTCAAATCTAAGTTCTAGAAAACCGCTGATAAATTAATATCATGATTATTCATGATCGTAAGAAAAACAAAAAAAAATCTATATATGAATCTCATTTATATATATTGGATCTTTCTTTGTAATACTATCAATCAATGATTTTTAAACTTTAGAGCTTAATTACGAATTGCGTGCGAGAGTAGTAATACAAGATTTATTCGGTGTGATTTGCAAGTTAGTATGTATTATAGAAATAAGACTTGGACATAATTTACTTCAAAAACTAGCTTAAGAGAAGAGGTTTGCTCTTGTCTATATATAGGGCTCTCAGGTTATTCAGTCAACCGATGTGGGACACAAACTAAGACACCAACACACCCCTCTCACGCCCAAAAATGAAACGAGTGGAGCGTTGAGATATTAATGGGTGGCCAACTATGGGATTGGTGAGACCAATTATGGGCCGTCCAACACATAACGGTGGAACCCAGGCTCTGATACCATGATAGAAATGAGACTTGGACCTAACTCACCTCCAGTAGTTTCATTCCTGAACGTGAGAGGGGTGTGTTGGTGTGTTAATTTGTGTCCCACATCTGTTGGGTAAATAACCTGGGAGTTCCTTATATAGACAAGGATAATCATCACCTCTTGAGCTAGTTTTTGAGGTGAGTTAGATCCAAATTTCAATTTTTAACAGTATGGTCATTGTAAAACAATAATTATCAATTAATGTTCACGACGACATTGTGAAGCTATCCTTCCCCACGGTTTGAGTGTTTGCTATGTTCTTTTGTGTTTGTTCCCTCTACATAATATACATTGATATAATGTCTAAAATTAAGAATCGAAATAATAAAATATTTTATATTATTAATATTAGGAAATCAATTTCTTTTTTAGTTGGAGAAATATATAATTAAATCTCGAACCCAATTTTTTTTAAAAAAAATTAAATAAGCTACGAATCATCAACGTCTCGTAACTCAACTTTGGTCCATCGTAGAAATTATCTCCAACATGCCATGTTGGACAGACGTACAATCTAGCATAAAGTTTACCACAAAAACAATTATATCGTATATTATATATATTTGATGGGCCCACTTTGTTACAGTTGGCTAAAACCTTTAGCGATAATGGTAAGCATGTAAAATGTCCAGGTTCTTTGTGTGCTTAGTTGTAGAAAGCATTATCACAGCCCCACGGGACCCTCTATACTCTATGCTTAGCCCCATTTCAACTTTACACCAATCTACGCACAATATCATGATGCAATTAATTCCTATAATTTTTTTAAAATTATTAAATAAAAATGTGAAATTTAATGTATATAACTTATATATATGTAAATATATAACACTTTTGTTTTGTATTTTTGCACTAAACTTATAAGATCATGAATAACAACTAAAGATTACTCCGAAGAAAATAAAGTTTACACACTCGTGCACATTCATATTTAAGCCAAAGATTACAATGGTTTTAATCAATGGGGGATGGGACGAGAAAGACAGTGGGGCAACATGAGGATCCCTGTGAAGGATGTAATAACATCCACGTCCTTCAAATAACGAATTAAAGATTAATTATTTTAAATATTATTCTAGACGTGATATTTTTAGTTTTGCATCTTTCGTTGAATCAATATATATATATATATATATATATATATAGTTTTATAATTATGTTTTGACGATCAATTTAGCTATTTCTCTGCTATCATGTGATTAAATGAACTAATAAGTAAATACAGAACTAAAATTGATATTTTATCATTAAATTATGGGAAATAGTCACTCTCATCACAATATTTGATATTGACCTCTCGTAAATCATGGAAGTATGTTGGTCATGTTTGGGAATCAAGATTTCTTGATATATTATCCATTGCCATTTTTGCATAATATTATATATGAATAGAAATTGAATGTCCGATAAAACAGACAGGTTCATTTAACATTCTCCGAGACCTAGCAATTTTTTTTTTTTTAATATTAATGCATGCGACTAGTTTTGGATTTATGCTAAGCAGCATTAAGAAGACGCCACGTCGCATGCATGTCTCGCGTAATCCTAAATTTTAAGGATGTTAATTCCATAGTATTTGCTCGTAATTAATTAGATTTAAGGTAAGATAAATATTCATGATGTAGACACCACGAACGTGCATGGGGATACAAAATCTTGACATTAATCATCGACCCTTTTTGACATGAATGCATATGCATGTGCTTGATTTATCCGTAGAAATTTAGTTGTTGGTGAAACATTGCACGATTGATTGAATTTTTAAAAGTGATTGAATCTATAAAAATATTTTAAGAACTATACTTGGAATATTACGGAATATCGTGTACGTCTTGATAATAAATGTTAGATAAAAGTCATAAAACAATCAACTCTAAAATTTTGTATTATTCATGCATGCGATCAGATGCCTTAATTATGAGGTGTTAAATGGATAAGAAGCTATATTCAGATTAAATGAACCTGAATCCTTCGAGTGTTGCTTTGCGTTGAAAAGTGCTACAAATTAATAGTTATGTACTTTAGCTCGTCTTTTTCGTGACTGAAATCATTCGCCCGCATACAAGAAGTTTTTAAGACCCATTCTTTATTTTTATATTTATAATGTGGTTTGTATGAAAAAACTATCATTTTAGTCTTGTAAATTGGTTTGTTTTCGAATTTAGTACAGTAAATAATTAACTATGGATTTGTTTGTTTTGATGTTTTCGTCGAAGGGCCAATAAAACTAATCGAATATAATTGATTATTAGGAACCGATTCTCTTCTATGTGACTTATATGGCGTGAATAAAGTCAATGTCACGCCCATTGAAATTCACTTAAACAAAAACAAAAGAGGAAAATAAAGTAAAAAGACCCTCAATATTTCAAAACGAGATAACCAATACTTGTTGGTTCCCTTTATTTTACTTGAGTAGATTATTATATATGTAATATAAATTTTATTCTTGTCACATGAACCACGTAGAAGAGAATCGATGTCAAATAAATAAACTTTGTTGTATTTAGTGATTTGCTATCGAAAAAAGGACCCCAAAAAAATCTAAGTTAGAAACAAGTTACATAATTAAAATCCAAAGAAATCAACTTACCGAGACTAAAATCACAATTTTCTCTGCTATACATACATACACATATATATAAGAAGTTATAAAATGAAAATTATATCACTATAATTTGCTGAAAGTTAATTACAATGTATTTCACATGCCAACATTTGAAAAAGGGAAATGGAAGTACGTAAGGTACCTAAAATCATTTCTATAATTTCTAGGCTGTATATATTATATTTATGTTATGTAGTACCAAAACATAAAGTTTGTGAGCATCTTTATCATATTTAATAACGTGAATGACTCAAGTTTCGCACGCTCCCTAACCGAAAGCTTCCAAGTTTTGGAGCTTTTTACTCACACCATCGGTTACCCACATTCCACTTCTTCACTAGCCAAATTACATTATTGCCTCCATTTTATATATACGTTTCATAATTAACTTTAATTGAATTTTGAGGGGCTAATCACATTGCACGAGTGAGATGTTAAAAAAAATCCTTGAGACATTAAATTTAATAAATTTCGACCTTTTAGTATGTTAGGCGCAATAATTGATCGTGTTAAAAACACAGTCAAAATATAGTGTTTGAAAAACGATCCAAACGACCATTTTCATAAAACAACGAGTGATTGGTCATGTGTAGTAATGCATAACCCAAATGTAAGTATAGAATATGAGTATTAAACACGTTGGAAACCAAACATAATCCCAACCCAACTAGGCATTTTAACAGTTTACGAAGGATGGGGCTTGATCAATGGGAAGAGAGTGGAGTCAATTGTTTCTGACAAATAAAATTTCGAAATTCAAATGATTTATCATACCATATAATTCATTCCATTTACAAAAAATTCAAAACTCTGTTCCTCCATTACTACTCGAGGCTTGCACATGGGTGCATCCATCAAAGGTAATGGCATTTGGCAGGCTACATCAGCTTATCTTTAGAATTATTGAAAGTCATTTTCTCATTTAAGCTGCACCATTTAAAATTCAATAGCTCATTCCCAAGAAATCCTAATAACTTCTCCATTTACATGTACAAGAGTGAAGAGACTCTTATTCAGGAGAAGCCAATATTGAATCTCCAAAGATCCTTTCAAAATGCATTCTCAAGAAATGAAGGATGTCAGAAGTAATTCGCATATTAAAATTTGTATATCAGGTAAACCAAACAAATATTCTAAGCAAACTACTAGCTTGCCATTATTCAAATACTTGGATCATAACAAAAAGAATCCTAACAACTTCACATTGATTGTTCAGAGATGAAGGACGCATATTAGGAGTCCGGATTATACGGGAAATATTCACACTAACCTCTTATGTATTCTTCCCATTATATAATCCCAGCCCTCACATGGTAGGAAGATGCAACTCAGAGCCATTATTTACAAACCTAAAATATTCCATTTTCCTCTCCCTCTCTCACATACAAAGCAACATATACACACACTAAAAGAGGCTATAATTTGCTAATCTAACAACCTTCTCAAAAGAAACCATTTTTAATGTGTATGTCATTTTCATTTGGATCTTATGAGGGCCACTTGAAAGAATATAGACTATTTCATAAAAACAACACCAAAACCCGATTTGATCATGATTCACAGTCCCCATTCAGATCTATGCGTATAATGCATACTCGCAAGCCGCTATCAAGTGCTGAGTATTCTAGCTAAGCCAACATCAAAACCTTCACGCTCCCTGCGAACTAACTTAAATTACGATCTAACGGATAACTAGACATCTGTCAAATTGAGAAATGATATGGACGCTCTCATGTTCCAAGGTTCCCGGCAGCAAACACATTTTATTTACTTTCATAAAACCAATCCAAACCACAAGCCTGTCAAGAATTATGCTAACTAGTAGAGCAGAAAATTCTATGCATGTAAAAAAAATGGTTCAGCAGAGCTACACGCATACAATATGTAAGGACAGAACGACTCGCGGTGTTTGAATTCAAAGTTAAAAGAATCCCAAAGAAATTTTTGAAACATTTCACTTCTACCACATACTAATGAGTATTCTGGAGGAAAGAAGTCATATTATCGTTAACATTTTGAAATAGTTTTACAGACACGGAATATCCTAATCAACTCAGTAGAATAGAGATTTTGAAACAAACAAAAAAAGATAGATATCACGTTAATTCTTTTCTTTTCTTTTTTCTTGTCATAAGATGGATGGATATACTCACATAGGGTATGATGTGTTCGTGAGAAGAGGAATAGAGGCAGCATTCTCTAAAGCTAATTACATATGCAATTACAAATCTTGACTAACTAAATTTCAGTAGACCACAGCTACTGATTGGCTGCAACACCATCAGGAGGGAAAAACTGCTGACCACATGGAACGCAACTTGTTTCCTCGAATTATCGCCATGGTCCATCAATACGACTGGCAATCATCTATCAACCCTGAATATGAAGTTTTGAATTGTGTCACAATTCATGACAAAACATAAATATCATTCAAAAAATCATGCAAGAGGATATCGGAGACTCATGTGGCTGCAAGAATTAAGGAATTTGAAAAGATGATTGCAAGATTTTTATGCCAAGGGAACATAACAAAACTTCCGAGGAATTAGCAGTTACAAAAAAGTCAGTCACGTTGGGTGTTCCAGGGGTTAGAGAGTAACCAATTGACAGTTCCCAACGAATAAGAAAATCTAACATCAGATATCAAGCAAATGAATTTTGAAGAACAAAAGGAGTCGAAAAAAATATTACTCCCTCCGTCCCAATTATAATGTCCATGTTTTCTTTTTTATTTGTCCCAAATATATAGTCATATACCATAATTAGTAATATTTTTTTATACTCATTTCCTAACATATCCCTATTAACTACACCTTGAAAATTGTGCAATCATTTTTTAATACATTAAATAGGGATAAAATAGGAAGTTTATATAAAATTTGATTTCCCAATAAATTTTTCTTAATCTGTGTGAAAATCCAAAGAAGACATTATATATGGGACGGAGGGAGTATAAGATTTGCTCAGAGGTGAAAATCAAACAAGTAGAATAAGGCATAGAAAGCATTGGTGCAAACTTTGAAAAATCATATCCATCTAGGAAGTAGACTCCTGCTAAAATCAATTAGACATTTAATACCATCAAACCTAACCTACCACATTAAGAAAAAATGTCAACAGCCAAGCTAAAATTCATCGAAGAAATTCAAAGATTTTCTAATAATTATAGCATTTTAAAGATTTATACTTTGAACTCATTACTCAATTAAAATCAAAGCAGAAAAATTAATTTCAAAGAGAACCAAACTGGAGGGGATTAAAACTTATAATGAACTGTGTAAAATATCAAATGTACATGCAAGATAGCAGCAACAAAACACAGATAACTAAATATAAAGGAAAAAATACGGAAAAATATGAAGTCTGACCAAAACGGGATCTGACCGAGAACTTATTGACAGTTGACACATATGAGAACAATGATGTTAGAGAATGGAAGATGGACAGCAACAACTAGTGTCAGAAGAAAAAATACTTACAGAACCTACAGCGTATTCTGTCTTTAAAATAACATAAGCTCCAACATCAACCTTCAAGAATTATCTTTTCTCCTTTTCTTAGACCTTTTAATCTGCTGGTCATTTTTCGATGAGGATGTTTCCTTCTTGACCATCGACGTCACACCTTCCTCCGGTTTTTCATCTTCTCCAACAATTTTCTTATTGACCATCAATCTATCTCCCTCTGGATTTTTGTTTCCTTCATTAACTTTTCTTTTCTTGGAGGTGCTGTGAAATGAACACATATCAGTGAAAACTCAATCACATAAATCCATGTTCTAAATAAACTTCCTATACAGACAGCTTTCACATTAAACCTGTCAGCTTGAGACCAGTTATCCAAATTTTTATCCAACCATCGAGCACATCCTGTGTTGTCAGCAGTCAAAGATCCTGATATATGAAGCACCTCTTCATCAAAACTACAATAAAAATGAAACAGGAGAAGTCAATAAGACATAAGTGCTTCAAACACTTTCTAAATGCATCATTTCAGAATTTTGTTTTCCTTATGTGCATAAACACAGAGATGATGCAGCTAATAAATTTGTCATTCCACAACTAGCTCCATCTCCAGTGGTGTTTTTATCAAATAGACATTCGATAGAAATCCAAGCGATGGAATTGCAAGACTTCACTCGGTTAGACTACATCAACCAAAGTAATGAGGAGAAGGCAACCATTAACTTCCATTGTAACTTCACCAGAATATCAAGTTGGGTTCTATTTCTTCTCTCCTTGGTCCTGTTGTCTGAACTCTTCCGCGTCGTAGTGATTTAGAAAGTTCAAGAGTTCAGAATTGTATAGAATATAGCATTTACAATGGTGTCATTCTTCAATTTGTTGTTCATTCTCCGAAATGAATGTAGCAAATTCAAAGCATCTTTTACTTTACAGTAAAAAGCCTAAACATTTATGCAATATAATTAGATTTCAAGCTTGGATTGCTCCACGTAAGCTTGAACTATGATTTGAACCGAATTAAAACATAACATTAAAATCAAGCCATAAATTGTAAGCAGTTTATATTTTAATCTGTAAATACACACCTCAAGGAAACAGAGTTAGAAATTACATTCATGAGCCCCTTTCTGAGGGGGGAGAAACAGCAACCACTGAATAAATCTCACAACAGTGGGTGCAAAATGTTCTTGTTTCATTTCCAACTCAACTAATGTATGAGCAAGGTTTTGATGACTGTTTGCCCCATAAATTCAAGTTTGAATTGGACTATCAAACTTGCATTTCAATACTTACAGACAGACCTTGTTACTGTTGAACATAGACAAATAGAGTGCGACTTTACAACCCATTATGTCAAGAAGTTGACTATGCGCGGGAATCATGGGGTATGTTACACTTTTAATCACAGTTCTGCCCAAATTTTCAGCTAATAACCACAAAATAATTTTGGTAACAAGACTTGGAATACAAAAGATCACCTCTTCACCAGAAATCTCAGAACAGTTCCGACTTTTATCTTGTGTTTCCTATAGGATACGCTGACAAATACTTCCTCTCCACGTTTCTGAAAATGAATGAAGACAATATGATTCTGGCTCCTTAAACAGTGGTAGTGAATACATCATACCCCAAGACAAGACACTTACACTTTTATGCTTGAATTCTTCGCGGATGTCTTCAACTCCTATAACAGCCGCAGAGAAACCAAGAACAACAGCATGAATCGAATGTCTAGTTATTTTAACCACCTCCCCCTCTGTCCAAAAAACCAACATGCTATTTTCACTCTGCTGCAGCGCTTACAAAAACAAAAAACAAAAAAAGAAGATGTTTTTCTACAAGGAAATAACGCCAGAAAAATACCTAAAAGCATATCAGGCTTGGGATTGAATAGCAACAATCTAGCTTTTAATTTCACCCCGAAATATGGATGAACTCCGGGTAGTATCCTCGCCGAATCACTACGAACATTTGGATCATATGCCAACACCACTCCATCAAAAGTCTCACTATACCTACACAGACGGAGCAAAGAACAATCTTTCAGTCAAATTACTCATCCATGATTAGCCCATGACTCATTGTGCTTAAAAAACAAAAGGACAAAAAATTAATACTAAAACTAACGTGAAGAGCATAGAGCTAAGCTCCCGGAGAATGGCGTCGGTGGGGTTTTTGGCCTTGGAGGGGTGTAGATACACCACCATATTAGCTTCACATTCTTTCAATCCCTCCATGTTTACCAATATCGCAGATATTCTGAGAATTCTACAATTTGAGCTGTATTCAATTAGAGATGTTAGGGTTTTAGAGTGCGGAAGATGGGAAACTTTGGGTACAAAAACCCTCTTCCTTTTTACCACTGTTTTGCGATAGAGGAGCTATTGAGTTTCATGGGCTGGGCCCAGTGGTTGATCTCTGGAGGCCCAATGTATGTCAAATATTTTTAGAAAATAAAAGTTTTTTTATTGTGAAATTCTTGTAATTTATTGAACAAAAAAGAGAAGCCGTTCATACAAAATTATTCAACCAAAATGAAAAATTTTCAGGTTCCCAAACAAATTGGTATAAGGAAAAAATAACAAAAAAAGCGATCGAGTGAACGACTGTATTAGCCGATCTCCGAACATACATAATACTGATGTGGCTATGTGACTCCAATAGATGCCCAATGTATGTCAATTATTTTTAGAAAATAAAAGTTAAGAATACTTTATGCGGAAAAAAATATCAAATAATTCATTTCGAGAGGGACGGATTTTTTTTTTCTCTAATGTTTAGAGGAATCCAAAATTCAAATTGATACATTCGTATCCAATCTTTTTGTTTTTAATATTAAATATGGTAAAGCTTTATGATAAAGAGTAACACTCTTGTGAGACGGTCTCATCTGTGAGACGGTCTTATTTGTGAGACGGGTCATCCTACCCATATTTATAATAATAATAATAAATAATACTTTTGGCATATAATGTAATATTTTTTAATAGATAACTCATATAAGAAATCCGTCTCAAAAAAATGATCCTTGAGACCATCTCATATTAATTTTTGTCTATGATAAAACTAAAGAAAATATTAATTATAATGTGATTTAAGATTCATCGAATGAAACTTTATAAAAGATGATAATTAAGTTAACAATCTTATGCGAACGTCTTATTAACTCATCTAACACTAAAATATCAAATTCGATACGAAATACTGTTGGTTCAAGATCCAATTATAATAGACTTGTCTGACAAAATATTGATAAAAAATAATCGAACTTATGATTATTAATCAAGCATTCGTTTGCTACATCCACTCAAACTAATAACCCTTTATAACACGTAGATCCCATTTCTTAGTCCAAGGTCAATTCGATTTGAGTAGTCAATATCTAAAAATCTCGAAAACACGTCTTATGCTGAATTGGATTCCATTTATTTGTTGTACTTGTGAGCTCCTTAGATGAATTGTCATTTTCTTTCATTCAATAAAAATATCAGAATGGAAAATGAAAAAAAAAAACGGAAATAAATATATTTTTTTTAAAACTTATAATTTTTTTAACTAATTTTTTGAAAAATGTAGCCATAAAGATAACGGCCCACTCTATACGAACAGACAAAAGGGGAATATCTTACATACAAGAAAATGTCCCCTTATTTCCCTACAGTGTACTCTGTTTTAATGTCACTCTCTTTAGCCACGCCTTCTTCCCTTCTTTCTCTTTCAATCATCTTGTTTGGGCCCCATTATCTGTAATTTTTTTCACTTTTTGCTTTATAATTATTTTAGCCCAATGAAATCCCATTATCAATTTAATGGGTATAATGACAATTGTAATCTTAATCATTTGTCGTTGCTAAAAAAATAAAAATATGATGAAATGATATTATATGCATATGTATATGTATAATCATTTGTTGTTTCTTTCCCCTCCACCAATAACTATGAGATGAACATTGGATTTAAGGTTATCTGGTTTGATAGAGTATGTGAACTATTTTTGTCAGACGACTATATAGGAAAAGGATTGTCTAATAGAGTTTATTAACTAGAAACTGTTATATGTGGTTTGTGAGCTACTATGTTGGCACGAGAGTTGATTCAATGCATTCCAAATTGGTATCACTTGTGGCCTTATAGGTTCCACCACCCTAATTTTTGGCCTTTGATCTTCACTGTATCAATTTCATTGATTTAACATATTTGTATGATTATCAAAATATTTATATATCTTACTTTTCGCTTCCTCTTATTCGGGTAAATTGCATTCAATCTCTTTTGTAAAATCTAAAAATAATTTATAAACTTTGTGACAATTTAGATTCTGATAGGATCGGGCACAGTGTGTATAGAGGGTGAATACACACTTTTAAAACAAATTTGAGCTATAATAGTTCGGTTCTTGAAATATTGAGCAACGATAAATTAAATCGAGTTTGGTTTTCAAACCAAGCAGAAGACACTCGAAATAATCTTTCGCAGAAAGTAGTTTAACATTTTGTAAAATCATTTTAAAATGATGCAAGTTGAAAGACGAAAACAGTTTAGTTGAAACATTTTACAAGCAATTTGAATACAACATTTAGGTAATTTATCAAACACATAAAATGTTTCAACGATGCACTCCAAAACATTAGAAATAAATAAATGCAAGAAATAAAGAGACTCGAATTTGTTTATGGATGTTCGGAGATTTCAAAAACTCCTACGTCACCTCTTCTTTCTTCTCGGAAGGATATCACTAAAATATTTTAATTTATACAACTCATTTGTACAAACTCACTCCGATTTAGTACTTACCCACTGCCTAAACAAGAACTCATAGCCACTCAATGATTGTAGGCCGCTGATAAGTACATTTTGTGTGCATTATTTCAAGTTATTTTTATGTCTATTTTGTGTGCATTAATATTGTTTTATGTGTGTGTTTATGTGTTATAGTGCATGTGTATGCATTTCACACTCCGGGTTAATTTTGTAGGAAAATGGATTGTTAAAGAACTAATTACGGAGCAGCCTTGGTCAAAAATTCATATTTAATTTTAAACAAATTCAAATACAATCTCCCTTGTTCACAATGAAATTCAAGATGTTTTGTAGATTCTATCTAAATTTCAGCTCGATCCGACGGCTATAACTCGAGATATGAATTTTTCAAAATATTCGCTCGCAGCAGAAATTGTGTGGCGCTCGAGCGGGAAAATCCTGCGCTCGAGCGCGAGTTACAATTCCAGAAAGTTGCTTAATTTTGCACGCTCGAGCGGAAAATTCCTCCGCTCGAGCGCGATTTCGGGAGTTTTATTGTTTCGAAAAATCCTTGTGGCGTAGGAAAATCTATTATTTATGGATCCGGGCATATAAATAGAAGATATATCATATTTTTTGGGGTGTGGAAGTTGGAGAACGCGGACAACACAAGGGAGGCGGCTACAAGGCTTGGGAGATAAGATTTCTCTTTTCTTTTCTTCTTCTTTCTTTATTTTATTTTTGAATTCTAGTTTCAATTATTGAGTAGTTTATTTTCAACCAAGACGGCGTGATTCATGTAAAAAACTTGGATGTTTATTTGGGATTTTTCAGACTTGATTTTATTTTATTGATTGTTAGATTCATATTTGTCTTGTGGATAGTCTGATCAACTGTTTGCTCGTACGTTAATCGGTTCCAAGTCGACAGAGGAGAAATTGATTTTGATCACTTTGATAATCAACATATTGTAAAATCGACTAGAAATAGAATTTGGTTTCAGTGTGCGGTTTGGGTGTAAACTGAATTTTCATAAATATTTAATGCATTCAATTTTGATTAGAATTACGAAAGATTAATCCGTCAATTTTTGAGTAGGTTTGATTGTTCTAGAAATAGACCTTTGAACAAGATAGAAGAATTTTCGTGATCTAAAATTAAATCTGGGTCATGAATCAACTACATGTTACATGATTTGTTTGGTACTTATGTGTGTCTTGGTTGTCTCATTTTAATTATTTTTATCTTCAGTTATTTTAATTTTTTTTCTTCAGAAGTTTTTTTTTAAAATTTTATTTTATTTAAATCAAATTGATTTTTATGATTTTGTCTAGATTAAGCTAAATAATTAATTCTTAAGAATTGACTGCAGTCTCTGTGGGATCGATACTTGGACTCTCTGTCCACTTTATTATTACTTGACCTGGTACGCTTGCCAGTAGATTTATATCACACCGATTTAGCCGGTCAAATTTTTGGCGCCGTTGTCGGGGACTGTTTAGTTAATATTATGATAGATTATTTGCTTGAGACTAGATTTTTTTTTCCTTGCATTTGTTTAATTATTTATTTTAATTTTAATTTTTCTTACTTGTGAGGTACTTGGAGATGGATCATCGATATATGTTCACAAATTTTGGCCAACAATACTCGGAGTCGTTCTATGTTGCTTGGGGGAGATTCAATTATTTGGCAGATAGATTTCGGTACCATGATTTTCAAACTACACGATAACTCAGATTTTTTATGGTGGGTTGTGTGAGACAACAAGAAGTTGGGTAGATTATGGAGCTTTTGCAACTCGCAGTCACTTGTTTTACAAAGATTACGAAAGTGCGATGCATTTGTTAAATGATATGGCGGATTTCGACTACCATTGGCATTGTGATCCTTCACTGCAGGGTTGGAGTCACCAATATCTTCGAGATATCAACTCTAAAAATTTTGCGAACCAACCACCTGAGCATCAAGAAGAGTGTATAGGGCATGTTGAAGATCATGTGGCTCAATTGGAGAACATTGTGCGACAACAGATAGAGATAAATAAGTTCTTAGAAAGCCGCATCAAATCTTTGAGTTTTTGGATGAACATATTGAGTGTTTTATAGAACCAATTTTTGAGATCTGTCAAAAGAATGAAGTAATTGCGCCAGATCATGAGAAAATATTTTTTGAAGAATCTTCATGCGAAGAAGAGCCAGAAGTGATAGTGAAAGAGGAAGAAATATATCAGGCAAAAGATTTGACCTCGTCAATGGTCTTTACATGTACACCACTTGAATATCCATTCTTTCCATTGACGCCAACTCCACAGAATTTATCCTCTATGAGCTTCAGCTAAGATTTGGAGTCTCCTTTAAAAAGAAAAAATTCATACCGAGTATTGTTGGATCGACGAGTTTATCATGTCAATATCACGCCAAGCTTGAGGGCGTAGGAAATCAAGACCCATACGTAGAGTCGTATGATTCTTACTATGGGCGGCAACCGCTCTTTGATGGTTGCTTCTTCATAGTTGGGTTGTAGACTATAAATTTAGCGCTGACTGAGAGGCAACACAGTGTTCTTTTCCTTGCTCTTTTATTTTAATTTTTGTTTATGTTTCTTTTTATTTGATTTTTGCTTCTTTCCCATGTCAGTTGCCATGTCTTCCGATATACCCAGTTTGATGTTACCATCCCAGCAGATACTATCAAGAAGAAAGAGGATGAAGCATAAACCATAGGAGTGTTATTTTTGTTTTCATTGTGTTTTTGTTCGTCTTGAATTTGTGTATTTGTTTTTGCATTATGTTCATTGTATCTAAAGCATTGAGAGCAATGTTTTGGATAAGTATGTGGGGTAGATTAGTTTTGTTTGTATTGTTTTTTGCATTCATTTGGTCTAGTTTATTGCATATAGTTCGTATTCATGCATCTCATTATGTTTTGTGTTTGTGTTGTGTGAATAAGGAGAATGATGAATGTTGGCCGATGATGATAGAGTTGTGAAAAAAATTAAAAATTGTATTTGTGAAAATGTTGCTTTTGATTGAACATGAGAAACTGTTGGTTGAATCGTGAATCTTTTTAAGCACGCATGTTATACTGATGTAGTGTAGCGAAGTAATTGATGAAGTTCGTGTTTGCTTGACCATTGCACGACAATAGATGTTTGTTGATCATGACAGTGTCTTTGGATTCCCGATAATTGTTAGATATTGCATGTATGATCTTGGGCGTACCTATAAAAAATTTTGAAAATTTTTGATTGAAACTAAATTTAACTCCATCCGGGTTACGAGCAAGAGATTAAAATCCTAATCCTCTGTTCTTGACTAAGTATGCGGATTTCATGGGGTTAAAAAATTTAAAATTTTTAAAATAACAATTCCATCCGGGCTTGGAAAATGATTGAAATCATAATTAATTTTCCACGGCTAAGTTCGCGGGTTAAATGGGATTGTAGCTCCATCCGGGCTATAGATGAGGGGATTGAAATTCGAATTCTATCTTAGTTATAGCTAAGTTTGCGGATAATTTTTGGGGCTTAATAAAAACCGGATGCAAAATCCGGGGGTTCGTAATTAATCTCAAGAAAGTACATGTTTTTGTTTGGAATTGTTGGGATGAATGAGTGCTGGATTGTGACGCTTGCACTGAATTGTCATAGGTCGCTAAGCATTCTCGGGACATATTCTTTTGAAGTTGCGTGAAACTGGAATGACATAGCACACACACACACGTTTACATTAAATTGACAGTGTATTGTGAACAATCAGAAGTTTGTGGTTTTTAGTTGTTGAAGTTGAAACTTATCGAAGGCTATGTTGTTCATGATTCATTCTTACTTATGTCGTTGTTTGCATTTTGTTTTTGTATGTCTTGCTCGAGGGCGAGCAAAAAGTTTAAGTATGGGGGTGTTGATAAGTGCATTTTGTATGAATTATTTCATGTTATTTTTATATCTATTTTGTGTGCATTCATATTGTTTTATGTGTGTGTTTATGTATTTTAGTGCATGTGTGTGCATTTCACTATCCGGGTTAATTTTGTAGGAAAATGGATTGTTGAAGAACGAATTACGGAGTAGCCTTGGTCAAAAATTAATATTTAATTTTAGAACAATTCAAATCCGATCTTCACCCTTCAAAATGAAATTAAAGATGTTTTTTAGCTGGTGTCCAAATTTCAGCTCGATCCGACGGCTAGAACTTGAGATATGAATTTTGCAAAATCGTCGCTCGCAGAAAAAATTATGTGGCGCTCGAGCGCGAGTTACAACGCGGAAATTCCTCCGCTCGAGCGCGAGTTCGGGAGCTTTATTGTTTCGGAAAATCCTTGTGGCGTAGGGAAATCTATTATTTATGGATCCTGACATATAAATAGAAGATATATCATATTTTTGGGGGTGGGAAAGTTGGAGAACGCAGACAACACAAGGGAGGCGGCTACAAGGCTTGGGAAAGAAGATTTTTCTTTTCTTTTCTTCTTTTTTCTTTATTTTATCTTTGAATTCTAGTTTCAATTATAGTAGTTTATTTTTAACCAAGACGGCGTGATTGAGCCGAACAAATTCATGTAGAAAACTTGGATGTTTATTTGGGATTTTTCAGACTTGATTTTATTTTATTGATTGTTAGATTCATATTTGTCTTGTGGATAGTCTAATGAACTATTTGTTTGCATGTTAATCGGTTCCAAGTAGATAGAGGAGGGATTGATTTTGATCACTTTGATAATCAACATATTGTAAAACCGACTAGAAATAGAATTCGGTTTCAGTGTGCGGTTTGAGTGTAAACTAAATATTCATAAATATTTAATGCATTCAAATTTGATTAGAATTACGAAAGATTAATCCGTCAATATTTGAGTAGGTTTGATTGTTCTAGGAATAGACCTTTGAACAAGATAGGAGAACTCTCGTGATCTAAGATTAAATCTGAGTCCTGAATCAACTAAATGTTACATGATTTGTTTGATACCTACCTACGTGTGTCTTGGTTGTCTCATATTAATTATTTTTATATTCGGTTATTTTAATTTTTATTTCTTCATAAGTTTTTATTTTAAATTCTTATTTTATTTAAACCAAATTGATTTTTATGATTTTGTCTAGATTAAGCTAAATAATTAATTCTTGAGAACTGACTGCAATCTCTGTGAGATCGATACTTGGACTCTCTGTCCATTTTACTATTACTTGACCTGGTACGCTTGCCAGTAGATTTATATCACATCGTTTTATCCGGTCAGTCACAAACTCACAATCCGCATAATATTTAACGTCTTTATGTCAAGACTACAAACATAATCTTTAACGTCTTTGTATTGAGACTCTCACTCAACTAATCTATGAATACATCTATCGAATATGTGAGTGAGTTGGGTTCTCTTCAGTTGATATACAAAGATTTCAGACGAAAAAAAGTGTTCTATCTTGGTTTGGTGTGAAGAACTTGGCTGTGAACTCTCATCTTTCTTCTTGTTCTTCACACCTTGGGTTTTGCTCTCTATTAGTTTGATAAATCCGAGTTCGATTCCCTCTCCCTTGAATCTCTCTTCCCATACTTGTGTTTGAACTCCAAGATGTTGTATTTATAGGCTCCAAGAGTGATATAGCCGTTAGACACAGAAATAGAGCCGTTAAAATACTTTTGTACTATTTTTGTACCTTTTCTTGAGCTAAACTGAATTCCACTAAACTGATCTTAAGCGAAACTAATCTTGCTAAACTGAACTTTGGTGCGAAACTGAACTTGGAGTAGTTTGGGTGATGTAGCAGTTGAGCAAACTCAGTTTCGCAACAGTTGGGCAAGCTTCAGTTTCATAGCAGTTTAGTGAGGTAAAATGAATTGCTAAACTGGATGCCGTTTTGCATGATCCGTTGATATCTTGCCAAAGTGATGAATACAAAATTGTAGCCTTTGATCTTAGCTTTCCAACGCCATAAGAATCAGTACATTCGCAGTTCATATGCAAATGTTATGCTCGAAATACCAAAACTGCTCAAACTTCGGTTGAGCACAAAATCAGTTGAGTGCATATGATAAGTTTAGTACTATATCTCTTGATTCATTATTTCTGGGAAAAGTGGTAAACATGAACATTGTAGCCCTTTTTCTTAGCTTTCCACAGAATCAAGAATCACTCAATTTGGATTTCATATGAGAGTGTTATGCTCGATATACCAGACTGTGCCAGAAATTCTGCTGTGCATAATTTCAGTTACAAACCAGTAAATTCAATGCATTTTAACAACTTCTTAGGATCCGATCCAGTCTTCGACTTGTGAATATGATTTGTAGATCATTGTCTTATCTTTCCAATGGTTAATCATTCCATTCGGTTAATCGAGCTGCAAGATATGACCAAAATACCAAAAAATTCTCGAGGTAAACTGATTATGTTTTTCTGCTAAACTGATGCAATTCAGTTTGGTATTGCGACATCAGTTTCCATCTTAAGTTATCATATTCACAATTAGAGTAAATATGTTAGAAACACAATAAAAAGTTTTGTTATCATCAAAATTAGGATTGTTTTTATTCCAAAACCCAACAGATTCTGAATTATACGCAGAAAACGTGATAGAAAATTTATGTTGTATATAATAAAAAGGAGATATAATTATATTAATATTTTTATAAGGGTTTATGAGCATTCTTAAAAAGTATATAAGGAATTAGGTGCATATTTATTTTTCACATATGGTTATTAGCCCTCTTATTTGTGTACAAAAGAACACAATTATAAATTGTAAAAATATAAAAGTTCTTGTGAGACGGTCTCATAAATTAGTTTTTTTCATTAGGACATCCACAATGAGGGTGTTAATAAGACCCAATAGCACGGTCCTCTCGGGGTCAACCCTTTTAATAATACCCAATAACACCCTCTACATCATCAAAAAACATGGGCCCCACTATTAATAACACATATCTCTTTCATCCACAATCATTTTAACATTAACACTCATTATTTATGGGTCTCACATTTCACTAAATAATTTAAAATTATTTTATATTAAATAAATACATTTTAGATATATTTTAAAATATTTATATTTATATTTATTTTTTAAATAATAATCTTATTTTTTGTTGTTTTAATTTTATTAATTTTAAAAAAATACTAATAAATTTATTTTAATTTATTTACAACTTTTTTTAAATTTTTTAATTTAATTAAAATTTAATAAAAATTAAATTATAAATATAATAATTTTTTTGGCAGTTAAAAAAATAAATCTGTTGGATTCATTTTGGACAATTTATTCAAATATTACCGTTTAATAATATTTAAATAATAAAAAACAAAAAAAATAAAAAAATAAAAGAATTTAGGTGCAAACGCATGGGGCCCACGTCTACACCTGCTTCACTCTTTTTTCGACACATGCATGCACGAGCCAACAATTAAAAAAAATTGAGGGCGGGTGTTCACAACTGTGAACGCCTGCCCTCTCTCTCATTGTGGGTGGCCACAACGCATATAACATCCAAATGAGTGTTAAAGGGGTGTTCTCCTTATGGGTGGCCACAACGCATATAACATCCAAATGAGTGTTAAAGGGATGTTATTAACACCTATTTAACACCCATTGTGGGTGTTTTTAGACGAATTTTTTATTTATGTTACCCATAAAAATATTACTTTTTATCGTAAATATGAGCAGAATTGATAGGTCTCACAGATAAAAACTGCGAGATCATGATCATCTCACAAGAGATTTGCACGTTAAATTTTTTTTGACAAATATTAAAATATTAGTATTCTCGTGCACGCGCATTGTGCTTGTAAAATTTGTGTTTTTTAAGAAAAAAACGAACAAATAAATTTAAAAATACAAAAATATAGGGTTTTGTAAATAAATAATCACTAAAATGCAACAAATATATTAATTTTACAAGCGAGTGACATTTCGTAAATAAAAAGACACTAAATGTAACAAAGTTAATGTCATTTTGATAAATAAAAAAACATCTAACGGCTAGAAAAGATAATATCATATAAAATGACTAATTTTCTTAATAATTTCGATTTTGTTATAAACTAAATTAAGATATAATCGTAATTTTATCTCAAAATTCACAAATTAAATTGAAAATAAGTAAAATAGATGGTATCTATTATAATAATATAATATGATGTTGTAAGGTTTAAAATAATTATTCAAGGGAATATGAAATATATGATGTATATGTGTTTTCTAAATTCACAATTTATAATGTGCAGCTGAGGTTAAAAGTAGAAAAGGTAAATTCACCATTCATGATGCCATATATATATTTGCCTTTAGTTTGTCATAATTGATTATGGTCACGCATGCCTCCTTCATTTGCTTGAATATATTCCTCTGTTATCTATCCTTTAATTATTATTATTATTATTATTGCTTGAATATATTCCTCTGTTATCTATCCTTTATTATTATTATTATTATTATTATTATTATTATTATTATTATTATTATTATTATTATTATTTCAGCATCTGATAATCCAACGGTGAGGAAGCAAAAAGACGAAACTGGTCACCAAAAAAACTTTTGTTTTCCCTTTTGTTCTAAAAATATGACACGAAAAGGTTGGGCTAATTGCATTCATATCTCATGTGAAAAGTCTAAAAGATATAAAACACTCTGTGTAAAATTAATAGCATGTTAGACCTTATGTTTTAAAAAAATTAGCATAAAAACCCCTATGAGAAGGTATAAATGTGCCTGAGTTTGTATAACATAGGGGTGAAATGTGCTACATTTTAAAAAACTGAGGGATGCATTAGCCTATTAATATTTCTTAGGGGGTTTTATGCTTTTTAGACTTTTCACGGGGGTATGAATGCAATTAGCTCCGAAAATGTCTCACACTCTCACTTGCAATGTCCATGTCTCACTCACATCGATTAGAAATGTATATTTGAATCGGTTAATAATAGGTTATAACAAATTTTTGTAACAATTTGGGCTAAATATTTTTGTAAAACGATTACGTATATAAAGTAGTTACAATGGTCAATCTTGTTTAGGTGTCTTTGGCTGTAAGTTTTTACTTAATCTAGTCTTTCCACATCTTCACCTCCTTAATTTTAAGACACAACTTCATTGAACAATGTAATGTAACGATTTTTTTTATATATATATACATTAATATGTGTGTGTATTATTTATTATATTTTTTAATAACATATAATTTATTACATTAAGTTCAAACCTCTAACTCTAATTTTAAAATTGTTATCTGATAAGAGCTCATTACATAGGCGTATTTGCACGGGTCTGAGCCCGATACGTGACACTCTCTCCATATGTAGGTCTTGAAACGGGAAGAAATTTTTTGAAGAGCATAATAATAATTTACTAATTTTTTTTTAAAAAAATGGTATTCTTTAGATTATCTGTATATAATCATCTTTTCATCCCAAAATGGAATTTCATTTCATATTGAATGACAGTAGCTTGCATGATAAATTTGATATATCTTTACATATACGTATTCGTCAAATGGATCAATCCAATTCGTGTATAGAGTAAAAAATAATAATATTTTTATTATAAAAACATATATATTTTCATTTCATGTATCAAGTTGAGTATGCAATTCGTTTCACAAAATTAACTTATAAGATAGTCTAAGAAGAGTTTTTGTAAATTTTAAATTGTACGTAAGTTAATACAATATATTTTTTAATTTATACTTGTTATTGAAGGAGAACATGTTATTAATAAATTGACATGTCTCTGATATCTCGAACAATATTGTATATATTTTTTAATGATAAATCTACAATTTCATCCCATATATGTATGTATTTTTATTTTTATTTTTTCAATTTTCCTCGCTACAATTTTTGACTGATGATGAACGTTTTCTCCAGGAAAAACTGCAATTTTGGTTCTTTATATTTGTCACTTTGCGATTTCGGTCATCTATGTTTTCATATTTCAGTTTAGTCTTGTATATTTTGATTTTTGGCAATTTCAGTTCTTTTTATTCGAAAATTCTTACGTGACACTGTACATGTTAGTTCAATATCAGCACTGCATTGATACCACATCAACGCCAATCAGAAAAAGGACTAAAATTGACAAAAAAAAAAAATAAAAATAGCGGATTAAAACAAAAATCCGAAAATATTAGAGGACCAAAATCGCAAATGACAAACATACATGACTAAAAAAATAATTTTCTGTTTTTCTCCCCGAGAGGAGATGCAATAACAATGATTCATTTTTATTTCCGATTCAAATTTTGGAAAACGAAAAGGGGTACTTGCAAATTTTGCTTTCAATTTACCCCTTTAAGACCAAAGTATGTATTGAGAATTTGAGAATCCTTTTCAATCCATTTGAATGTACATTTTGATTCGTATTATTGCCTAATTATTGACTCCAACAGATCAAAATATTTGACAAGAGATGTACACACAAGAAATTATATGAGACGATATAATGTATCGATTTTTTGATATCTCCTAGCTATTCAACCCGAATCATAGAAAAAAAAATTATTTTAATGTCTCAAATATTACTTTTTTATCGTAAATATAAGTTGAGTTGATCTATCTCAATAATATAACTACGTGTATAACACCCCAAAAATTATTTAGTGGTGTTTAAGTTAAATTTTAATCAATAATATTAATGATAATACTAATATTTAAGAAAAAGTACACGATTCATAAAACATTTCTAAACATAAAGAAAATTAACTCAAAATAAAAAATAATAATACTCAATAAATAGTGTACATGTGTCAAATAATCTACAAACACATGTTTTATTTTAAGGTCGATACTTTCTTAGTTTAGGCCTCAACAAATGTCACGATTTGTCTAGACAAGTGTCAATTTTTTTCAAGACAAGTGTTCATATTTTGTGGATAATTCTATTATAAATAGACTTCATTCTAAAATTTTTTTATCGGAAAACTTGACCACAATTTCGTGGATTTTAGATAAAAGTATAGAAAGTTGAATGAGAAGCAAGAGTAAGGGGAAAAGAGGAAGAAAATTAGGAGAAATATACAAAATTTATCCAAAAATTCTCAAATTTTTACACAATACTTATTTTCTACCTAGAAACAATGGTGTTGGATTTGTAACCAAATATTCATCTAAATAATTCCAAAAAATTCAAATCCGCAAATAACATTTTGGGAAAATTTTCAGAAAATCAGCTTCAGGTAGCTAATTCTTGCTTGTTTCTCTCGTTCTTAAAATATTTTCAAGTTTTAAATATGTCGGTCGATTATCCAAAATATTGTCGAAAGTACTGTTTTTGACGCCCAAAACTAGCTTGATCATCATTCCGATTTTTCTAAATCTGAAAAAAATCGGTCGATAATTTCAAAAAAAGTGTTCAACATGAAGATCGTCCAAATAACATCTACCTGCCGAAACCCGACCACACGTTGCCATCGGAGAGGCCACACGCGTTGCCACAAGGGCGCGTAAGTTTCACGTTCCGCCCAGATACGACGATTCTCAATTTCCAAAGCTTTCTGCATTGTTTTTAGACATATCTGGAAAGTTTGGTGATTATTATAATTGTGTTTTAATTTTTATGGATTTTTAAAATTTTAATCAAAACTTTACGGTACAAGTTTTGTCCAAAAATAAGTTTTAAAAGGTTCCAACAATCATTACCATTCATAACCAATGTAAAATGACTCAAATTATGTTTATAGAAATTTACATTAGCTTGGGCTCATAAACTGATCCTAAACAGTAAGTTATTGAGATGAAGTTCACTATCGATTTCTTCAATATTATTATTTGGTATTTGTCCTGGAATTTACATTAAAGTTTTATAAACTATAATTTATTCATACATTGCATCATCTCCGGTATTTCTCGTTTTATTGATCATATTATCTTGTATATTTGATCTCTGGATGTTCTTGGTTTCTTACTGATTACCGATTGGTTATTGGCTACTTACTAGATTAATGATTGAAAAACTGAATGAATGAATTAAAGACTGAATGAATTGATCCCAGACAATGTTCTATGTACCGGATTGCTAGTTCACTGAACAACGTGACTTCGGTTCGAAAATATGACTTCACCTTAGCTCGTAAATGATCTATTATACGGATCTTACTTGAGTACGTGGGGAAAAGTGCTACACCAAATGTTGGTGAAAGTCACCTCTTTAGTCTACGATATTCAATTTAGAATTCCGAACAATTACTGCATTTCACTTGACATGATATTTCGTATTGATACGCTCTTACCGATATATGACATCTCGTATTGAAATACTGCACTAATATCGTTTATCTTGTTATAAATGCATAAAGTTAGTTTATTCTCTCATTAAATCTTTATAAAAGACTTAACCTCTAATTTTTTCTGTTTATTGTAAATTTCATATACAAGATATAGGACCTCGAGTAAGAACTAAATTATGAAAAGTGAAATGTTAGTTTAGAGACCGTGATGACACGAGTTCATGTGATTGTATTAGTAATTTGGATATCGTTTGTGTAAAGTTAATGAATGTATACGCTTCAAATACTATAAGGTTAATGTACTGATTTTATTGTAAGACGAGGCCAAAAAGTGAGACCGTCTCGTGAGACTAAAAAGTAATTGAATCACTTTAATTGTCATCATTATTCATTTAATTAATAAGAAAACCGGATAAAATTCGTATATATATACAATCAAAGAAATATAATGTCAAACCACAAAATTGTTTATACATAATTACATATATATATCACACGTTTCATCATATTATTCACATGCAACATCCGATTTAGGGAGTGTTTGACAGAACTTCTATAAAGTACTTTTTAGCTTCTAGCTGCATGAAAGTGCTTTTGAGTGTTTGTGAATGTCAAATTCTACTTTAATTTCTACAAATTAATTTTACCCAAAAGCAAAACTCACAAATTTGATGCTTTTTTTTTTTGCTTCTGCTTTTTTATTCAAGATCTATAATTACAAGTTGAAATTTATACCCTTGATAAATTTATCATATTACGTAATTACCTTGATTTTTTTTTTATTTTACATTGTTAAATTTTATTTATATATAAGTTTTAATAATTTATAATAGAATTTATTAAATTTCATTCATATCTTATTACAAGCACTTAATTTTTTTAAAATATATATTAAATTTTCATAATTTTTTTTTACATATCTTGTGCATTTATACAAATTTTGTCATTTTTTATATTTTTATTTTTATGAATCTTATATATTTTTCTAACATTCATAAAAAATAAAATATTTTTGATACAAAATTCAGAATGTAATAATAATTATATAAAAGGTAAACACATTTTTTATGGTGTGAGTATCAAATTTAAATAATTAAAAGAGATCAATTTTATATAATTTAAGGATATGGTTGTCACTTAACTAAAAAATTAAGCTTAGAATCAATTATTCTCCAAATACTCAAACTTTAGTTTGTATTAGTTTTAAACTTCTATTTTCAAACACCCTTCTTTAGCTTTTCACCAACTTCAAAATAATTTATACAATAATCACTTTTACATAAACAAAAATTCTCTAAAACACTCTCTTAAAACGGAGTCTAGTAGGAATTGCCATCACTCGCCTCTTAATACACACACGTACGTATATATTTTTAATCGTGTATTATAATAATTTTTCCAGTTTTTAAAATTACGAATATGCATTTCGTAGGCATATAACGAGGGCATATATAATTTGGCTATGATTATTCCACTTTTATCCATCCATTATAACATATAATATAGTATATATCAATGGCATGATATTGTAAGATAACATGAAGCTCTGAATGTTAAAAATATTATTACCAACTCACCACGCAAATTCCATATCTTTTGAAAAGTTATCGAGTTTTAAGTGAATCCTTTATGGAAAATTTTCAACTCAGCACGTCAAATATGCAACAGTTGCATGAATTATTGAAAGAGGTCAAAACAATTATCAATACTCTTTAATAATTAACTACTTCATGTTCTTTCACGCGGACAAATCTTTTGTAAGATGGTTGATATTTATCCTTGATATAACTTGACTCGATCTATATATAAATAAATAATAATAAATTTTACACGAAGATGAAATATAAATTGTATATAAACTGGGGATGTTATCCTAAATTATGAACCAAAAAAACAAATTTAATTTTTTTTTAAAAAAGTGCACGGGAGTCGAGGCTGGTCTTAACTTGCGCCGTATAATTAATTTGTCGTGACCCGCACGCGTGACAAAACAGTCAACAAATCTGATGAGTACAAAGCCCGATAAAAGCGAGAGGATGAATTTTAATTTAATGTAATTTAACATAAAGGTCCAGTCTTGATCCAACCAAACATAAGAAGAGGAAATGACCCTCTGAAAGAACCTCGTAATCCGCATGCTAAAATGCGCCTTTCTTGTTTTTCTCAAAATTTCTAATATATAATTTATCATGACCTCAATTTCCAAAGTTATTTATTTATTAAATTCGTGGAAGGAAAATTATATTTTTACTATGTATATCTATTCTATATTAGTATAAAAGATGAATATGTTAGAGTACTTATCTTGATGATATCAAAATAATTTATTTTAAAATTATCTTTTTTATCCAATATTTCACTAAAAACTTCTCATTAACTTCATGATTTGCTTTAAAAAAAACATCTCTTTTACACACACAAAGTGTTTACATTTTTTTTACTAGTTTTAGATAAATGTTCCTCTATGCTAATTGTTATTAAACATTTTAGTTGCTTTTTTCAGATTGTAATGTAATATTAACCTGTATATTTCTATATCAGCCTGCATTTTCAATGGAAAACGATTTAAAAATCACCAAATCAAAAGATATAAAGCGAGGTAAAATTTAACGACACAAAAAACTGAAACCATAAAGAACCAAATATATAAATAAAAAATACAATAGTATTAAAAAAAAACCCAAACCGTGAAGAACAAAATATACGGATCAAAAATAAAATGATCCATTCTTGAACGAAAAAAAAACCTTTTTCCTCCTAGGCCTCTTGACTCAATTTTTATCTTAATCAAATTAAGGGTGTAGACTAATTAATAACATGTTTTAACAATCGACCATAAAATCAATTAACTTTTTAGCACTAAATGGTAAAACATGAGCCACCATTATGAATCACTTGAAAAATACTAAAATAGTGTTTGTGAGAGCTTTTAGAAAACAATTCTCAGCTTTCATTCATAAAATTTCAAAACTTTATGAAAAAAAACTGAGAAGCGCTTCCTATAAATTCTCTAAACAATACTTAAACCTAGTTCTTCATCAAACTCAGGTAAGATACATTCAAACTCGATTTGAGTTGACTCAAACATTACAAATCGATACCTTTGGACTTTGAAATTGGCCGGAAAGGGAATTATAGCCACTTTCAAAATATATAAAGCAGTGTTTATAAATTCTAAAAAAAATTGATTATGTATTTTTCTTAATGAAGTGATTATGGTTGAATTTCTCAACAAAATTGTTTTAAAAAATGTATAGTTATTTTTTTAGAATTTACCGACATTACATAAAATTACTTAGACAGAAAGAAAGATTAATGGTATAGAGACATGTTGAAAATAATGCACAAATCTGGATCAAAAAACACATGAATGAGACAAATGTTTCTTGGCCCACTGACATCATGCTCCCCTAATTTGTGGATTGATCTATATTAGAAACAACTTATAAAATAATACTAAATCACAATGTGCAATTTAAATTACCGTGTTTATCTAGAAATATATGAATGTGACAATCGATTTCTCTTACCACCGTATTTTCGTACGAATTTGTTGCACAAAAATTACTCAAGTGTGATTTATCTAATTAGAATAATTTGCAGTATATTACTTTAGTTCAGAGTTTACTTAGTTTAAGTGTACAACAACGAACAACGAGTTCCTGTACATAAAAGAAAATTTTGAGGTAAAGTAGGCATGCAAAAGTATCAAGTGGCCTCCATCGTGGCCATGAAAAACAAAATGTAGCACTAGATTTTTTGTTTGTTTGAAGACTCATATAGTACTAGAATTAATTCAAAGAAAGAGGGGAAAACATGGTAATACATCCAATTTTGTTGATAAATCCAATGAATGTAATAGTATAACTAATATACATTCTCATTGTTCTTTAATCTTAGGGGTAGTCTATGGATGCAAGCAACTGTCCAATATACTTTATTTGATTTAATTAATTCATCTGACTGGTTCTCCGCTGCGTCTGCTAATGATTTCGTGTGGGAATGGCTTTGTTCTGTTAATTCACACTTCTTATTTATTATTTCTAAAGCTCACAAATTTCTCGGCCTAAAGCTGCTGCAACAGAATCTACCATATTCAGCAAGAGTGTGGGCGCAGGATAAGAGCATGCACTACCCTCTTCACCATTAATTAAAGGGGAAAAAAAATCACATAAACCAACAACAGTGAAGGTGTGAACAAAGATTGAAAAAGAGCGGAGAGAGAGAGAGGAAAAGGGTAGAAAAGATCGGAACTTTTGGTGTGATTTTTTGATTGAGAAAGGTCAATTTCTTTTGAGAAAAAAATCTAAAGAGAAAAAAGATGGGGAAAAAGGGGGAAACACTTGATAATCCGACCACTCATGGCACGGTCCGCGTGCTTTGATGCAAGAAAACGGACCCCTCTATTTTATTTTCTTGTTTTCTTGTTTTTGCTTTTTCTCGCTTTAGCTGCTGAGGGGTTGTTTTTTCATAGAGTGGAAGAGGAAGAGGAAGCCCCACGTAGATTTTTCAGTGGCTTTTTGCAGTGTGTGCTTTGTTCTATGGTTTTGGATTTTTAGGGCAGGCTTCTTTGATTGGTTCCTCTCATGGTACTAGATTTTAGCTGAATATTTGTATTGCCTTTAGTTTTCGGCACCTCCAAGAAAATAGTGATGTGTACTTCTTTAAGGTGATGCTCCTTGAAATGGACCGCCTCCCTTTTCTTCTAGGTATTCAAGAACACGTGAGTGAATGTTTTTGGATGGAAAGCTTGTATCTTTCTGAGGGTGTGATGATTTCTTGAAAATGGGATGTTTTTGGGATCAAGGTAGGTGAAAAACAGAGCATGAACACATATACAAACATGACTTCTGTCGAAGAAAAGTTCAGACCCGAAGGTTTGGCCAATGGTGGACATAATATTCTTGAAGGGATGAAATTCTTGAAAGAAATGCAGGATCATTCAGGTCTGTTATACATTCCTCTGTTTTATAATGATATATCACATGCCCATATAGATTTGTTTTACTGTATTTCTAGAAAATTTAAGTTATTTTCCAAGATCTCTTCAAATTTGTGGTACTAGGTAGAATTCTCATCACTCGATCATGGTTCTTAATAGGGGTAAAGAAACCAATAAGTTCTGAGCTGTGGCATGCTTGTGCTGGTCCGCTGGTTACCTTGCCTCAGGTTGGAAGCCTTGTGTACTATTTTCCACAAGGGCACAGTGAACAGGTGATTTTTTTTTCCCCTCATGTTAGCAAAACTGAAATTGGAGTAGTTGAGATTATTGTTATTATTTTGTACTAAGGTGCTTGATAAGATCGAAAATTGCGGATAAAATGAAACTTAGAGGAGGATGCAGAATGGGGTTCACATAATCTTTACTCGCTTCATTAATGTCAAGAATACAGTTCAACTATTCTAGTAATCCATTTTCCATAAAAACAACTGTGCAGCGTACACGTACTTGATGCATATTCTTTAAAAAAACTTGCTATTTTAACCATTTTGCGGTCATTTATGGAATTATTTCAGCCATCACTTGCTTGGGCCAGAAAGTTGAGTTGAACAAATGCGTTCTAAGAAACCTCATATTATTTCTGCTTGTAATTTTAATGCTTTTCATGTATATGGTGAATTTTCGGACGCGAGACAGTTATATGCGAATGCGTCTAGTCAAGTTACATAATAAGATTTTGGATCAGTGTGTGTTTCTTCTTTTTTTCAGGTTGCCGCGTCCACGAATAGATCAGCAACAACACAAATACCGAGCTATCCAAATCTCCCTTCTCATTTGTTGTGTCAAGTTCACAATGTTACACTCCATGTATGTCCTTCCGGCATTTTTGCGTACTTGATTTCACGCAGAAAAAGGGGTTGTATGAAATAAACAGATAATTTTCTATACTGGAATAAAAATATTTCTCTAACTTTCTTTTAACCAATAGGCAGACAAAGACACAGATGAAATTTATGCCCAAATGAGCCTTCAGCCGGTGAATTCTGTAAGATATACACTGTTGCAAACTAGTTTTGATTGCCTTTTGTTTTGTTGTTTCATATTTTTCTTATTGTTTAGGAAAAAGATGTGTTTCCTATACCTGACTTTCGAGTGAAACCCAGTAAGCATCCAGCTGAATTTTTCTGCAAGACATTGACAGCCAGTGATACTAGCACACATGGTGGCTTCTCAGTTCCTCGAAGAGCTGCAGAAAAGCTCTTTCCACAACTGGTTCGGTTTTGGTTTATTTGGTTATTTATTTCGTTTTATTCATATATATAAGTTTTCATTGATATATTTTTAGGGCTTATTTTCAGGATTACTCTGTGCAACCTCCAACTCAAGAACTTGTTGTCCGAGATTTGCATGAAAATACCTGGACTTTTCGACATATATACCGGGGTAAATAAACGGTTTCCTTTTTCTTTGTTTCAGTTATATCTGTTGAAATTTCCTGTTTGTGTTTATATTTCTTATTTAAGGAGTAAATTTTATGCCAAATGAACCATTGACTCAACACCACTTTTCAAATCTTACCTTGCTGCTTATTTCATTATTATTTAGGACAGCCAAAGCGGCACCTTCTAACAACTGGTTGGAGCATGTTTGTTGGCGCAAAGAGGCTTAGAGCAGGCGATGCAGTTCTATTTATCAGGTAGTTTTGTTACTGCAGTTCCTTTAAAAAAGTCAAGTAAAGGTCAAGAATGCGTATTTGGAATTCTTTCTTAAAATAAAGCATTTTTCAAAATATGCTATAATCTCATGGTTGTTATATATGTATAGAGATGAGAAGTCCCAGCTATTATTGGGAGTGAGGCGTGTTAATCGTCAGCAAGCAGCTTTGCCATCTTCGGTTTTGTCTACTGATAGCATGCACATCGGAATCCTGGCTGCTGCTGCTCATGCTGCTGCTAACCGAACCCCGTTCACAATCTTCTACAATCCAAGGTTTTATATGAGATATTTTCACTCTATTCCATTTCATTTCAGACACACATCCATTTGATTGACTGAGCAGTTATGTCGGATCTTGCCAAAAACACAAGTCTAAACGTTGGTTGTTCTGCAATCTTAATCTTTTTCTAGGGCATGCCCCTCAGAATTTGTCATTCCACTGGCTAAATATCGAAAAGCATTGTATGGTACACAACTCTCTATAGGTATGAGGTTTGGCATGATGTTTGAAACAGAAGATTCCAATAAACGAAGGTAACATTAAAATTGTCTGCTTCTCTTTGCTGTCTCATATTCTGTTATCTGACGTCTCTTTCACTATTTACGCAGATATATGGGAACCATTACTGGTATAAGTGATTTGGATCCTTTAAGATGGCCAAATTCCAAATGGCGCAGTCTTCAGGTATGTATCACTTACATGGTGTGTAAGAAGTAAGAACCTCAGATACCTCTAATTCTAGCAAAAGTGTAACCCCGCTGGACTAATGTTTTGCTTATTCTTGGTGACAGGTAGAGTGGGATGAGCCTGGGTGCTGTGACAAGCAAAGTAGAGTTAGCCCCTGGGAAATCGAGACTCCAGAAAGCCTCTTTATATTTCCATCTCTAACGGGCAACCTGAAGCGTCCTTTCCACTCTGCTTTCTTGGGTATGTTTTTTGTCATTTGAGATGGCTTGTTTGATGTCTTTGCCGTGTACTGAGCGGTTGACTTTTGCTTATATCAGGGGCACAAACAGAATGGGAAGCTTTAATAAATCGACCTCTTTTCCACAGTCCACTTGGAGATCTTCAATGTCCCTCGGTATCAAGCCTATGGTCAGATCAGTTCACAAAGATGCTAGTAAAGGACGCAGCACTCCCAGAATCCAAATCTTTGGTGCAATCTGCAAATAAGCCTAGTCCTCCCCAGATTATTCCTCCAGACATGGAAAGTTATCCTGAACGATTAGTTGGCAGCCAAACAAATGTCATGAACTCAAATGTTTTACTGCCGGCAATCCCAGAGGCACCAGAAAAAGTTGTGCATCAAACTTCTACGGATACAGTAGGGACTGCACTGACTACAGATCAGCTTAGCCAGTCACGAGAGCAGTGCTATGACAACAAACATGATGTTCCAGTTATGAATCTAAGTAATGGGATGCAAATGAGTCCAGTGATCACACACTCTAGGTTGGACTCACAAATTTTTCAAACTCAGCAAAGTGATCCATCCCATGTACAGTCCGTAGGTCTTAATGCCTTGTTCCAGTACCCGAGTCAGGTTGAATTTAACACGTATTCTTCAATATGCCCCTCCCCATCTGGCATGTTTAGAAATCCAGGATCTTCATTTGTGTTCAAGAAATCTGGTCAGCCTTCTCCATTACCAGAAACTATGAGCAAAATGCTGCCTTCAGTAGGTCAAGAATCTTGTGATTTTCATTTTAACAATGCGAAGTGCATGTCCCAAACCAATCTCCCTACCCTGTTGTCTCATCAAGAAATGTCGATTCTTCAGTATAATTCATGTGGTTTGAAAGACTTGTCATCAGATGAGAGCCAAAATCAGAGTGACATATATAGCTGCCTCAATCTTGGTGAAAATAACAATGGAAGTACAGTAATTGATCCTTCTGTTTCCAGCACGATCTTGGATGATTTCTGCGCATTAAAGAACACTGTTTTCCAGAATCCGTCTGATTATCTTGTGGGAAACTTCTGCCCAAACCAGGATGTCCAATCCCAGATTACATCGGCTAGCCTAGCAGATTCTCAGACATTCTCTCTCCAAGAATTTGCAGATAACTCGGGAGGAGCATCTTCAAGCAATGTGGATTTTGAAGACAAAAATCTTTTACAGCATGGCTCTTGGCAGCAAGTTACTCCACGACTCCGGACTTATACTAAGGTAACTGTTCTTGTTACTTGTACAAAGAAATGGTTCACAAAGTATTTGATTGCGCACACGAGTTTGACATCATAAGTAAGTTGATGGCACGGTAATTTCAAATATATGGTTCTATGCTGATGAGATGAGTTTTGACAGATACAAAAGGTCGGATCTGTGGGAAGGTCGATCGACGTCTCTAGTTTCAAGACCTATGACGAGCTACGGTCGGAAATAGAACACATGTTTGGTCTCAAGGGCTTGCTCAACGACATGGGTTCTGGATGGAAACTGGTCTATGTGGATTTCGAAAACGACGTTCTTCTTGTTGGAGATGATCCTTGGGAGTAAGTTCCATTACCCTACTCTCCTCAGTACTATGTAATTAATCAATTAATCCCATCAAACAAACTGCTCGCACACAAAGATTTCCACGTAAATCTGCTCTATCAGAGCAGACAAAAATTCTTGGAGACTAAATGCTATGTTGACTGGCGTAGGGAATTTGTGGGCTGTGTTAAATGCATCAGAATTCTCTCACCATCGGAAGTTCAGCAGATGGGGGAAGAGGGAATGCAGCTTTTAAACTCTGCTGGGGTGCAGGCTATTAATGGCTCAGCATCTGAAGAAGGATGTGGTAAAAATAGCTCTAATTGATTCCCAGACAACCCTTTTGCCTACGGGTCATAGGATCAAGAAGCCTGCTTTCAATCAACATTTGCTCAACTCTTAACTTGCATCTTCATATCCAATTCCATAAAAAGCATTGGCAAATTACAGTCGAAAGAACCTAAGCCTACTGTAACAGATATTTGGTTTTAGCATGTTTGCGAAGGTTTGATTGTTGTAATGTATGAGTAGAACTCTTCAGATGAAATCACATCTTTAGCTTATGATCGATCCACATCTCGTATGATCTATTAAAATTAACACAAAAAGATCAAAAAAGAAAATCCGATGTCATTCATTCATTTGACGTTACAATGAGATCTCGATCGTGGTAAACAATTCACTTAGATGAACCCTATTGTAAAAGACCAGAACCCAAGGAATCATCTATTGTATCATACTCTTACTGGTTTCTGTAGAACAGCGGACAAGTAAACTTCTGGATTTCTTGATTCATCAAATTTCTCTCCAACAACCCACTTCAACTTCTTATACCCAAACCGTTCAATCAATCTACTTACAACCCTTCTCTTGTCATCATTTGAACAATAAAAGTTGTCTAACCAAACCAATCCACCTGCCCTCAACACACGATCAGTATCAAACATCAAGAACTCAAGTTTCTCAGCATGCCCCCCCATGTCCAGTCCATTGCCAATGTGGATCAAATCAAACACATGATCATAAAACGGAAACCTATGGTCTAAGCTCAAGTACAAAGGGAAAAGCCCCCTATAGGCAATGAATTCATTATATGGAGCATCAATATTCAAGGAGGCAGTGACCACAGTCACATTCTTCTCGGTCATTCTAGCAGCAAATGTCCCCGAACCACCACCAATATCGAACCCAATCCTTATCCCATCTTTAGCCATCACCAGCACATCATCAATAAGAAAATCATTTCTGCTTCGAGCTTTGACATATCTCTGGGTCTCATAACCCTTAACGATATCAAAACAACCAGCACAGTCCCTGTTCAATTTCTTTTTGCTCAGACAAGCAAAGTTCTTGCATCCCAGACCGCTCCAACTACAAATCTTTTCACTGACATTTCTCCAAACAGAGGCTGGAAAGGGATGTAATCCGAGCTTAGGAATTGTCTTAGCCAAGCACCTTCTTCTCGGAAGAGGCTCACAACCCTGAAGAATCAGCTTCTGACCAAGGCTCCAATCATCAGGGCAAACACTATTAACTTTATAGCTCATGAATTGAGACAATAAATCCATCGATTTGTAACAAGAATGCCCCACAGATGCCACCATTTCGGTGATCCCAGTTCTTGAATCCTTACCCAAAGGCAGCTGGTGGTGGTTTAAGAAAACTTTAAGCTCCTCGGCAATATTGGATCTGGAAAGATCGATGCTTTCATACCCTAAGACCTTTTTCTCCATCTGGGCTAGCTTCTGCTGCGAAGATTCAATCTCTCTAAGGATTGCGCTGACTTTTTCCGAGATCAAAGAGAGATTCTTGGGATTGCGATGATTTCGTTGAAGAGCATTGGGGTGGTAACTGAACGAATAAAAAGCAAAAAGATTTGTGGAGATCACTGAAAAAAGCATCAAAACATTTACTGCCGAGGAACAAACGGAACCTTTGCTGAATCTTGCTGTTCCATCCCCGATAGCCAAAGAAACAGAGCCCATATTTTCTTCTATTGCAGCTGTTTCGATCTTCGAATCCAATAATTAAGCTCGCTATACAGTGTGGTGTGGTTTGTGTGAGAATGCTGGAGAGCAGCAGAGAGAGAGAGAGAACAGTGGAGGAGAAATGGACCCCAATCATTCGGTTGTCAAATCACATGTAAATTTTGATGCTAATAAATAAATAAATGTTTATGTCTAAATTTTAAAATTGTTAATTATAATAATTGAATTAAAGTAGCGTTATTCAATTGTAATTGTAGTTTTTTTTATGTTTTTCACTTTTGCTAGAATCTTTTGCCATTCTCGTGTCAATTGTCATAAGTTTATTATTTGAGTTATAGTTATATATTCTTTGATATTCAAGTAGTGTTTGAAAAAACTTCTAAGGGAGTGTTTTAGAGAGTTTTTGCTTTTAAAAGTGATTTTTGTAGAGATTACTTTGAAATTGATAAAAAAACTAAAGTAGAGAGTATTTGAAAATAAAAGTTTAAAGCTAATACAAGCAAAATTTTGAGTGTTTGGAGAATAATTACTTACAAATTTAATTTTTAGTTAATTGACAAACATACATTTAAACTATATAAAATTGATCTCTTTTAATTATTTAAATTTTAATAATCACACCATAAAAATATGTTTATATAATTATTATTACATTATGAATTTTGTATCAATAATAATTTATTTTTTATAACATGAATGCTTGAAAAAAGATATAAGATTAATAAAAATAAAAATATAAAAAATGACAAAAAAATTTAATACACAAAAAATATATAATATTAATAAAAATATAAATATAAAAAATTACAAAAATAAGAAAACAGACTCTATTCTAATACACAAGATATGTACAAAAATTAATGAAAATGCAATATATTTTTTTTAAAAATAAATGCTTGTAAAAAAATATGATTGAAATTTTATAAATTCTATTAGAAACTATTAAATCTCATATATAAATTAAATTTAACAATATCATGTATTGAGAGTATAAATGTTAACTTGTAATTTTAGGCCCTAAACAAAAAAATAGAAGCCAAAAAAGTATCAAATTTGTGCTTATTTCTTTTGATTAAAAGTTTTAGAAGCTAAAGCAAAATTTAACATTAACAAATACTCAAAAGCACTTTCATGCAGTTAGAATCTAAGAATTATTTTGTAAAAGCTCTACCAAACACTTCTGAAAAAGTACTTCTCAACTTTTTCTTAACAAAATTTTGAAATTTTGTTTAAAAAAACTGAGAATTGCTTACTTGAAAATTTCTGAAACACTGCTTTAATCATTTATAAAATTGATTCACACCTTAATATAATTTTCTGACCCTTGTTGTGACCTGACGCTTGCATAGATTCTATTCTTTGGTTTTGTGCACGTCTTTGGGAAACATTAGGATGAGAACTCCATGCAAGAATCTTTATTTATTGGAAGACGATATCTGTAATAAAATAAAATACGGTGAATCTTATTTATATTTATAATAAAAAATAATAATTTTAGTAAAAATAATAAGATATAATTTTGGGATTGTTTTTGTGATTTTTCTAAAAAAAAAATCTGAAACATCTAATATTTTTAAAAACAACAGTAAAAGTTAAAAATATATTTTCTGATTTTCAACTTCCGAATCATGAAAAAATTGCTGAAACAAACTGTTATCAAGTGTCCATGATTAACTTCGAAAAAAAAAAGTGTCCAAGATTGTTTTTTCAAATAAAATGTTCACTCAACTCGTATCAAGTATCATTTGCTGTCTTTTCCAAATTACGACATCTCATACATTAACTCACTATGACACTCAAAATTTAAAATTAATTATCCAAAGCGAACCGAAAATCATGGTTTTGTTTTGTTATAAATCATTTATAGTTTAATTTGATTTAAAATTTTGTAAAACCGATTAAATATGATTTCATTCGAATTTTTATCTAAAACCGAACGAAACTGTAGTTGAACACCTCAAGTTGAAAGATCCACAACTTGGATTAGAGGGAAAATTCATTAACATGATGAATCAACGAATACAAATTGAATCTCATTTCAAGAAGACAAAATGCCAGAAGAAGATGATAAGGCATAGGTGTGCCTGAACCAGTATCTATCCATCTATCTATCGATCTTCGCTCTCTTTACACTTTGAGCCTCCGAATCCGAAATAGCAATGACTTTTCGCTGGGCCGATGAATCGTGCTGATAGGCACAGTTAGTTCCATTCCTGCATCCCCTTGAACTATTGAAATAGATGCAGGGCTTCGTTATCTTTTGCTTCAAGTCTCTTGATTTCGCTACACTTGGTGGTTCTTGACTGTTTCCAAACTGTACTTCTTTGGTTTGATGAGAACATGGAGGCGTTAAACTCTCCCTTCTTTCTTCTCCATGTTGCTGAATGAGTCTCTTGTAATAGTTGATGTCCTTAGCCTTGGGAACTTCGGGACGGGGCACGGGGGTCACATCATGCACAGATACCCGTACATTCCTATTTGGAGGGTAAAGAGGTAAATCACTCGTAGACACTGAAGGGGTGATGAGTTCTGGTCTGGTAAAATGGGCGGCGAGTGGATCTCTTCTATTCACAGCAATGCTGGCTGGGTTAAACAAATTCTCGGGAGGAGGCCTCAAATTCGGCATGCTGGTCGACGAAATAGTAGGAGATCCAATGGCTGGCATGGTCTGAAAGTTGAAAGGTGGCATATTAGAAACGTGGGATGATTGTGGCATGTTCGGCGTGCTGGGCCATGCAGCGTGATTTGTAACTAGAAGCTGGACCATTTTTGGGTCGCTGAGAATCTTTATGAGCAGCTCCCGATCAATCAAGTTTCCTTGATAGCTTTTTGACGTGATTAAACTCAATGCAACTTCAGCTGCTAATACTGTATCAGGCTCAACGCCTTTCCTTACTTTAGTACTATCTGCAGAGTTGGTGTTTCCCGCAATGGAGCCGAATGTTGTATCTAATGCAGGGTCCTCATCTTCTATTGGTATGATGGGGACCAAAGGAGTGTTTTGGTCATTAACAACAGAGTCATCCGCACCCACTAAAGTAGACGGGCTGCCAAAGAGACAGGCTAAATGTTCAATGAACTTCCAAACACGAGAATGGAAAATAGAAGTTTGAAAGATCAATATGTAGCCAAATAACTCGAAAAATAAAGTAGGAAATTAAATAATTTATCGCAGTAAAATTGTTAAAGATGGTAAAATCACCAAATTGCTATAATTACTAGGTTCTTTCAACAAAAATGAAGTTGCAAAAATTTTCAGTGCCTAAGATAATGTGGAAGAAAGGGGAAAAAAAGAAAAAGAAAGAAAGAACCAAAAAACAGTAATGTTCGCACTTGGGAGGTATAGCAGATGAGCGTGGATATATGGCTTCCAGCACTGTCATCTCCCTTAGCTTCTGGGCTTCCATTTCTATGCTCTCTTCTCCAGCAACCACACTCCATGAACAATTTACTACGAACTGCAAAACAAGTGAAGAAATTCATTAGAGTATTCAAGTGACCTGAGCTGGACGATAATAATAATACAGTAGTAGACTCACGCTGGGAGGGCATCTCCAAGTAATTAATGGTATTTGAGACAACTTGATCATCCACAGCTTTGCAGGTTCGATTCCTTCAAAGCCTGGTGGCAAATTGTCATCAAGTCCCGTACCCCTTGACTGGAGCGGCCATAATGCCTTTTCCTGGAGGTGGTCCTGTGTCCCCAATCCCACTAGTGCGGGAGATTCTTCTGAACAAAAAAGTCGTACCTGTTAAAGGGAATGTAATAGTTCATCGTGCAATTTAATATCAACCTCAAATACGTAAACTGCAAGTCAACTAATGAAATCAATCTATAGAAGATCAATCACGGAAGTTTGCTGGGAACATATTACGAGTGGCATGGTCACAAGAGCACATGCACTATGTGTTCTACACAATGCTTTCACTTCTAAACCACAAGTTTGATACGGAAAGCTAACCAAGATTTCATATTTCATATGCGACACAAGAAACAGGGGATGCAACCACTCTTGCATCAATTTGTCTCGATTTGATACACTGAAATACAGATATGAGATATCTCATGGAGAGGATTGACAGAGTGAGTTTTGTGATCCAACCACCCTTGAACCTTGTGTTCGAATCTATGTTCATTTTCAGACGTTTAGATACCATTAAGTGAAACGATTTGTGAGTTGAATGAGGAGTTTTAAACATCAAGAATATTAGGTGTCGAGTGCATTTAAAATGTAATTCAGTTTAAATTACTCTATCCAGGTCCGTGAAATATAAGAATGTTTACATATGACTGGATAAAATCAGAAATGTCCCTTAATCAAGATCACCAACTGGGTTTCATTTATCAATATTTCATTATCATCCAGAGCACGCAAAAGGGATTTGAAACTACTCAATGGAGTTGCATGAAATTGCCAAAAATGTCTCCCTTGCTTATTTAATTGATAAATGTATTTCAATGAATTCAGGCAGAGCATTTATCCAGTTACTTCCTGGAACGTATTTGACAGAATGTCCGGTTCCCAATTGAATTAGGTGAATTATTCCCATTAATCACATTGTCCAGTTCGAATCTTTTCCCCCCTTTGTTCACTAGTTTATGATGAAGTTGATTCACTTTACAAAACGAAGAAATTAAGATTCTCGATGAGATATACCTGACAAAGAATGTCATCTGAAGCCCAAGCAACTCTTTTCGACTTCTGCGATCTTCTCATATTTTACAATCAGTTAAATTCGATTGGTTTCGCAAAGGATATGAACATATTTA
Source organism: Henckelia pumila (assembly GCF_033568475.1). Classification (NCBI taxonomy): domain Eukaryota; kingdom Viridiplantae; phylum Streptophyta; class Magnoliopsida; order Lamiales; family Gesneriaceae; genus Henckelia; species Henckelia pumila. The sequence goes on along the minus strand of NC_133120.1, from coordinate 79,528,985 downwards.
AGAATTTAATTGGTTTTATCAAATCCCCAACTCAGATTTTGAAATCATTACTTAAAAAGAAAAAAGAAAAAAAAAACCGAAATTATATGTTTATCGTCATTGATTGCTGCGTGACAGAGAGAAATAACGAGAACACGGGGGAGGTGGAGGAATCGAAGAAGCCCTAGATCCTTCGATTTTCTATTATTATTATTATTATTATTATTATTATTATTATAATAATTATTATTATTGTTGAAAAATATATTATTATTATTATTATGTTGAATATTGAATATTGAATATTGAATGTTGAATGTTGAATGTTGAATATTGAGTTGTAAAATGTGGAAAATTAGTGTGTGATGATGTAGATGATGATGTATTAATTTTTGGACTAATATCAAGTGTGGATCTATAAACAGGTCTTCATTTGTGATGAAAAATACAATTGAGTTGAGAGAAAAATATTATGAAGTGTAGAGTTTGATATATTTTGAGTTTTGAAATTTTTCTTTTTTACCATATATTTTTACTTTTTCACAACACGTTATCAGCACGATCGCTCGAAGGTTCTCTATAATTTTCGACGTTTCAAAATACAAGAAGAAGTCAAAAATATTCAACAAGTAAAAATTTTTATTTTACTGTTTATATATTTTTATTGTGTATATATTAATATATAATATCATGTCATTATCAAAAATGAAAAAAAATTTAGTCTTTTTAAAAACTTGTTATAAATCTTGGGAGGATGTTAAGACGACATCCCACACTCCCAGTAAGGGATACGACAAGTATAAAAGCTTCTAAGGTTTTTAAACAATAACGTGATATGATATATATTTATTATGTATATATACTAACTATATCAATATATAATTTCATGTTATTATATAAGAGGTTGTCTAGGACACTGACCTTATAATAATATGATATGATATATATTTTATTGCGTATATTTAATTATGATTATCATTATATGTATCACATGATTATCACGAATTTGTATTCAACATATACTCAAATTTTTTCCTTACCCCCAACGGTCACAAACGGTAACAAAACAGCTAGTTTTTAGCCTATAAATATGTTCACTCAAACTCATTTTCAATCACACCAAATTCACTCTTTCTCTCAAAATAATTTCTCCTCGATTTTTTGAAGATGAAGATGATGACATTTCTAAGGCTATTTTTCATAACGATTATGATCATCATGCTCACGAGTTTTGTACTCACCATCGATTTTTACCACATATTTTTTCTCTATTTGTACACGCACTTGTAAACTTCGTTCTTCCATTATTTTGTATTGTCATATTAATGGAAATTAACTAATAAAATGCATTGTTATTTTTTTAGTACCACCATGTCAAATTTGGCAAAGATTGAATTCGTTGCGCTCGATATCACTGGAAAGAATTATATGCCATGGACTCTCGATGTAGAGATACATATTGAGTCATTGAGTTTAAGTGATACCATCAAAGAAATTAATATATCAACCTCTCAAGATAAAGCAAAGGCAATGATTTTCTTACGCCGACATCTTGATGAAGGGTTGAAATGTGAGTATCTCACAGAAAAAGACCCAATGATTATATGAAAAGGGTTGAAATAAAGATTTGAGCATATAAGGGAAGTGATATTTCCGATCGCCCGTGATGAATGGAATACGTTGAGATTTCAAGACTTTAAAAAAGTCAGTGATTATAATTATGCGATGTATCGAATAGTCTCGCAATTAAAATTCTGTGGACTTGAAGTCACAGATATGGAAATGCTTGAGAAAACATTTTCCACTTTTCACGCATCAAATATAACTCTACATCAACAGTATAGAGTGCGTGATTTTACGAGATATTCTGAACTCATTGCATGTCTTCTTGTGGCAGAAAAGAACAACGAATTGTTAATAAGAAATCATCAATCCCGACCTACTGGATCAACGGCATTTCCTGAATCAAATGTCGTAATAAAAAATGAAAACCAAAATCAAAGGTATAGACCAGATTTTGGTCGTGGACGAGGTCGAGGAAGTGGGCGTGGGCGTGGACGTGGACGTAAAAATTATCGCGGTCATGGTCATGGCCGTGGATATGAAAGTAATCGAGATAGTTATTTCAATAACTCATCTCAAAAGAACGTAACGAAACACCCACCAAAAAAATAGCATGAAAATACGAGTGAAAATGAAAATCACTCAAAAATATCCGAGAGTGTTTGTTATAGATATGGCACTCCAGGACATTGGTCACATATTTGTCGAACCCCTGAGCACCTATGTAAGTTCTATAAATAATCGACAAAGGGGAAAGGAAAAAATATCAATTTTGTTGAAGATAGTGACCATTTAATTGGTTCAACTAGTTTCAATGCTGCAGATTTTTTGAATGATTTCGAAGATATTGATTAAAAGATTGGTGGGACTAGATTGTAACAAATTTGTATTTTTCATGCATTCTTGTATTATAAAGCATGTTATATTTTGCATTTGTTTTGTACTTAATTTTTCTTTATTGCATTTTTGTGAAGTTTGATATGGAAAATGCTATGAGCAAACATGGAAATAATATCATGGAAATTTGCATACCGGATAGTGGTACAACGCACACTATTCTGCGAGATGAAAGATATTTCTTGGAAATAAAACCAACAAAAACAATGGTGAATACAATATCAGGTCCTGTAGACTTGATTGAAGGTTGTGGTAAAGCACAATTTTTGCTACCAAATGGTACAAAATTTCTGATAAATGATGCTTTATATTCACCACAATCGAAAAGAAATTTGTTGAGTTTTAATGACAGATATTCTCATGGATATGATACTGAGACGATAACTGATGAAAATCGGAAATATATGTGTCTTACCATATATAAATCAGGAGAGAAATATGTGGTTGAAAAATTATCAATGCTTCCTACTGGATTGCATTATACACATATAAGTCAAATCGAATCAAATATGGTGGTTAATAGTTCTTCAATATTAACAAATTGGCATGATCGATTGGGACATCCTGATTCAATAATGATGCGAAGAATTATTAAAAATACGCATGGTCATCCATTGAAAGACCAGAAGATCTTTCAGAATAATAAGTTTCAATGTAAAGCATGTTCTCTTGGAAAATTTATTATAAGACCATCGTCAGCTAAAATCCAAACAGAATCACCCATATTTCTTGAACGCATTCATGGTGATATTTGTGGGTCAATTCATCCACCATGTGGACCATTTCGATATTATATGGTATTGATCGATGCCTCTAGCAGATGGTCACATGTATGCTTATTGTCAACTCGGAATGTGGCAATTGCAAGATTAATGGCTCAAATAATAAAATTGCGAAATCAATTTCCCGATTATACAATCAAGAAAATAAGACTTGATAATGCTGGAGAATTTTCTTCCCAAACTTTCAATGACTATTGTATGTCAATGGGAATTACTGTTGAACATCATGTTGCTCATGTTCATACACAGAATGGATTAGCTGAATCATTGATTAAACGTTTACAACTGATTGCTAGACCAATGATTATGAGAACAAAACTCCCTATTTCTATATGGGGACATGAAATTTTATATGCTGCGGTATTAATTCGCATCAGACCAAGTGCATATCATAAATTCTCCCTATTGCAGCTTGCATTTGGTAAAGAACCAAATATTTCTCATCTGAGAATTTTTAGATGTATGGTGTATGTGCCTATTGAACCACCTCAACGATCAAAAATGGATCCTCAAAAAAAAATCGGTATTTATATCGGTTATGATAGTCCATCAATCATTCGATATCTTGAGCCTCAGACAGGCGATGTGTTCACAGCACGCTTTGCTGATTGTCATTTTAATGAAGAAATATTCACAATGTTAGGGGGAGAAAAGAAACACATCAAAAAAAAATCACATGGTATGTACCATCATTGTTACATTTGGATCCAAGGACCAAACAATGTGAGAAAGATGTACAAAAAATTGTGCACTTGCAAAGAATTTCAAATCAAATGCCAGATGCATTTGCAGACACAAAAGGGGTAACAAAATCATATATACATGCTGTAAATGCCCCTGCTCGAATTGAAATTCCAAAGAAACAAATTGAAGACACTCATGATGTCATAAAACGCTTGAAGCGTGGAAGGTCAGTCGGTTCCAAGGATAAAAATCCTCAGAAAAGAAAAGGCATAGAGAAGCGCAATGATCATAAAATAAAAAATGGTGTTTCAGAAGAAACATCTGATGATGAAAATGTTCTGTCAGAACCACAAACTGACGAGAATCGTAAAATCTCTATCAATTATATTAATACTGAAAAAATATGGAACCGAAAAGACATAGAAGATATTGATGAGATATTTTCTTATAATGTGGCTTGTGACATCATAAATGAAAATGAGGATCATGAACCAAAATCTTTTGGTGAATGTAAAACTCGTCATGATTGGGCCAAATGGAAAGATGTCATCCAGGTTGAATTGGATTCGCTGAATAAACGTAATGTTTTTGGACCTATAGTCCTCACACTTGAAGGTGTAAAACCTGTTGGATACAAATGAGTTTTTATTTGAAAGAGAAATGAGAAAAATGAAATAGTCAGATATAAAGCTAGACTTGTTGCACAAGGTTTTTCTCAAAGGCCTGGAATTGATTATGAAGAAACGTATTCTCCTGTTATGGATGCAATTACGTTTCGATATTTGATTAGTTTGGCAGTGTCTGAAAATTTGGAAATGTGTCTTATGGATGTTGTTACAGCTTACTTATATGGATCACTTGATAGTGATATATACATGAAAATCCCTGAAAGATTTAAGATGCCTGAAGCACAAAGTTCAAAACCCAGAGAATTTTATTCAGTAAAATTGTAAAGATCATTATATGGGTTAAAGCAATCCGGCCGAATGTGGTATAATCGGCTAAGTGAGCACTTGATGAAAAAGAGATATGTAAATGATCCAATATGCCCTTGTGTTTTCATCAAGAAAACAACATCCGGATGTGTAATTATTGCTGTATATGTTGATGATTTAAACATCATTGGAACGAATAAAGAAATTCAAGAAGTTATGATGTATTTGAAGGAAGAATTCGAAATGAATGATCTTGGAAAAACCAAGTATTGTTTGGGTTTGCAAATCGAACAAAAAAAATGTGAAATTTTTGTTCACCAGGCAAATTATACAGAAAAGATCCTTAAACGTTTTAATATGGATAAATCAAATCCATTAAGTACTCCAATGGTTGTAAGATCATTAAACATAGAAAAGGATCTATTCCGTCCATGTGAAGATGATGAAGTTATTCTTGGTCCAGAAGTACCATATCTAAGTGTCATTGGTGCCCTTATGTATCTTGCAAATTGCACTAGACCTGATATATCTTTTGCAGTAAATTTATTGGCAAGATTCATTTCATATCCAACAAAGAGGCACTGGAACGGAATTAAACATATATTTCGTTATCTACGAGAAACGACAGATTTAGACTTTTGTACTCAAAAGACATCAATCAAAGTATCATTGGTTATGCTGATGCTGGATATTTATCTGATCCACATAAGGCACGTTCCCAAACCGGATATTTATTTACTCGTGGAGCCACCGCAATTTCTTGGCGTTCACAGAAACAAACATTCGTAACAACTTCATCAAATCGCGCCGAGATTATTGCATTACATGAAGCAAGTCGTGAATATGTATGTTTAAAGTCAATGACCAAACATATTCAAATATCGTGTGGATTGACAGTAGACAAAAAGCCTGTGACACTATATGAAGATAATGCTGCATGTATTGCTCAAATGAAAGAAGGATACATCAAAAGTGACAGAACCAAACATATTGTAAGGCCCGTGATTAATTGAGTTAATCCAAAAATTATTTAATTTTAATCCGAGTATATTTAATTTGAGAATTTTGGAGTTTTGAATTAAATTCTAATATTCTTAAATTATTTAGGATTGAAATTGAATTAAAAAGGTTTATCGAGGACCGATTTGCAAATAGTGAAGACTTGAGAGGCCAATGTGCAATTTCTGGAATTAGTTGCTTACACTTGGCATGTAGATGGAAACCAACGTGTATATTACATATTCCATCCGAAACTTCAACCCAAGAACCGAGAGAAAGGGGAAATGCAGAATTCAAGTCCATTCTTCAATTTCAAATTGTGATATCTTTTGATCTGGCCATCCAAATTTAATTCCGAAGATAGTTTTGGAATCCTTGCGAGAAGGGCTATCAATTGATGTAAGTATCTCTTTGATCCAGCATGCTCGAGAATTTTGATATGGGGCAGGAATTATAGTTGAGCATGGTTATGCATTCTTGAGCTTCTATGTTTGATTTTATTGAAGGTAGATTGAAGAACGAGCGTCGTTTGCTTTCTATATGAATGGCTATCCATTATTTCGAAATTATTACTTGATGAATTACTGATATTTGAGTGGTATAAGCTGGTAGGAAGTGTATATGAAGTTTATTTGAATGTTAGAGTTGATAGAATTTAGTTTCGGTTACCGATTTTGTACCGTTACTCCGCCGGTTTAGAATTTAAAACTGTTTTGATGGCTTATGATGGAGCTATGAATGAAGTGAGTTCTTGCTGATGTTATGAGTTATTTGTGCTGTGTTTTCAGTTTTGAAAACAGGGGATATCGAACTCGAACCTTCAGTTTCGAACCGGGATTGAATTGGGCCAAGGTTTGTGAAGTTAAGCCTTGAAGATCAGGTAGTGCTTGAGCAGATTTTTATTGAGCTTTGTGTGTGCAGATTTTGAAGAGTTGAAGAGCTTGAAACCAAGATTGAAAGGCATAAGACAACCTTTAAATAAAGGTCTTGCACACTCAATATGATTATATTGAATATCCCTTTCTAAAACCACATACTTTGGACTTATATGCTTGATATTTGCATGTATGCTTACTTGATTGATTTAGCTTGTTTGTATAGTTGGTTTTTAGTTATGCGTTTGAGTTTTGTTGCATTCATATTGGGCCAACTTTCTTTCGAGTGTTGATGGCTGAATTGCCAAGACGAGATGATAGGATGTTTGGACGTATATTGAGGAGTTTAGGTGATTGAGTCATTCCTAACGTTTGACGGCTAGGTGATTGAGTTATCCCTAACATTTGACGCTCAATATAGTGGACCAAAGTCCGGGAATAAACACTCAACGTCACCTCAAATGGAGAGTAGGTGGGTGGGTTGACATGTTTCTTTCCCAGGGATCCCAAAAAGAGAACCGATACCGATATGATAACCGATTTTTAAATCATGCATTGCTTTCGATTGAAATAGATGAGTTTCTACTATTTTGATTAAGTTAAATACATGATTGTTTGAAGAGTTGATATTGATTTGATATGAGTTTATGATATTTACAGCATGTCTTGCTTGAATACAACATTTGCAACTTGATTTATAGCATGTTGAGTTCATGTCTTAAGTTGCTTTGAGTTTTATTTGTTGAATGACTGTTAATATGCTTAAAGTTAAATTACTTGAGTTTATGCATGTTTATGTTGTTTTATACTGAGATTAAATTCTCACCGGAGTCTCTCCAGCTATTGTCTTATTTGTATGTGTGCATAACAATAGGTGGGACTGAAACGAGTCTGGGAAGACCATGAAGAATTGAGATCAAGAGAAAGTAGAGTGGTGATCCGGGTTTAGCTGAGTTGTTGCCAAGTGTTGTATCAACTTGAGATATAGTTGCTTGTATGCTATGATTTTAGCTTATGTTGTACTAAACTCTAGATGATGAAGAATTAGTAGGCATCTCCTTATGCATGTCATTTTGTTGTTGCTGTTGTTAACCTTTATGTTGAGATCTTGAGACATGAAGTTAGCATGAACTTGCTAGATTGTGATGGATTATGAGTTGTAGATGTAAACTCAAGAGTATTGGATGAAATTAAGCTTGTTTCAATGCAAAAAAAAAAAAAAAAAAAAAAAAAAAAAAAAAAAGGGATTTGGATACTTGATTGATTGCTTGGTTTTAATTCATGTATTTGGATTAAATTTTTTAATTTGAGATATTAGCGCCCGGGTCGTCATACATATCCCCCCAAAATTATTTGCCTACACTCAAGAGCTTGAGAAGAATAAAGATATTGATGTCTGTTACATTCAATCAAGTGAGAACTCATCAGATCTCTTCACAAAAGCACTTCCCACGACGATATTCAGAAAGCATATATACAACATTGGGATGCGCAATCTACGAAATATGTGAAGAATCACTCATGTTAACATGAGGGGGAGTTTACGTGACTGCACTCTTTTTTTTCCTTACTATGGTTTTTATCCCACTGGGTTTTTCCTAGTAAGGTTTTTAACGAGGCAGTATAAAACACGTAATGAAGACAGTCATCATATCACGATCATCATCACAAGGGGGAGTGTTGAAAAATATATTATTATTATTATGTTGAATATTGAATATTGAATGTTGAATGTTGAATATTGAGTTGTAAAATGTGGAAAATTAGTGTGTGATAATATAGATGATGATGTATTAATTTTTGGACTAATATCAAGTGTGAATCTATAAATAGGTCTTCATTTCTGATGAAAAATATAATTGAGTTGAGAGAAAAATATTATAAAATGTAGAGTTTGATATATTTTGAGTTTTGAAGTTTTTACTTTTTACCATATATTTTTACTTTTTCACAATAATTATTAATTACTACTATTATTATTATTATTTGGAAAATACTAGAGGTACGACAAATATCGTGTACAATAATATTTACAACAATAATATCGTAATATTTTGCTATTTTATCGCGATATTTTGTATTTAATGTATCTTGACATTTTGATAAATTAAATTCTTGTATTGAATTTTTTGTGTAAGATTTGTTGTACAAATTTCATTGTACATGTAGCATCACTCATATTATTATTATTATTTTATTTTTTTGACAGTTATTATTATCTTTCCCAATATAAAGAATCTCCCCTTTAGACAAACTCTTTTGGATTACCAAAATTGCTCTTTCTCTTTTTTTTAAAAAAAAATTCAATATTTTAAATCGCATTTTAGGCCCCGTTTGGTTTCAAAATACAGGCCAAAAAAGCACTTTTTTAAGTGCTTTTCATTTAATAAAGTGTTTGGTTCACCAGAAAAGTGCTTAAATAAGCACTTTTTTAAGTCAAAATTAGAGTTTTTTTAAAAGCAAAAAACTATAGCTTAAAAAAGTATTTTTTTTTAAAAAAATGTCTACCAAATCCAAACGGGGCCTTAGTCCTTTGATAACTTTTATAATTGCAATTTATTCTCTCGATAATTTTTATATCACATTAATAAAAAAAACAATGTACAAGCACATCGCGTACACCAATATACTATTTATTATTATTATTATTATTATTATTATTATTATTATTATTATTATTATTAGATTTGAAATTCGTCTTTTTTTCTTTTTCTTTTTTTTGAGGCACCTTTAAAAACAACTTTAATACGTTTTGATGACACCAAAGTATATTTATCATTTAACCCTTGATAGTTATTTAAAATTTTATATATTTACATTGAAAAAAAAGGATAAAAAAAGGTGAAAAATAAAAACGAAAAAAAACTACCTTGCATTTTGAGAACTGCATTCTACCACATTATTAATAACTGCACCCACTTTCCATATGTTGAAGAAAACTGCAATCAATTTTGTTTATGTCATATTGACCACACACGCATAGTATATGCTTTGCTAGTTATTATTAGATCCTTCGAGGTTTCACATAAAATTTTTGCGCCTCTAATTGACAATTTTTCCACTTTCGCTTACGTCAAAATGTTTCTAAGTAACAATTTCTTCATGTTTGGTTACATCAACAATTACTTTACATTCTTAGTTTTTTTTCTCCCCAAAACTCATCATGTCAATCAAAAATTGTTTATGTGGAACTCTTAAAGGGTCGGGCTATGCTACACCAGGTGTGCTTCACCCGGTGCAGCATCTGCCCTTCATTGGACACGGAACCCACACAACGGGGCCTTGGTGCTCACCTACTTAAGCTTATAACCCACAATCATTACTAATGAATAAGCAAAAAAAATAATAAATTATTTTTTTTCAAAAGGGTATGGGCTCGAGCCGCAACTATTTGGAGCTCGGGCGCTCCTTTCCGCTGGACAAAACAGAAACTCAGAACAGGGTGCGCTCGGGCCGTCAATTTTGGCCGCTCGGGCGCGCACTCCAGTAGTTCAAAACCAGCAAAAATAGCTTAAAATATTCTAAACAAGCCATTTAATGCAATATTCAACTTTTATCAGTTTACAAAAATTCAAAATACAGGAAATAGCAATACATGCGAGGTACTCGTCCAAAACTACGATCGACAGTACAAAACTCAACATAGTTCAACAAAAGTTCAACTACGTGACTCCTAAACCCGAGCTCCACTTCTAACTTCTTCAAAATCTCATGGCCTCCTATGACTCGGCCCTGAATCACCTGTTGCAATGCACACACAGAAACAAAGCTACAGCCGGACAAACCGGTAAGTATAAAACATACTATGAAACAACGGAACAAGAAATGAATCACATATGGCAAAATTCATGCATTTCAAATATATACCACAACTACGAAATGCAAGGAAAAATGGCAAGACTATCAAGAAATAAGGCTCAATAGACGACAACGATTTAGATGCTAGAACGCATCAACCCATCATCAGGCTAAAAACTCATCACTGATGCTATATCGTATTCTAAGTACCAATGTTATAAACTCATCACTGATACTTGATATCGAAGCTAATAACTCATCTACGATATCATGGCAATGCTAAAAGGAATGTTAGGCTCAAAATGCACAAAGAGATGATACCATACACAATCACCTCACATAAGACCTAACAAGGATGCTATAAAACTCAAGCAATACATATCAAAACATATAAACATATAAGATCAAAAAATTGTGTGATTTAAGGGATCGAGAAGACAAACTCGTCTCGATGCTTATCCCTCAATTTGATCATCGTCGAATCATACCTTAATCGTGATAACGAGCTAGCTCAATCCATAAGTTACAAGAGATACAAGCTCTATAAAAATCTGCTCAAAGTTCACACAATCCTCAATGTAGAACTCACAAACCTTGATCAACTAGTTCTCGGTTCGAAGATGGAATCCCGAGTTCGATACTCCTTCAATACCAATCTGAAATGAAGTGTTCACCAGTCATGAACATCAACAAGAACTCATATAAATCACAGCTCAAGCAAAGGAATTCAAAATTTATCAAATTCATGAACCGGCGACGTAGTGATAAATAATCGAAAGCCGAAACTCATTTCCATCAATTCTAACCATCACATACACTTCAAATATACAGCATATCAGCATAATATCAGAAGAAACTCAACATATCAATAGGCATATGTTTCGAATTCTTGCTGGAAAATTCAAATCAAATCAAGACGATAACTGTTTTCTGATTCGACTTCGAATATACGATCTAGGCTAACTCAAGAACATATATACATAAACCAATTCTGATTTCCATCATCTCAATTTTGAAACAACTGAATCATAGATATACTGACATCACTTCGAAGGTCTTGTTGCAAGGATTCCAAAACTATGCTCGATTTTGAAATCGGACGGCCGGATCCTCCAAAATCAAAGTTTGAAAATGAAAAATAACTTGGGAAGAAAAGCTGTTGAAGGTCTCGAGTTTGAGGCTGAGAAATCTGATCACAATTCATACAATACACGTATATAAGCTATAAATGACATGTGTCCTCCACTAAATCCCATAATTGTGCTTCGGCCCCTTAATTCTTTACTATTTGCAAATTCAGTCCTTGAGCAAATTTAATCTCATTAATTCAATCCTTGAATAATATTTTAATTTAATTTCAATATTAAATAATTTAAGAATATTAGAGTTTAAATCTAAACTCCAAAAATTCTCTATTAAATATTTTCGAATTAAAATTAAATAATCTCGAGTCTTACACACAACCAACTCTAAATATCAGTAATATTTTAAATATATATGACATATGTCAGCATCGAGAGCCGACGGGATGGACTCCGATAAAGAAAAAAACCAAAATAAAAAAAATAAAAATAAAAAGAAAAATTAAAGTTAGGTGAATAAAAGTATAAATACAATCCAAATTGAAAAAATGCAAATTGTATGACTAAAATGCAAAATTTGTTATTAAAAAGACTAAAAAGAAAAAAATTCCAAATTCCAAAACCTAAAATATAATTTTCTCAAATTTTTACATTTGGTTGAATTTTTCTGTTTTCTTACTGACATATCTTTATTAACTCAGTTTTAGAAAATATAGAACCAATCATGTGATAATTGTCGCGAATCACTTGCTAAACAAATCTTAATAGCATGTAATTAACTTAAAAGAACAAAAACAATTAAACAGCGCGAAACTAAAGCGTAGTTGATACAACTCAATCGAAAGGATCCTGTAAAATATCAAAATATAATGCAACCATATCGAATCTCGATGTAAAACAACCGAATAAAAACATGCGAGACAAAAGTCACCCCTATAATTGCCACAATGACCAGCCTAACGACCGCTCCCATCGGGTTCATCCAACTTGAGTCAAGTCTCGTGGAATGGGTGTCCAAGACAAAGATCGACGGCGTGAGCAATGAAAATGGTCTGTACGAAAGTGTGAGTATACAAATGCTATGTAATGCATGTATGCAAGTGAACGTACAGGTACCAAGGATCAGAACTAGTCGACTCTGCTGAGTCAGTAGGCGTTGTGGTATGTAGCACTATGTGCATCGTACCAAGAGGTAGCTCCCACACCAAAATCTATGGTTAACGCTGATTGACCACGTAATAACGGGTCCAACCAACCACTCAAAGAAAGTAGTGCTGAGCAACCCTCACTAACATGTTGTCTCAAAAATATAATCTCAACATAAAATACATGAAACGTAACAATCGTGACATAAGATATGCACATATAAACATGTCATATAAAATGCAACACATAAAAAATACATACTCAACAAGGATATCTCGGATGGTATTTTGTACCTCCAACAAGCAACTTAGAAGCACTGGGTCAAAAGTTCAAGAATGCGTCCATTGTCAGCTGATGTTGAAGCAATGGCGGAGCCAAGATTATCAATCTACCCGGGCTAGAATTTGAAGCTCTCCAATGCTTTAATTTTTTGAATTGAGTTACACAGGCTAATATTAAATTATTCCAAAACTATTCAAAATTTACATATAAAAAATTTCGAAAAAAATTTGTGCCGCCCGGGCTAAAGCCCGGGTAGCACTATGCACAGCTCCGCCCTTGTGTTGAAGGCCCCATAACTTAGGCACAGCTCCGCTACGATTCCGAAAACGTCTTGCTATCGCCCAGTTTTTGATAATATGGCTAGAACACTCAAAGTGTATACTAACACACACCAAAACACCTGTTTATAGACGGAGTTCAAACGCTCCGAACTTTTCATGATGTGACGTGTCATTGGCGTCTTGACACCTAAGTGGACAACTGCCTTCGGAAGCTCCGATCCCATCTTCGGAAGTTTCGATCTTCCACGTGTCTGTGCACTGTTGAAATCTCACTAACTGCATGGCCTAACTATTGATCGAACCTTCCGATCTATTTTGGATCTTTCGAACTATCCCTCTGCTTCCAAACTCAACACTGACCAGTTCGGGACTTCCAAAATACACTTCGGACCTTCCGAACTCTTCTGTGGCTTAAACTTTTGATTTAAAACTTGATTAAATACTTGATTCACTTAAGTAATGACCACTTAATAAAGTTTAACATTTAAATTACTTAAAATGAAATTCGGGTCACTACAAATTATTGTATTTATTAAATAGAAATATAATATAAAAATTTTTTGTAATTTTTTTTCCCCAATAATTTTATCAATCTTTGTAAAATAAATTAGCCTATATACTTTTAACAGTAAATATTAATTATAAAAATTTCACGGAAGAATGCAATGGCGTCGGAACAATTTGGGAATTGATTATGTATTTCTTTGTTAAATATTAAAAATCACATTTTTTTTTGTCACAAAAAAACTCACATAAAATATTACTTTTAATATTAAAAATAATATTTTGCCACTCTATATATATGCCAAATAAATATGAAACTCGAACATCGTTTGATAGGAAAAATTAACTCAACAGTCAATATCCTTACATCATAACGTTTCTGGTTCAACTGTAAAATAGATGAAACTAAAAATTGTTATGTAAACATAATACAGTCAGACCTTCATCTATTTGTCATAATTAACTTCCCATTATTGTATTTTAAGTACTGATACATATAAGACAAATAAAGAAAGTGGAAAAACAGGACAAGGTATTTTAAATATTTTCTAGTTTAATACATTAGCCTTTGCTCTCGAGTTAGACCAACTAGTGAAATCAAACTCAGGATGGCATTTTGCTAAAAAGGATTCAAAATTAAAATGCATCCAGAAAATTAAAATGAACAAAAAAAATAGTTGAATTAAGATCAGGAGTCATTAACACGTCAACTATAGAGGAAAAAATTAAACAAATCAAATTCAGCAAGGGTAAAGCTCAGGTCTTTTTAGGTCTTCCCCTCTTCCCAGTTCCTCTTCCTCCACCGGATTTCTGGGCGCCAGTCGATTTTGACGGAGGCTGCCCAGAACCACGGCCACTACCTTTCTTCCTTGGAGCAGATTTGCCAGAACTTTTGCCTCGTCCTTTCCCAGAGTACTTTCCATTCATTTCTTTGTCGCTATCGTCACTGTCATCAGAATCGCTATTCTCCTCGTTCTCGCCCTCAGATTCTGAAGAATCTTTCCCTTTCTTTCGCTTTTTCGAGTTCTGAGAGGTTTTCGCGGAACTTCTATTAGGAGGTTTTTCTACAATTGCAGGTTCAGGTCTATTATCAGGATCTTCAAGGCCTGCACCATGGAAAATTTAGAAACACTGAAAATTTGTCCTACCAAATCATGTTGAAACACGACAGTTGAGCTACTGGGAGAAAAATGGCATCACCCAAACAAGTTATATTTCGAAAAACAACCAGTTGGTTTTGGATACTTATTAGTCTTGGTTCTTGAAAATAGACACAATTCTCCTTTGACCTTCCTACTTGTAAGTAGTAGTGAATTTTTTTCGAGGATCTTTACTAATTTTCAATCATCACCAATCCCGAAAGAGCCCACACGACCACTCTCATACATGATGTTGCGACAACATACCTTCGACAGTAACTTTTCCATCATAGATTTCAAGCTGTCAAGAAAACAAAAATAAAACATCATATAGACTTTGAAATCTTACCATATAATATAGGGAGTGGTTTTGATGCTGGCTTTTGATCTTTCAAGCCTTCACCATATTTCATTTCCCAAAATGGCCATAAAACCCAATCCCCTAAACAAACTAAATAGTATTTACAACAAAATAACAAACAAAAGCAAAACCTCTTTCAACAAAAAAATTGCTTCACATAAATATTCCAAACCCCTAAAAAACAAACCAAGCAAACTACAAGATGAATCTACATCAATAAAACGAAATAACAAACCAAAAAAAAAAATATTTAAACAAATAAACAAGCATTTACTTTATACAAATGTTCCTAAATCCTAAAAATATAAATCCAAACAAATCTACAAACGAAAGACCTATATTAACAAACATTTATATACGCAAAAGTATACAGCATATACAAGCAATGTGTGCACCATAGACACTAGAATAGATAAATTTTACAAACACGGCTAATGAAGGTTCAGTACCCCATGCAAACAAATATTTTTTTTGGTAAAGCATGTTTGAACGTGCATGGGCACAAGTCACCCAGAACTAGAACACTCATTTCGAGTGCGGAAAAATAATTATATTTTTCTATCTCGATTTTAGCATAATCCTAAAATCAATGAAAATCTCTCTTTTTTTTTCCTGTTTAGAAAAACATAATTATGATTTCATAGTATTCATATTGATATTTTCAGCAATAGTTTCAAGGGACATTAAAACATGTGCACTAGAACTTGTTTGCAGGGGTATGTCAGCCACAATTAAAAAACACACACAATATTTTAAGCTTATTGTTTTTCACATGAACATCGTAGCCCATTTAGTAAAACACAAATGGTCTTTCCATTGGTAAAACTAAACATGTCCAACTACATAAGCTCCCAACATTGTCAGATAAAGACGGTAAAAAAAACAAAATTGACCATAAAGACATCTTGATATATTGTTTGTTCCAAACCATGATGAATAAATTGAATTGTTCAACGGCTCATTGTGCGACATTCTGGAAAATTTAGGTGAAGAGGACTATATACCTTCTCAAGACGATCAGCAACATTGGTTCTATCAATAACCACCAATGAATGGGCAAATCCACAGGCAACACTACACCAAAAAATATGCCAAGTGTGATACAAAAGATGACAAAGAAAAGTTCCCATATTGACAAGAAGATACAAACCTGATAACATGCATGCCCTCGAGCAAGTCTACTTTTTTAGGAGCTGCAGAAGATCTGCAGAGTGTAAAAACATTGGAAGGTAAAACAAAGGCATTAAAATACAATGACACGTACAATTTCAATATAAACATTTGTATTGTGGAGCATGGGCCTGCATATGTAGCACACAAAAATTACTCAGTAAAACAAAATACTTTTGTCCAAGAGGTCCGTATCCCAGTTCGCCAGATTGTGCATGGCCCCAGCTTATACATGAAGAATCAGAACCAACAAAATGATGCATAGAGCCTGAATCCATACAGCGTAGATGCCAGCCACTGTAGAAGAACATCGGTATTAAACGCTAAAACTAGATTACTTCATTTTTTGACATAAAGAAAACCCTAAAAGATATGAGTACGTTGAGAAGATAGTATCATACTATTAAGGCAAGGAAGAAAGGAACTGATAATTATTACAACAAAGGCCAAGGCAGTGGTTCGAGTTTTGGAAGGTTACTTTCATCTCCAAATTTTTTTGGATTGAGGGTAGAGAAGTAAAGAACACAGCATTCAAAGATGAAAAACAATCCTCAGACAAATATTTGAATATGAGGGGGAAAAGGAAGTGCCCGGTTCCTTCCAATGCAGTTACTTCTATATCTTGTGACAGCTCGTTTTAAATGCCAACACTTAAATCGATAGAATCAATATGAAGATATCACCAACAAACATATCTTTTCTAGTTTATCGCAGAAGATACAAACACTGTACTTCACCAGACCTGATTATAGATGACTAAACAAAAGCATTGCTTCACTTAAATGAAAACAAAATAGGACCTTAAATCCATCAAAGGCTTAGGGTACATCCAGTCATCTCCATTGTTCTTCAATTTCCCCCACATGTAAAGCTGTCCACCTCCTGCAAAACCAATCATTGCAGCACTTTCAGAGTGTAAATTCACAAGAGATCTTGGTCCCATGAATCTATCATATGACTAACTTGGTGCATAGACCTATAAGGAGTTCTTCGGCAGCCAGAGAAATTTGAAGAAAGAAAACAATGAATATCGAGTTTCGCAAATAACTTGCTTCCGGACATTATGACAAAAAATAAAATTCTTCACTAACTGAATCCAATTAGATATCATGTAAGACACTGAAAGATTCCATCCAATCACCTAGTTTACTTTGCATATGGAAGGCGGAGAATGGAACTCAATAATTGCACACCAATGCACAAATTATGTCCAACCAAGTATCATAATTATCTTTCAATGTTGATCAACAAAAAAAGAGAAAAATTACATCACACAAAGAATTAAATGTTACATGTAAATGGACTAGAAAAAGCACACCGCTGAAAGAACACAGTAACCCCTACCAGCTGTACATGCAGAACTGACAGAACCCGCAGAAACAATTGCATCAGGAGGCAAAACATTATGCCTTGTGAAAACGTCAACTCGCCGTGGAGACCATTCGTCCTTCTGTTCTCTATGTCCAAGCCTGTCTCCAGAATCAAATTGATTAAGCCCATAATGGCAATAAAATTGAACGAAAAAGATGACAAATGAGGTTACTTTTTACCTTCCGTAACCACCAAAGCCCCACCTAATCATTTATCAACAAAAGAAAATCAGATTACATAAAATAAGCAGGCGTGACTGTCTCACACGAATAATAAAATAACCTCATACTAGCTCCATGAAATGCAAAACTTACGTGTAAACATAACCATTCTTATCAACTGCCACTGAGGTCAAAGAAAAACAAGGAATCAGGAATGACAATTTCATAGTATTCATGATACGCAAGTTACAGGACAACAAGATAATATAGGTACGCTGCTAGCAGGTAACTGAATGTGAGAATACCAGTATGATTAGTTCCACAAGCAACTTTGACTATAGTCTCCCCAGCAAGGGATGCTATTGCCCTAGGACGAGGTTGGGCTTCATAGGCAAGCCGCACAGAACTATCTTTGGTGTTATACTGTCAATGAAAGAATGACTTCTAATTACTGAAATGCACAAGGAAAACGGGAAGATAATAACAATAGCTAACAAATTAAAATTTCCCGCGTTAAAACATCTAACTAAAATATAGATTAGGCGTCCTCTGTAAAAGAAAACCCAAGATTATGAACCAGCTCTTCTTGAATTGGAAAAACAAGAAATAACTCAGTCATTCCAAAGCTAAATAAGAGGTATGAACATCATTCAGTTTTTTTAATTCAATCACAGTTTGGGTTTAAAATTATCTGCACTAGCAACCTCAAACTCACGACACAACAAAACAAATAAGGCCATTCTCATGCAATATGCATGCTATATTGCACTTGATACGCATCTCAATGACAATATCAAGGAGGTGATCACATGCAAGGGCTTCTGCACACTTGACACAGAACCAATCATAGACAGACAATTTGAAGTCTAGGAGAGCTGAAACTGGACATTTTCTAGAAACGAAATCTTCTTCGGATGAATAATCTCACTAGCTAAATGTGTACACTGACAACTTGTAAAAGTCGAGAATGTCTATAAATTTAATGAAACAATTGACTAACAAGGGCATAAATGCCTCAAAAGTACAAAAATAAGATTAGTTGCACTTCGCACACACCTCGTTGTCAGTACCATGCCCAAGCTGTCCGTACTGAGGAAGACCAGCAGTTCTTGGAGAAATCATAGATTAAAAATCAGTGTATTTTCAACAGATAAATAGACAACTAATCACAATAAGAGAGCTGCACCAGTCCTTGGTTTGAACTTTTTACCTATCATCAGCTAAAACAAATTTTAAAAAGATATGAAGAAACTAGTAAAAGTACTGTTTAAATCGATGAGAGGTGAAAAGATCACATGAAAAAATGGAGATAATATATGATTGTAAACAGAAGGGAGAGAAAAAACATAATTGTGCGACATATTGTGTACTGATTGTGTTTTGAGTGATTAATTTGCAACACATCAAGGACTACACATTATTGAAGTTACATTATAATTTATAATGAGGCCACAAACCATACATAATCGAAGATCCTTCAGTTGAAGTTAGCCACACAGTAAATTCGCCACCACACACAGCTGCTTTGACTTCAGAAACTGAGCAGCGTACCGGAGAAGATTCAACCTCTGTAAAAGGAAAACAATAAACCACCCACCAAGTTTGTCGCAAAAACAGATAAACAAAGATATAACACTAACAATAAATATGAGGTGTAAACATTGAATAAGTAGTCCAATTAAAAGGAGCCACCAGCAAAGTAGTAGTACTTCGAATAGAAACAATTGCTTGATAAAACTTTTATGCATGTTGAAGTTCAGTTATTGGGCTTGTTTGCCCAAATAGTGAGCAGAAAAATGTAATATGTTATTAACTTCAAGTGTAAAAGATTAAACACGAAATTGAAATGGAAGCAGTGTTCAATCAAACTTCCTAGAAAATACTATGGTTGCCAAGGACAATTCACCTGCAGAACGCCTGTTCGTATCATTTTATGGTGATCGATATGTTAACCTTCTGTTAATAATTCATTACTATGCCTTTGATGTGAATTTTGTGTAAAACCATCAATGAAAGGATTTAAACAAAATCAGGATGCCGACACTTGAAAAAAAAAACTAAGAAAATAGAAAATAAACAATCGGTTAAGTTAAAAGTTTGATGAATTCCTAAATTTATTCCAAGATAGATTATATTAACTGAGAATATTAACTACACTGAGACAGTAGGCATTGACAAAATTCAAAAATAAGTGACAGAAAAACAGCAAAACGTAGTAACAAAATATTTGAATATACATATTATTGTAATCAAGATACCGAAATGGGACATTTTTCTACACGGAGAAATCCCAATTTTGATAGCAGTTACAGGTGAACATCTAAATAATTGACATTTAATATTGAAAATTCTCAGTAAACATATGCCTTATGGAGACGGGCAGGGGAGTTCCAAATAGGAGAGTGAGTTCACATGAAAATTCACGTTTTCTGAGTAATTGTGCCATTTAAAGACCTTCGGGAAACAAATATGATTGAGAACTTTAACGCTGAGATCTGAGGGTGGAACCCACCATTTTTTGCAGAACCTGAACCAAGCTGCCCATGCTTGTTCAAACCGAAAGCAAAAGAGAGACCATCCTCAGTCACTACTACGGTGTGACTCCTACCAGCCCCTGCCGTAACAACTTTATGCCTGAGAGGAAGAGTGTGAAATTTAACATAGGGTGATAATTAGCATAAAATGCACGCCAATTCAGCATAAATAAATGGTCCCTTATAAACCAATACCGTGCATTCTTTGAAATATGCATGCTTTTGAAAAGCGGAATAAGAATGTAGAAAAAGAAAAGCAACAAACTTGGACAATGCGGAAACAATTGTTGGTCTATCTCGTTGAATCTTATCACCATGCCCAAGCTGCCCCTTCTGTGAATTATTAAAACAAAAATTACACAGAAGAATTACTCAAAACACATTAAAAATATAAAATCCATCTGGAAAAATAAAATAAAACTTAGCACGCCTCGTTGCGACCCCAGGTGTAACAGCGACCTTCAACGTCCAATGCCACGCAATGACTTGACACTACATTTTGAAAAAAATTAAAAATGAACTTTCAACTCGTTTCTTACTAAAATGTGAAAGCAAGAAACCAAAGCAAACAACTTCAAATCTAATCCACCGCACACAGGCACCAAAATTTTTTTAAAAAAAAAACAGATAAACAAGCAAAGACGAGATTTTTTTATCTCCATACCGCAACCAGAGAAGACAAATCGAACGTCTACCCCCATAAGAGGCCTAATCCTCGTCGGAGAAACCAAATTTTCCTCCGGCAAGCTTCTCCTCCGACCAATGGCATCCCAAGCTGTGGTTCCACAGAACAGCAGCTCCCCACCCTTTACCTCCTCCTCCTTATTCTCCTCCGCCATCTACACCAACTTCACTAAAAGATCAAAAATCGAAACAATACCAGACAAAATAAAACCCAGATCGAAACCAATGGTAACTAGAACACAAAAAATTTGAACCCAAAACAGATAGCCATGATCACCTGTGCCTTAGGGGTTACAAAGCAGAAAATAGGCGCCCAATGTTCAATGCTCGGGAGTTTCAAAGAAAAATTTGGGATATGGAAACCCTAGTACCACTTGCAATGCTAATTAATTTTAATTTACATTAAAAAAAACAACGAGAAGGGGATAGAGTAGATTGGTTTTAATTAGGGTTTTCGGGATTGCACTTTATTGGTGGGAGATTTTCAAAGTGATTTTTCTTGGTTTTTGTTCCTTTTTTTTTTAACTTATATATAAAGTTTTTTTTTTTTTTTTTGACAGGATATATAAACTTTTTTTTTTTTGGACAGGATATATAAAGTTATTATTAAATTAAGATATATATATATTTATATAAGCTGCAATAAAGTGGAGGAAAAAGGAGTCGTTTTCAAAAGATTTTGGTTTGGTTTTAATTTTTTGGCTATAAAATGTCCACTGCCCCACTGAGCAGTTCTTTTGGCGAATTCATAATGATATTTATACATCACATAATCAATTTTGACTCTTTCATCGCAAGTCATCCCACGTAATCCATCGAAATTTTCAACTTTATTTGTAATCTTGCTGATAAAAATATGTAACTAATTTACTGAAGTTTTAGTTTAATGTAGTTGTAGAGTCGTTAGTTTGGTTTAGAAATGACATAAAAAAATTTTAATGAAATCATCTCACACATAAATTTTGTGATATAGATATCCGTCTCAATTGGATTCATAAAAAAAAATATTTATGTCAAATGTACTATTTTTCATTATAGATATGGATGGAGTCAATTTATCTCACAAATACAAATACGCGAGATCGTCTCACGAAAACAATAATCTAAAATAACTAATAGTATAAATACTCTAGATAATTAATCTAGTACGTTTTAAAGTACTGATAGACTTTGAAAACTCAATTTTTATTTTTAATTTAATTTTCAAAATACATATGATATCCGCAGAAAATAAGAATGTGGGAAATATGATTTTATTTTTTTTTTTGAAGTAATAATCTCATTTTCAAGCGGGTGGTAAGAACTACGTACGAAGGTTAAAAATTACGCGACATAAGGTAGAATATGCTCGTGTTTGGAATTTATTGGTAGCATTCATAATTTTTCTCAATATTTTGCACTGTAAGCCATAAATTATAGTTGTAAATATAATATGTGCAGTTCATCGTTCATCCCTTGCAATGTTGTTCATGCAATCTATTCATTTCGTTTTATCTAAGCATCTCTAATATGGGATCTTTGCAAATAGTCCATAATGTACACTCAAACAAAAAAAATGTTGAATGATACCTTTGTTTTTATCATGAATATACATCCATTGTTTTTTTTTTTAAATAGTAGAATGGCATCGAACAACAATAAATTACATTAACCGGCTAGTAATAATTTTACGAGCAAGTTTCATGAGCAACAGAGTTTAAAATTCGTCGGGTATACTATTAATGCAAAGAGAGCAATGCATTTAGGTAGTATTTGATATAGGCTCGTCCGTGGATCGACACTGATAAAAATGGATTAGTGCTCTGAGTCATACTAAGATAATGTTATTGATGAAGTAGTCTCAATAGATTGTTATTGACGTACGTGGAAAAAGATATTTCAAATTAAATCGATTGAGATCAGAAATTATATTTTATATATTAAAAGCTAGCAAAGAGATGCTATGGTTCGAAAAGACAATTTCATTTTTTGTTAATATGGCTAAAAAAAAACGATTTCATTTTTTGTTAATGTGGCTCAAAAAAAAGAAAAGACAATTTCATTTTTATGTTTGGGTTTCAAACAAGCCTTTGATGTGAAATTGGGGATTTAATAGCTTAGAAGCATTGAGGTGCAATACTTGTCTAATATTACTAAAGGAAATATTGAAGGGATTAGAAATATTATATTAGGATACGTACGTTAGGATGATTATCCCATACAAATAACTCTAATTTATAATTTTTGAGGTGTGAGATTTCTGATTTAGTTATCACAATTAATCCTAAGA
The DNA here is from genome assembly GCF_033568475.1 of Henckelia pumila. NCBI lineage: Eukaryota > Viridiplantae > Streptophyta > Magnoliopsida > Lamiales > Gesneriaceae > Henckelia > Henckelia pumila. The sequence continues at coordinate 79,505,489 of NC_133120.1, read as the reverse complement.
ATATTAGGTGTGTACACTCGTTGATCCGACATTGTTTGTAAAAGCTAAGCAATGGAAAATATTTATGTGTAACGCCTCGAATTTATCTTAATTGGGATAATTAGAGTTTTGAATTTAAGAGCCGACTTGATTTTGATCGGGGTTTTTTTTGCAAATTTCAAAATTTTCAGGGACTAAAATGCAAAAAATTGAGATTGTTAGATATTTAAGCTTGATTTGACTTACCTTTTCACTTCATCCCCTTCCCCAACACGCCTCCTCCCTCTCCAGACGCCATGGGCGTTCCTTTGAGCTTCCAGATTTCATCCCGAGCTCGATCCGTCCGTTAGAATTTAATTCTGAAGGCAGACTAGCGATCACGGCAACGAGAGCTCCGTTATACCGTAAGTTTTTTTTCGATCGGACACTTTTTAATTTTTGGATTTCGTTATAATCGGCTGAGTTTCGAGTATGTTGTTCATGGCAGAGTTCTGATCGTTTATTCTCAGTCGATTTTGAATTTGAGCGTCGTTCGGAATTATTATGATTTTTGGAAGATTATTCAAAATTTGGGTTTTGGAGATTTGTTGGGTTTGAGCCATTTTGGTTGTATTGATATTATGTTGAGATCTTTGTATTGATTAACTGTTGTCTGTGGTTTCGTATTGATCAGAATACAGTCGTTATGCCGTCGGTTTGAGTTTTGGACTTTAGTTCGGTTTGAATTGTTTGAGTCAAATATTCGATTGAGTTGAATGTTAATCTCGAGCCTTTATTATTTATTTCATAGATTGTTTGAAGGCCGTTGGATTGCGAGAGTGCAAAGTTGGATCGTTCTGAAGATAGGAGCCGGTATAGTATCGAATTCTTATCGTATGAAGTGGATTCGAGGGAGTATTTGAATGAATTTATTGTTGTTGTTTCCAGGTTTGGAGCATCGACATCTTGAGAAGAGGTATAAGATGACTTAGACTGGAATGGAACGAGTGACTTGAATCCGACTTGATTCGAGTGTTCCGGAAAAATCACATACTTGCATGTTAATTGATTTACTTGAATTTATTGAATGATTTTTGATTTTCATTGCATTCATATTGAGCCTATGGATTTATTCATTTTGAGTTAGACGTTCTGAGAACTATAGTAGGGGCATTAGCAGGCGATTTACTGCAATGACCGACTTAACTCTATATAATTGTTTCAGAGTTTAGAGGATTGAAATATGCACTATCCACCTCGAAGGGAGAGTCGGTGTGATTTGTATAATATTTTATCCTCGGGATCCCAATAAGAGGAAGGGAATAACCGGAATACCTTTAGATTATCCAAACTTGATAATCCTGCTTTTTTTAAAGTCATGCATATCATTTTAAATTTCGCTTTTGAATGGATTTCTTATGTATATCTTGAGTTGATATATTATGTTGGAATTGACACATATCATGTTGTGATATGTTTATGTGAGATTGCATGTTAGTTTCTTTTACTAGGAATATTATTCTCACCGGGTTATCCGGCTGTTGTCTTGTCTTTGTATGTGTGTTTGACAACAGGTGGGGCAGGACCGAGTCAGAGATCACATGGCTAGGTAGTCGAATGAATAGAAGTGAGGCCTTGGTATGTTAGAAGTCGAATTCTAATTTGAACTCGATTTGTATTTGGTATTGTAAAATTAGATTGAAGTATGTTCTACTAGTTTGAGATTGTATAACTCTAGAACTATCTCGTATTGAAACTCGTATGATGTTTGGATGAATTATGTATTGGTTTATGCATGATTTAGATTGAGTTTGGACAAGTTTTCTGCTGTGTTTTTGTCCCAGAACTGTCACCGCTCAATCGGCGAGATCTTACCGATCGAGCGGTGATGTTTTTTTTTCTTCGGGCAGTAAGTTTCACAATTTTTGCCCGCTAGATTGGTAAGATCTTACCGATCTAGCGGAGCACTATTCAAAAAAAATAAATAAAAATTGCATGCTTTTTCTTTTGCTTTGATTGTTTGAAACCCGAGTTTAGAAGATTAGAAACGGGGTCTCACATTATGCATATCTGATTTTATGCACTATGATGATCTGTGTCTGTTTTGTCTGCTTTGTTTTATCTGATATATATGTTATGTCTGTCGTGTGAGCCAACATCTTGTTTTCAGATAGTCTACGTGTTGCAAGTGCTACAGTACGTGAGTTGCATTTTCTTTCCTACGAGTCAATATGTAATTATATATCGCGTGTATGTGAGTCGTCTCTTACTTCCCAAATTAAGTTAACTTGATGCATGATATAAATTCTTATATGGATGTTGACATTATGTCTGCATGTGCATTTATCATTTATTCATGAAAGCTTTTGTCATACCCTTGACGTCGATTAGTGGCTGGATTTTGGAGTGTACAGAACAGTACTGGTTTTAGGTAATATTTCAGGGAGAAATTATTGCGGTCGATGATAATATGAAAGTCGATTCCTAGCTCGACGGACAATCTGTGTCTATGTCTATGTATATATAAACCTAAGGTGATGATAGATAACGTAAGTTGCACCCCATAAATATATTGGGGAAAACTGTAATTTTGGTCCTTTATATTTGTCACTTTGCGATTTTGATCCTTTATGTTTTCATATTTCAGTTTTAGTCCTGCATGTTTCGATTGTTGACAATTTCAGACCTTTTTTATTCGAAAATGCTCACGTGGCACTATAAACATCATCTTCACATTAGCACGAAATTAGTGGCACATCAACGCCACATAAAAAAAAAGACTAAAATTACCAAAAAATTAAAGATAGCGGACTAAAACTGAAATCTAAAAATATATAGAACCAAAATCGCAAAGTGACAAACATACATGACTAAAAAAACAATTTTCCCAATATATTGAGTTAAAATAATACTTTTGACCATCAAAAGAAAGAAATTTTTTTTTTATAAATAGTACCACAAATCTATATTCATCAAATGAGCCGACTCGGTCTATACTCAGGTTGAATACATTGTATGTGTAACGCCCCGAAATTATCGTAATTGAGATTAATATTGATATTAAGAGATTATGAAATTCGAGGGTTGAATTGATATTTGACCAGGGGCTGAATTATAATTTTTGAAGAATTCAAGGACCAAAGTGCAATATGCCTATTCTGACTTGGTATTAGCATATTTATATGTTTGAATAGGCGTGTAGGTGGCATTCTCTCCTTCATTCTTCTTCTTCCAAGACCGATTTCCTCCATAGCCGATCCTCCAAGCTTTTGGTTTCTTCGCTTTGCACGATCCGTCCGTCAGATTTCAGAAATAATCGTATATTTGCGATCACGGCTTCGAGGGCTTTGTAATACCGTAAGTTTTTCTTCGATCGGTTATATTTCATTTTTCGGATGTATTTGGATTTTGATTTTGATTTTTATTGAATATAAATGTTCTTGAGCTAGCTGTGATTGTATATTCCAAGACTGATCGAAAAAAGAACGACGTTTGGATTTATTATGAATTTTTGAGAGATTTTCGAAAATGGGGTTGTTGATTTGTGTTGATATTTGAGTTATTTGTGATGATATGAAGAGGTTGTGATTGATATTTGATATATATGCTTAGTTTGTTGATTTTCGCTTGGCCCGGTTATTAGCCGTTATGCCGCCGGTTTGAGAATTTTGGAGTTTTGGGGAAAATGGTTTGAGTTATTATTGAATTGAGTTGATTGATTGATATTGAGTTCTTTTACCCCTCTGTACATATTTGTTTGAAGACTATTGAACTTGGAGTTGTCAGAATTCGAATCGTTGAAGAGTTGGTCGAGGATTGGTAATGATTATACATCGAAGTTTTGTTTTGTTTTGAGTTTGATATTGTTTTTGATTGAATCTTTTGTCATTATTATTATCTAGAGTTGAAGCCCGGTGTGGAGTACCTTGAATCGAGAATAAGGTAAAAGTCGACATCGAACTGAAAAGGGGCAAATACTCGAATCTAAATTGATTTTCAAGTTTCCTGAAATCACATACTTGCATGTCATTTGAATTACTTGAATTATCCTTGAATGTATTAAGATTTCCAAATGCATTCCTCTTGAGCCGAATTATTTGATTTCTTTTCGAATTAGATGATTTGGGGACTATAATTGGGTGCATGGGTTGTTGATGTCTCCCAGATTCTGAATACTCATTATAGTTGCTCAAAGTCTAGATGATTGAGATATACCTCATCCACTTCGATCGGGTGAGTCGGTGAGTTGTTGTTATATCTTATCCTCGGGATCCCAACCGAAGAACCAAATTCCCTTACGATTATCCGATTAGATAATCTTGAATTTTAAAAACATGCATTTCATTCTATTTATCTTTGAACTATGTTGAGGTTATATCATGTTGTTGATATATGACTTGATATTATTGCATGTTATGTTGCTTTTACTGAGAAATATTATTTTCACCGGAGTTATCCGGTTGTTATCTTGTTTTTATATGTGTACTTGACAATAGGTGGGACAAGATCGAGTTAAATACGACATGATTAGCTCGGGAATGAATGATAGTAGACGTGAAGCGTCGGTTTAGAAGCCGAATAACATGTCGAACTCGTGTAGTTTTAGAAGCATGTTTAGAACTTGTATTTGCTATGTATTGTGTTGAATTGAACTACTTGAGAATCGGGGTTGTATGTTGATGTTGCATGTATTTTATAACCCGTTATGTTGTAGCATGATTTATGTATTGAATTATAGGTTTTGAGCATGATTTTTCTGTTTGGGACAGAACTTCTCTTGCTCGAGTGTCGCTTCATGCGCTCGAGCGAGGGAGAGGGCCATTGATTTTTTTTAGCAGAACTTTGCTCGCTCGAGCGCGCCTTCTTGCGCTCGAGCGAGACACTGTTCATCTTTAAAAAAATATTCCTTTTTTGGCTATTGGTTGATTATTGACTGATTGGTTACTGATTAGATGATTAGAACCGAGGTCCTCACTCCTCACAATATGTTTATTCAAAATTTTAAGGAGTCATTCGAGGACAACAAATATTAGCAAATAATGAATATTTTTTGTTACAATTTTGATCAGTTTGTATTATTTTTATATATTTAGTCATCGATCTCTACTCTTTAAAGTATAAAATAAAATATAATTAAATCATTACATAATATTACATTTTCCAACTTTTAAGAGAAGAGTGTCATCATTCTTCATACTAGAAAATAAGCACACGCATTGCGTGTGCGATAAAAGATATTAACGAAAGCAGTGAAAAAAAAATGATAGTATTCGCTAGAAATTTAAAAAAATTGAGTATAATTTTTGTGTTGGGTTGAAAAAGATATTTCACCTAAATCTAAAAAGTAAGAAATACTATTTTTTTAAAAAAAGAAAGATAATGAATATGTTTGGGATTTGGGAGATAAATAAGAAAGTGAATTAGTTGGAAGTTGGAATCTAGAATGAGATAATGTGGAGAAGTGAGGTGATAATAGTTTAGGTATTTTAAAAAACAGACAATGACACCATTTAGTTACTCTAATACACATAATGTAACGTCCCACTGTATCAAGACGGGTCTTTCCAGCGTGCTTATGTCCTCACTCACACGCACCCTGAGAAACTTCCCAGGGGGTCACCCATCCTAAAATTTGCCCCAAGTCAAGCACGCTTAACTTTGGAGTTCTTATGTGATGAGCTACCGAAAAGAAGATGCACCTTCTTGATATGAGTAGTACATATGAAATATTTTAAGCTCTCCTCAACTATGCAGTCCCATACCTACACAGTCTCAGAATCCCCTCTCATTCCGGCAAGATCGGTTCATTCATGTCTCCCTCCGCCTAGAAGCCTTTCAGGAGCCGCTCATTGTCCGTGCAACCTCTTGGCACCGGCGATGCTAGGGTCGTTTCACATGATCTTAATAAATAGTAAAAGATATTGAGTATCCGTAAATGTATATTATTATTGTATATCTTAATTATAACTTTAGTATCAATATTTTGTAACACGTTTTAAAAATAATTAAAATTTTTAATCAAAATGTATTCATCTGATGGATGAAAAAACTTTGATTTTTAAAATATTTATTTATTCTTTAATTAAATTTTTTATAGACAAAATAGTACATGATTTTTAAAATATTTATTTTATTCTTTTATTAGTAACAATTCCGATCCACTCAATAAATATATCAAATACAATCGTTTTACTGCAGAACCTTATTTGAACATCATCCCAAAAGGTGTTAAAACAATTATATAATAATTTCATACACTAACATGTAAAATTTACATATCACCACATTATAACAATAATTTTAAGCAATTATTCAAGTACTGATCATACCCATTAATTTTAATTATTAATTTATAAAATAACACTCCACAAAATCGCACAGATGTGATACTGCTATGTCCAACACCCAACATTTATATGATGAATTTCGTACCGAAGAGACAATGTTTCAGAATTTACGGCTTAAAAATATTAGTTTAAATTTTAAATAATTTATGAGCCGAGTCCCAACGTATATATTTCCATGCATTAAAACAATCTGACAAACGTTTTTTTTTTTTTTAAATAGAAATAAAAAAGATTGGAAGGATTACCATTTACCATTTTGTTTGTGAAATGGGCCTAGCTGCATTTAATAGGTCTCCAGTGACCAGTCTCCTGTAAGTTTGGGCTTTTATGGTAAATGGGCTGAGCTTACACTTTTAACTATGTTGTCCTAAATTCAGATCCAGTTAAGGCCCCTTGCTCCTATACTTGTCACCCCACTCCTTGAGTTAGATGGGCAAAACCTAATATTTAGGTTAAGAAATCAAAAATTTATTTTATTCATTTTCATATAATAACAGACGCATAAATTATATTTTTAAAAACTTTTTTCAATCTTTAAATATTTCCGAATTCTGCTATTAATATGGAATATTTTGGTAAATACAATCCACTTCTCAAAATCACAATTTTTCCCTTCAAAATTTAAAAAGTGACTAATAATTTTTTTAAAAAATGATGATTTTGAAAAAAATAATAAAATCATTAAATCTATTCCCAAAAGTTATAGAATTTTGTGCGGGAGAACTAAATGAGGTAGATTAGACCGTAAACATTTTAACTTTGTTATCGATTACTTTATTGTGACCCGTGAATTTTAGTTGTGCTGCCACGTTTACAGAATTGGATGATATCAAGATTTTGATAGAATAATTAAGTGAACAAGTGAATTTCGAATGGATATACATACGAACATAATTTTCATATAAAATTTTTATTTGGTAGATTAACAATTTATACAATATATACATATAAGAGGTTCAACGATCCAATATAGGTTTTAAAAAATAAATAATAATTTCGAGGCTATCCTTTCATGTCGTAATTAAGTATTTTGTCAAGGATTAGGACACTTGTGAGATGATTTCATGAGTCCATCTACATATGTGGTGAAAATTAACACTTGAACCAAGTCGGATCGAATATCCATCTCATAAATTTAACCCGTGAGATGGTCTCATGCTTTAAGTTTACATACTTATGTTAGATTTTAAATTTATTTATTGTCTTGTATGTTTAAATCTTTCTTTATGTTTCTTGACAATTTTTATCGTAAATAGATAAATTAGTATATAATGAATAAAATGTTAAGATGTATGCATGAAATTAATTATGAGACGCCATTATGGTTAACATATCATACAACAAAAGTTAATAAGAAATAATCCTTAAAATCACATTCTATCAAATCACGATAGACTATATTGGTGTATCGTAAAAAATATCAGTACGATCGTTAGTTTCAAGCAAGTAAACAAACTTGTACATTAAAATTTTTTGTGAAAGAAAAATTGGACAATAGTTTTTAGTAGAATCTCTCCCAAACACTACTTAAATCCTAATTTGATTTTGACCAAAAAAAATCGATCCCTTAATTCTTTTGCTTCAAAAAAAATTCGGTTTATTCGTCGTTTTTTTTTAATTTTTTTAATTTTTTTTTTTTTTGATTCGATAGGAAACCAATGAAAGACCGCAAAAATTTGTAGTTAGGTGAAAGGGGTATCCATACTTCAGTCAGCTGCAAAAGCGGAAGAGAAGAAGTATTCAACAATACGGCAAAAGAGGTGGAAAAAAGACGAATTGAGTGGTGGATCTATCTTCTCACATTTGGATTACATAAAGCTAATAATTTTCATGGAGATTATATAAAATATAATTTTTAGGAAATTTATCACTTTTATTTCAAGTAGAATCATACTGTTTTCTAGCCACACATGTGTTGCCAACTTGCCATGATTGCTCTTCTGTTACATTAATTTTCCTTTGAATTTTATAAATTAATAAATCATCATTGTAAGATGATTTTATATTACCATTTGTTGCAAAATAAAAATATCATATTTTCAATTTTTAGCCTTTGTTTAGGTTTTGTTTTTCCACGTATGTCTGAACTAGATAATTTTGATTTAGGACCATAACACTCCTTCATATCTCACGATATAATAAGAGCCTAAAAATATGAACAAAATATTAAAGAATGCATCTTTTGAGGTGTTCGAATTGATAGAGTATGTGAGTACTTGATGAAAGACCAAAAATTCGATTCCTCTATACCAACACATTTTTTGACTAACTTATCAAACATAGCTTGCATAGTCCGTTTACCTGGTTAACTTGGTTTGCATGCTATTGCGTTAATCGAGAGATTTATTAAGTGCGTATGAAAAGATGACGATTGGATCATAAAAATAAATTATTAAAAAACACGCAAACTTAGGGATATCAAACTCAATTAATTAATTTACGCTTGGTTGACAGCCCCTGCTAATAAAAATTGTTGTCAAGTTTCCTTCTGATCAAACAACGATTGTTCATTGATGAGCTTTTATTGAGATTCCTCTAGGACAAAAATATATCTGTGGACGTGTATAATAAAAGCTTAAGTAAAAATTTTCCATGTATCACTTAAACGTAATTGTTTGCTCACACGTATTCACTGAGGAATAATGGTGGAGGAAGGAGTCAGTTTTGGGTAAATGTTTCATTTTCATGAGTTTAGTCGGATATATAATATATTTGTCTCACAAAATTGACTCGTCAAAAAGGTTTTATAATAGATTTGTCTCACAAAATTGACTCGTCAAAAGGTTTTATAAGATTTTTTTTTTGTGTTTTTTAGTTAGTTCTAAAAAAAAAACTAAAAAATTTAATGCAAAGTCTATTAGTTTGTATACGCTAATATGTGTGGTGTTGATGTTACTTTCATTAACAACTTTAATTAAGGTTTGAAATGACAGGATAACTAACGTTAAAGCTAGATATAATTAATATTCCTTTCGCGCATAAATTTGCCATTAAACAATTCGTTCATAGACTTATCACAATCATAATTAAGTACCATTAAACCAAACAAAAATCATTCAATGAACCGTATGAACAGTTTGGGTTGTTTTCTTCAAATTTTGCTTTGTTTTTTTTTTTTTTTTTTGTCATATAACTTTTGTTTAGTGTTTTTTTTTCTAGGAACAAATGCAAAATTTTATTTGAGAATCGTTTTTCATTTTAATTCTTGAAATGTCTGAAATAAGTAGCTAATTAATTAAATAGTATATTGTGTTTAACTCATCTAAAAATAATTTATACTGTATTTGATTTCATATTTATAATTTTGTTATTAGAAATATTTATAAATAATGTTATATATGATTAAAAATGATAAGTTTATTGATATCCAAAATACAATAATTAAACCTCTTAACTCGATAATTTTAGAACCATGTAATTTTATTCATTTAGAAATATATTAATTAATTGATAAATTAATGTTACCCAAAATGCTAATCGAAAACGTGAATATAACAAAAATAATATACTAGGAACAAATAATGATCGTATAACAATTCAGCAGTATAACAAGTATGTAAATAATGAACAATATGAATGAAACGAGTAAGCAAACAATTAAGCAAATCGAGGCCTGTAACTAGTACAGTTTCCTTAAAACAGATTCATCCCCTCCGGAGTGTGCTTCGAGGATGATACGAACCTCTGTTTCCCAGGATACAACGGAAAAACCTTGTATAAACCTAGCACGAAGGAACTACACTGGCGAACCGAGAATGTATCCGAACAGTATCACGATGGAGCAGAAGCAGGAGAGCTTGAGCAGGAAACCGAGTACAGAAGTGAAGAGAATTCGAAACTGGTGGTTTGAAGGACTGTAGGCTGCCTCTATGTATAGGCACTCGGATGCCATATGGACAGTTACAGGCTGCCATCTGAAAGGCCAGGCCAGCTAAAGCACCAACAGTCTGATCTGAAAGGCCAAAAGCCAGACCGGCTGGAGCACCAATAATCTGATCGATTGGAGCATGAACAGGCAGACAGGTGGAATGTTAGATCCTGAAGGATCCATTCGTTGTTTTTAATCATGAAATATCATTCACTGTATTTTTTTTTTAAGCCTATCATTCACTGTATTAACCAATCAAATAAAATTTATTGTATAAAAATACACAATAGATATAAAAAACAATAAACGATCCAATCATATTTTACTAAACAGTCTTAATTATATGTGTAATTTTAGAGAAATGCTTATTTATGATGTTGAGGGACTATAGTTAGTCTTTTTGATCTTCCAAATTTTTATTTTATTTTATTAACTTATAATATATATATATATATATATATATATATATATATAAACTTTAATGATATCCAACATATCTGACACGTATTGAGAAAACTTATCCGAATAAATATAATATATGATTGTATGAAACAATATACTAAGAACAAACTAAGATCGTATAACAATTCAATAGTATATTGAGTATGTAAATACTGAAAAGTATAAACCGAAGCCTGTAACTAATACAGTTTCCTTAAAACAGATTCGTCCCCTCCTGAGTGTGCTTCGAGGATTACACGGACGTCTGTCTCCCAGGATGCAACAGAAAAACATAGCACGAAGGAACTACACTGGGGAACGGAACGCGCGCGAGAGAGAGCCTCTTGACCAATTATTCTTACAACTTCATAAAATGTAACATATTATAAGCTCAATAATTTTTTTTTTCTATTCAATGTGGGATACTCCCACACGCGCGCTTCCATATGGCAAGACTAATTTCCATTCATTATGGAAAAAGCCCAATATAATCATCAAAGTCCAACACATAGTAAAAAATTTTCATTATTACTATTGAAACATACCAAAAACAAAAACATATATATGGATGCTATTTCTTTTGGAGTACAGCAAATAAACAGAAATAACTTTGCTTCTGAGATACTAAAACACGAATAGTAAATAAAGGAAAGACGAGTGACTTTAATTTATACAAAATTATTTAATTGAAACATTATAATTTATAAGAATCCCATCAATGCCTTTTTTATCGAAAAAAATTAAACAAAAAATAAAGAAATGTTGGCGATATCATTTTGTAGCTAGAGATTACGTGGAGGAGACCGTGTCATTAATTTTTTTGCGTGGAAAAAACTAAAGAAGAATTGTTGTTTGTATATATATATATTTTAAAAGACTAATTTACCAGAAGAAGACATTATGTGAGTGTCAAAGAAACGTACTGTTTTGGAGTGAAAGCTTATGCATATTCGGAGCCACCAACTGATAAAGACAATAACGTTTTTATGGTTAAACTAAAAAACTTTTGGAAAATGTAGAGATTAAAACTCAAGCACGATATGAAAAAAAATTAAAATAAGGAAATTAAACACAATTTAAAAGTGTTTTCTAAAATTTAAGTTGAATTCTTCCCAAATTCTCACCACGAAAGCACCGACAAATACGGGTACTCCATCTCCATATTGGGAATGGAAAGCATATACTTTTAAAATAATTTATGTCTAGAGTGTAAAATCTTGAAATACATTATCAATTATCTCGATTCCAGATACTTAGTTTTTGTTTAGACATTTACTTATAAAATATTTTTATAAAAGTGTTTTATAAAAATATTTTAAGAATAAATATGTGTTTGAAAAACTATTCTATAAAAATATTTTAACATCACAAAAGTAGTCTTGTTCATTTTTACGTTCCATAGTTCCATTATAAATACATCTAAAACACCTCTCAAATGTTCTTTAAACACTATACTTAGAGAACAATTTTTTAAAAAAAAATTCAAAATTTTTTTAATCCAAACACATACTTTAAATTTTTTTACTTATAAATACTAAATTTTTTTTTAAAATACATATACTCCAAATGGAACCTTAGGTTTGTGTATGTTTTCACAAGGATTAACAAAGTTATTGAAAGAATAAATTTTAGAAAGAATTTTCGATTTTATATACCCATATTTAATGAATGTTTTAAAATAAATTTTTTTTGGAAGTAGTTAATATACGACGATGATAGGACATGTTAGTAAAAGAATAGATAAAATAATATTAAACATCGAAAGTGGAAAATGTATTTTAGATGCGTGGAAAATGAAACGTTATATTTATGTGTAGGATGGAGGAAGTAATTTAAAACCTAGTAATCGAATCCAGCCATCGAATCCGACCGGAAAAAGTTGAAAACGAATTGATTTAGCTTGATATATGTTAAGGAATTTATGGAGGTCTAGTATTATACAAGTACATAGTATACATATTTTATTAGCAATAATATCATTTTTATTTTTGCCCTAAGGATCGTAGCCCAACTATGCGTTTGACCTAGCTAGAAGCTCAAAATTAAATGACATTTTAAAATTCATGAAACTGAAAAGATATTCAAACAATCGCAAATAATTAAAATCTGAATTAAAGACCACTGTTCAAATTATTTAATCTTTTGATAAGAAGATGATTATTCGTTACCTTTAAAATTATAAAATTAATTATCACAAATGCACTCCTGAAAAGGAAAGTGCCGATGTTGGCTTCAGGGTACTGTCCTGAAGCCAAGATCAATGGCTTGAATCATCTTTGCGGATCAAATCAATTGATCTGCAAAGAGATCCAGACCGTCCAATTGCCCTTCAGGCTGCAGGCATCGTGCCGTCAGGGCAGCATGGAAAGAGTTCATGCTTTTATATATATATATATATTATATATATATATATATATATATATATATATATATATATATAACATTAGCGTGTGATATTATAACTTCATTTGTACATTTGATATTTTTAACATTTAAATACTAAACTACATATGAGAGTTAATTGCCCATGTTTAATTTGTCATGAAACGTCATGATTCTCATATATATGAACATGCATATTTGTGGGCGGAAAAATTAAATGAGATATTGATATTCTATCATTTACAGAAAACATAATCACAATCACATAATAAATTCATTCACGACTTTATACAATTTCTTCACACGAATTCTTGCGACACTAATTCATGGACGTAAAAATGATCACAAGAAACTAAGAATATTATGCATGTTGTTTTATTATAATCTATATTGTTTGTGTTTCTGTGTGCGTATATATATGCTTTACATATATGTATGTTATTATATAAATATACATGATATATATAATTTATTTAATTATGTGATTTGGACCCAAATGCCTTCACTTGGAATGCCTCGATGACACACAAATAGAAGATAATATCCGGACGGCGCAAGCAAGACGGAACCCGGCGCGGTGACCCGAATTTCATGCGTGTCCCCCGCGGCGGCGGCAGCCACCACATCCCCTCCGCCGAGGACCAACATCCTCTGATTCATCGAAAAGGAATGCGTAGTAAACGACGGAGCAACCATCGTTACCATGACGGAGGATCCATCTACCCGACCCGGAGGAAGCGTGAACCGAACCAAAACGGGTTGCCCGTATTTGATTTTAGATTGTGTAACGGGGGCAACTATCTTGGGACGTAAGACATGCACATACCAAGGAGAAAATGCTTCCAACGTGAGATCCGTAGGGAAAAGAACCCTCGTGAACCTGTAGAACTCGTGGGGATTGCTTCCTCCGACCAGTACTCGACCGTCGCGTAGCAAGATCGCGGTCGAGTGGTACATACGAGGCCTAGAGCTCGGAGTTTGGACTTCGAACCTGGTCCCTACTAGATTATGAGGTCGATATATAACCGGAGATAAAACCGGATCCCGTCCATATTCCCACCCCGCCGTACCCGAACCCCCTCCGTTGATGATCAAAACGTCACCATTCGGTAACAACAACATGTCCCCCATGACCCGACCCATTGGCATGGTCTCCATGGCCCAACTAGGATTCACATCGTTTATCCCGATTCTCCCACAAGTATTCAAGGCCCCTACAAAAGTACCATGTTTTGCCTTCGTAAATGCTCCTCTAGGGGCCCCTCCGCAAACCAATACTTCAGCTCTACCATATTTCTTCAACGGCAACAAAACGGCGGAACCCGTGCTCGGATAACTTCGAGGATCCCCTCCCGGAATCGCCGGATAGTTCTTAACCACCACCCCTTTGTTGTAATCAAACAGGATAGCTCGATTATTCGCGAAAATGAACAAGTTACCGTCTTCATTCAGAAAAACAAAAGGGTAAAGATTGTTTTCGCTCCCCGGATCATTCGTCTGCCGGAGAAACGGCGACTCGTAAACCTTATCCGTCCCACGTCGTTTCGGGTAGAATTCGTAGTTGAACATGTCCCGACCGCCGAAGACGATGCTCCGGCTGTCCGGCAGGATGTGATTGGTGGCGTACCACCTCTTCACCAAGAGCCCCCCTTCATCTTCCTCCCAATCACAGTAATCGTCGCTGCATGGCCTGTACGTTCTGACTGCATGTTCCCCGTCTCTATACCCTCCGGTCTGTACCAAGGTTCCGTCGGGTGCGACGGCGCCGGAGGAGCACCAGACGTCGGTTTGCACCATGAGGGGGCGGATGGAATTGGAAGCCACGCTGTACTCCACCGAGTGCGCGGTGCAGTCGTGCTTTACGATCCTTTCGTTCGGGTCGTCGCGGCATTTCCCGTGGGGCAAGGATATGTTGGAGAGCCCGAAGTCAGTTCGATCGAAGATTACGACGCGGTCGGTGTGAAGGAGCTGCATGTGCATGGCTGTTATGCCGATGTTTGACTGAAGTAAATCCCATTTTCCGCCGCCTCCGCCGCCGGCGATCGAGAGAATATTCCGGTGAGGGAGCAGAAATAGTATGAGGATCGGCAGCAGCAGCTGGGGGAGGAAGAAGGGAAGAACGAGTGGCGTATTCATTTTCGTTTGTTTGGGGTGTGATGGTTTTTGGGGGCTTTAAATCCTTTTGAGATTGGACAGTGCAATGAAAGCACCACACGTAAGATATACGCGTGAAAATTAATTTTGGTTATCATGTATTTATATTTATTATTATTTATATCTTTATGTATGTTCATTATTAATTTTTTGAGGTGATATTTTATTATTTTCGTAACCATTTTGTATATGTTTTGCTATCTCTGTCATTTTACTTATACGGATGTGATTTATAATTGTAAGACATGCTTCCATCCTTGATTTGAAGCGATTATATGAGCATGATACTCGATTTGGGTAATATTTGGGATTATTTGTATCAAAAGTGTTTCACAAACACTACCTTTGACTAATTGAATTTTTTTTATAAATAAAAGTAATTTTTCTTTAATTTGTTATTACAAGTCTATATATTAGCTAGATTCTCAAATATTAGTATAAAAAAAATTACAAAATATAAACTAAATATTTTGTTATTTTGTTACATGTTAAATTTGTTGTTGGAAAAATAGTTTTAGTATTCCCTTTAAAAAGTCGATACCTCGGCAATGGAGTAACAACTACAGTAATATTATTCTCAAATTATTCTCAAATACAACACGAGAAACATATGGTACCATACGTGGACGTACATGCACAAGATTCCAAAAATAAGCCTTTCAACACTAATAATTACTTTACTACATTCTATTCTAAATTTCCTCTCTCTTGTTAACTGGACCTGTCCTTTTTAAAAATTTAAAATTTGTTAAATTATTGAAAAAGTAGTTTTAAAATATTACAAGGTCACATTATTTTCAATCTTTCAAATACGTCGACCTTGTGTAATATTATAAAACACAAAAACTCGATACAATTTCACATATAAATTTTATAAAATAAATATCTTATCCGATTCGATTCGGTTATAAAAAAAATTATCTTTTATGTCAAAAATATTATATTTCATTCTAAATATAAATCGAGTCGGTCGATCTGTCTCACCAACACCGTCTGCCATTCTCCAGAAAATTTGAGAGCCTAGGCTAGTTTTTAAGGGAAAGTGTTATATAATTTGTAAGAAATAATATATGGTAAAATTTCTCTAAATTAATACTCAAAAACTAATATTTTTTTATGTATCGGCTTGGGCTAGTTTATTGAATCGATATTTATGATAAATTAATGAAATAATAAATTACGTATACGAGCATTTGTCAAGAGGTCGGGATTTCGATTCTCCATACCAATACTTTATTGGACTAGCATGTCACACATGACTTGCCTATTATGGTTTACCTTATTAGCATAGTTTGAAGGCTATTACGTCAGTTCGAGAGTTTATTCAGTGCGGCAGAAAGGTAGCGGCTGCGGATTCCATGTCATAATAATAATAATAATAATAATAATAATAATAATAATAATAATTTGCTTTTGTTAGACACATACTGCAGCTGAAATAATTTATTATCATCAATCAATTAATTCTTCCTAAAATGCCTCTTTTTTTAATAAAAAAATTAGCTGTTTAAAATTAATGCTGAATGTCCTACAACATAAATAATTCAAGTGGGCCTGCTGCCCAACTTGTTTCGTGGTCCTTAATTTGGATTAGGACAGGCCCAATTTCTCCAGTCAGACCATTAAAAAACTTTCTGTTTGTTTCAACTTTCCGAGGAAGACAGTTAAATTTCGGTAAAAATATGGAAAAATTTATAAATAAAATTCGACTGTTTTAAATTTTAAATTATCCGAGTATAATTAAGTAATATGGATCTATCCTTTTAATTACTACAGTTTGGTTTCATATATTATTAATTTATGTTATCTTATCTCACATTATTCTTGTCATATTATTTATCCACCTATAAATTATTTATCTTACATTAATCAAATAATTAATTATTTATCTTAGAGCAATCAAATAATTTAATTTAAATTATTATATCACCATTTATAAATAATATTATTTATATTTTATTAATTCTTAAAAAGATAAAATGGTAATTTATCATTTCATTTAAAATTTAATCAATCAAATCAAACAAACAAACTATAATCTATCCATCAAAATAAATACTATATTAACTATTATTTTTAATTTATTTTTTATTACATTATATTACTTATCTCCGTATTATTTATCCTATCACCCAAACCAAACGATATTAATCAAAGATTCATACACAAAGACGTTACTTGGCTCGCGAGATAGGATGATGAGGAAAGATGATGATAAATTGAAAGATAATGATAACATAACTATTTTTTAAGTCTAAATTGTTATAAAATTCGAGCTCGATGGAGGATGATGTAAGGATTTTGAGTATTATCTTTTGCACAAGATAATTAGGTAGTGTTAAAGAGAGCTTTAGAAAGTATTTTTCAGTTTTTTTTTAATAAATTTTGAAATTTTGTAAAATTTTATTAAAAAAAAGTTAAAAAATGCTTTCTAAAAGCTTTCCCAAACACTATCTTAATCTTAGCTGAATCGAATTATCTCTTCATGGATATAAGAGCAAATAATCCAATATAATAGAATATAATTCTATTCAGCCTCGAAAAACTATCCAGGTGGCTCATGACATCGTCCGACCAAATAACTTTTGGGGCATAGCTTTGTGTGTTATGGATGTCATTCCATGGTTTTTTAAATCGATTGTAACTCAAAAAAAAAAAAGGTCGTAACTCAATACTTGTTATTATAATGAAGATGTTTCTCTAAAAAAGGGAAAATTATTTTTTTAGTCGCCATGTTTGTCACTTTGCGATTTTGGTCATCTGATCTATATTTTCATATTTCAGTTTTAGTCCGCTATCTTTATTTTTTTTTGCCAATTTTGGTTCTTTTTCGATGTGACGCTAATGTGACAACGATGCAGTGTCGATGTGAAGCTGACGTGTAAAGTGCCACGTAAGAATTTTCGAATAAAAAGAACTTAAATTACCAAAAATTAGAACATGCAAGACTAAAACTGAAATATGAAAACATAGAGGACTAAAATTGCAAATTGACAAACATACAGGACAAAAACTGCATTTTTTTCCAAAAAAAAAGGTAATTGTAACTAAAATTGCAGTTATTTTTTAAATAACTTTGTAACAACCGCAAGTTAGAAACAGAGCATCGACAATTCTTTGTAAAAATTAGAGAAATACTTCGAAAACCATTATATCATTCCACAAATTGAATTTAATTTTCTCGTTACATCCATGAAATTATTTTAAAAAAAATACTTCAAATTTTGTACATTTAATTTGAAAATAAAATCCACCGGCAGTCGTACGTATGAACATTTTCAAAATTCATGTCCTTAGAGTATAATTGATTGTTAGGCAGTGGTGGAGCCTCATTGAGGGCCACCCGGACTAATATTTTTTAAAAATTTTGTAAATATTAATTTTGAATAATTTTCTGTTCATTTGATATTAACTGAGTTAACTCGATTCAAAATACTAAAGGATTCAAAATCCTAAAATTCTAGTTTGGGCAGACTAACATACTGACTCTGCATTGTGTTTAGTGAACTAAACTCAATATTTATCTTGCACTGATCAATGATTTTTAGGCTGTAAAGTTAGGGTTTTGCATGCAGTCATGCATGCATCACCTTCTAAATATTTGTGTCAATAACTAGGAAAGTCGTTTCTAAAGTAAATCAATATATATAAGAATGGGAGGAATGCAAAATAAATATATATTTGATTGGCTCACACCATTTTGATCATGACCCTGCTCATCTTTTAAGTTAAAAGTTGCTAGCTATTAATTAGTAGGAATGCAAAATAAATTGAAGTGCGATTAATAACAAAAAAAATGGCATGACATCTTTTAGAAATAGGAAGCTAGCAAATAGTAGCAATGGCTAGCAGTTACCAGTTCGACTCTGTAATTTACTTGTACATTAATTTTTAGTTAGCATGAAAGTTTAAATTTTATCGAAAAGCACCAAAAATGGCTATTGAGGAACAAAGCCAAAGCAAGAAGAAGATCAAATTTGCACCAAAAATGGCTATTGAGGAACAAAGCCAAAGCAAGAAGAAGATCAAATTTGACTTGTGGACAAACGGTCTACTTTAGAGTGATTAATTAAATGGGAACAAATCATGTACCACCGACGGAAGGCAGTTCAATATTGTTTTAGAGAGTTTTTAGAAAGCATTTCTTGGCTTTTTTTTGACAAAAATTTGAAAAATTTGAAATTTTTGTTAAAAAAAAACTGAGAAGTGCTTCTTATAAGCTCTCTCAAATACTATCTCTATCAGGGACAGATCCATTAATGTTAACTAGGGGGAGGGGGCGCATGCTAAGTGACAACGGTGACAGAACTATCATTTCCAGTGCGGGTCGCAAATTTGCTCTTCAGATTTGTAGTTTGTGCGTTAGTTTCCTAAAACTTTATATTCGAGTGTGTGAAAATTAAAATATAGAGATGACAAAATGAAGAACAAGATGACACAACCTTGAGCAAATATAAAAGATATAGGGATTTACCAGCTATAAATATATCCTAGAGTATCAATGAATAATATATGTGAGTTTATGTATGTACCTATATATATGTATAAATGTTTTTCTATAAAGAAATAAGATTTTAAAATTTTTAAGGGTCAAGAGATCCACTATCGAGTTTTAACTTAATAAATAAAAACCTTAATATTTTTTGGTGTCATTTTATATTTTATTTTTAAAATTTAATTTAAAGTTCAAAAATTAATTTTTTTTCTTACTAATTTTGTAGATCTTTTTCAATACGAAAAGATAGAGCGAAAATAACAATAAAAAATTAATTATGATTTATGAGAAATTTCTATACTTAACGTCAATATATAAAAAGACAAATTAAATTCAGTCATCTCAACAAATCCAATTTGAGTTCAATAGTAAATATGGAAATTTGTCCAATTAAAAAAGATTATAGCATGCGTTAACGTCAACAAATTAACATACTAAACACATTGAAAATTATCTAATTAAAAAAAATTGTAGGTGGACTAATTAACGTCATAAAAACTTTTAATAAATACACATACAAAAAAACTCATATAATAACAAAGCTTCTAGAAATTTTCGGGGACCCCCTTTAGCCCTACTATAGATCCGCCCCTGATCTCTATGGATTTGTAAATCATGACTTAAATGGTTGTTAAAGTAAATTATAAATATATTAATCTTTTCGCTAAAAAAAAACACTTAGAATTATACTAATAAAATGTTGAATGTTAATGAATGAATTTAAAATCTATTTGACTTCCTCCTATGAATTAAATATAGGTGAATGGAGGAATTTGATTTGAAAAAATGATATGATCAAAAATAAATTTCAAATAATATAGGGTGTGTGTATATTTATGTTTGAATAAAGTGAAAGAATGTGCATATCATGTTTCTTTATCTTTTAGATTTTGCATTTTCTTGACAATTTTGTTTAATTGATCTTATCATGTATATCTTCTTGATCGGCATTGAATATCTTATATCTTGTCAAATATGTTATCTTATCCAATGTATATTGTAGATTGATGATATATATCTTAATAGTTTTGTTGATGAGATATCTTATCAAATCTTTTAAAATTTTGTAGGATTTTTAAAAGAGATTGAATATCTATTTAAGAAAGAATTCAGCAGAAGTAACGTGCAGAGGAGAGTGCCGAAACGTAAAGTAAATTACTGCAGAAATTCACAAGTTGAAGGTTTGAAGATCTGAAGAATTTCTGAAGTACTCCTTGCCGTTACACAGTGTTGCCGAGTAGTGTTGGAAACACTAAAAAACACGCGAGTGAAGTGTTGTTCAGAAAGTGGTTCCTTGTTTTTTTTTGTTTTTCGGCACATGTGTTTAGAATTTTCTATTGATTTTTATATTATAGTTCTTACTAGTTTTTAGGAAGTTATTTATTTTCTCACCTAGTTGAGAAAAATAAGTTTTCATACATGTTCACTAGTTGGTTTTTTGTAAAATGTCTTATTTTTCTAGTGATCATTTTGCCATGAAGCACCGCACAAGTATTTATTACTTGTGCATAAATATCTTTGTGTTTTTTATTTTATGTTTAATTATTTTGCTGCGTAGTGTGTTTTAAAGTATTGAAGAGACAACACTTATTCTGAAATTTATTTATGGCATTCCTGCAGTTCATACTGTCAAAACCCAAACAAGTGGTATCAGAGACATACACTTGACGATACTAAGTGAGATTCTGGTTTTTGTGTTTTGACAGGATGGATTTATCACTTGTTGAATTGACGCAGGATGTCGGTGAGGATGAATTATCTCTTGAAAAATGTGCAGAAAATGTATGAAGGGTTGTTTGCAGATTGGGTGATGAGGAACAAATGGACACTGCAAGATTATTGGTAGTATTTTGTTTTTGAATGTTTGTCGCTTTGATAGTATGCTCATTATGTGTTTGTGTGTCGGTTATTATTGTGATAATTCGAGAGAAATTGACATTTCAAAGAACCCATCTCGACACTCTCGCACAAAACACATTGACATTGAGCATCACTTTATTCAAATTTAGTAGAGAAAGGTTTGATCCGTATGAAGTTTGTTGGAACAAATAACCAACTGACAGATATATTCACAAAAACATTATATTTTGATAGATTCTCCAACCTAAGGAAATCTTTTAGCATGTGCTCATTTTAATCACTCACGGCTGTTGTACCCAAGTGTTGCCAACACTGAATGACAACACCAAACATGCATGTGCATTTTTAGGACTTTAGGCATACTGCATTTTCATTTTGTCATATGTTTTGCACTGTTTGATAACATTGACTAACATGCTGTATTTTTTTTTGCAAAAATTCTTTTTAGATCACACTTGTCATGATAATGTGCTCTAACTAAATCACGAAGTAGTTGAGAGATGTTCGTGTATTCCATGATCTTGTCCCATGTGAAAAGTGGTTTCGCAAATTTAGAGTATAGTTTGATAAAATCTCACTGATTAATCTTTCATGAGAATCAAACTCAAAATCATAAAAAAAAATTGAAAAAAGCTACCTAAAGGAGTCTGAGGAAGACCGTTTTTTTAGTGTGCAGGCTACCACTTCTGAACCAAAACAAAAAATTGTGATACATGGCTCTGTAAGTGTGAAAAATTCATCAAAATATTTTAAAAACTACAGTGTTGTTGGGAGATGTTGCCAACACTAGTGCTTAACACGTACTGTGCACACACTCTACATGCATTTTATTGTTGAATCACATTGCATTTTGTTTTAGGCATAACTTAGGTCATGTATATGCATTAAATTGTGAATATTTTCTGTTCAGTGGTTGTAAGTTTTAAACAGACAAAATAAGGTGAAATAACATATTTGCTAAAAATTGATATTTTGTGATTGACAATGATTTAATTGAGTTGAGCCAAAGTGGAGTCATTTATGAGAATATTTGGCTGGTTTTAATCTCGAATTATTGTCATAATTGGGTTGAATTCTATGTCTTTAATTCAAAAGTTACCCAATGATTTTTTTTCTCATTGGAAAGTTTTTCTGCATAGGTTTTTTGGAAGGTAAAGGGTTGATTGTGGAATTATTTGTATTGTTCAATGATTGATTTTTTTTTCACCCCATATTTTGTACAAATTTGATTAACATCTCATCTCGGTTTTGTGTTGTTTAGTTTGATCTCTAACTTCCTGCTCAATCTTTTTATTTCTCTTACTTTCTTAAACTTCATAGATGACAGGAAAATATTTTGAATCTCATGGTTGGTGAAGAAATTTAGGTTGCTCCTATTTTGTTGAAGGGAAAGAGGAATATAGACCTAACTTGGTCTGCATTTGGTGTTGAGTCGTGTGTTGCCAACACAATATGTCAACACTAGTGAAGCTTCGCGCTACACTGCTCCCGTCATTAATTTTTTTACAGTTTACTCTTTGTACTATGAAGCCTTACTGGTTGAGTATTGTTTGGTCTTTGGACTGAACTTTTTTGGACAAAAAGGGGGAGTGGTGACAAAGACAAATACTGCAAGTACTTCTGGAGAAGTTGATGAAATAGACTGCAAGTACTTATGGAGCATATGAAGTTGATGAAACAGAATAATCGGAAGCTTGATTTGTTTTTTAATTCTTACTTTCTCTTATTAGTTTGCTTGTTTGCTCTGATTATTAAAATTATTTTGCTCTGAAGTCATGTTAAAATTGCTAAATGCTCTAATATGCTTTTTTGCTACTGCTACTCTGATCTGTTGAGTGTTGAGAGTGAGTGTTGCCAACACTACTCCACAACACTTAGTGCTGACGTGATTAAATTCAGGGAAAGCATTAGTTATCTAACTCAGAGGGAGTTATTTGCACTTGTGTGCTTTGTCCAGAAAGGCAAAAAAGGGGAGTTTAAAAGAACGTGCATATCACGTTTCTTTATCTTTTAGATTTTGTCTTTTCTTGACAATTTTGTTTAATTGATCTTATCATGTATATCTTCTTGATCGGCATTGAATATCTTATATCTTGTCAAATATGTTATCTTATCAAATATGCTATCTTGTCAAATATGTTATCTTATCCAATGTATATTGTAAATTGATGATATATATCTTAACAGTTTTGTTGATGAGATATCTTATCAAATCTTATAAAATTTTGTAGGATTTTTAAAAGAGATTGAATATCTATTTAAGAAAGAATTCAGCAGAAGTAACGTGCAGAGAAGAGTGCAGAAACGTAAAGTAAATTACTGTAGAAATTCACAAGTTGAAGGTTTGAAGATCTGAAAAATTTCTGAAGTACTCATTGCCGTTACACAGTGTTGCCGAGTAATGTTGAAAACACTGAAGAACACGCGAGTGAAGTGTTGTTCAGAAAGTGGTTCTTTGGTTTTTTTTTTTTTTTCGGCACATGTGTTAAGAACTTCCTATTGGTTTTTATATTATAGTTCTTACTAGTTTTTAGGAAGTTATTTATTTTCTCACCTAGTTGAGAAAAGTAGGTTTTCATACATGTTCACTAGTTGGTTTTTTATAAAATGTCTTGTTTTTCTAGTGATCATTTTGCCATGAGGCACCGCACAAGTATTGATTACTTGTGCATAAATATCTTTGTGTTTTTTATTTTATGTTTAATTATTCCGCTGCATAGTGTGTCTTGTAGTATTGAAGAGACAACACTTATTCTGAAATTTATTTATGGCATTCCTGCAGTCCATACTGTAAAAACCCAAACAAGAAGAATTTGTGTATATCTGAAATATAATATAACAAAAATATATTTCTCTCTATGATTTCTTTGCGTCGTTCAATTTTAATTTTATTTGTTTTCTTATGTGTCAATAACGTAGTGATGTCGTCCCTAACATGATATTGACATATTCTATGCAACATCTAAGACTGTTCATTCAGTTAAAATTGTTCAAACGAACCAAAATTCGGTTAAATAAAAATCTAAATTGAAAACCGAAATTATTTCTATTTATTTTTTAAACCAACATTTCCATCTTTTAAATTTATTTATATGTATTTGTTATGTTGTGAAACACAAACAATCTTGATTTTGATGATAACAAAATTGTTATTGTGTTTCTAACATATTTACTCTTGTGTGAAGTTGTTAAACTCAAAATGAAAGTCAAAACTAAAATTCAGCCAAACTGAATTTCTAGTGAGCTTTAGTGTTTCGATGGTATCTCACAGCTCATTGATACAAATGATTAGCCGCCAAGATGACTGCATAGAAGACTCAATTTGAAACATATTTCATGTCAGTTGAGCAAATCTCACAGCTCAGTGACGCAAATTATTAGCCGCCTAATTATTAGCCGCCTATATGAATGCATAGAAGACTCAATTTGGAGCATATCGTATTTCAAATCAGTTGAGCAAAAACGGATGTTATCTAGATCAAACTGACATCTCAAGAACAAATTGAATTGGATCAGTCGAGCATGAAAACAAAAGCAATTGACCTCAAGTAGTTCTGGTATTGTGGCCATATCTTGCAGCTCGATTATCCAAATAGAACGATTAAGCATGTGTTAGAAATCTAAGACAATGATATACAAATCATATTCACAAGTTGAAGTCTGAATCGGAGCATAAGGATCTTCTAAACTGTATTGAAGTTTCTGGTTTGGAACTGAAATTCTGTTCTGTAGAATTTCTGGCACATTCTGGTATATCAAGCTTAACTCTCTCATATGAAATCCAAATTGAGTGATTCTTAATGTTTGCTAAAGCCAAGACAAATGTCTACAACTTTTATGTTCATTACTTTGCCCAGATATCAATGGATCATGCCAAACTGCATCCAGTTTATCAATTCAGTTTAGCTTGCTCAACTGCTACTAAACTGAAGTTTGCTCAACCGCCACCAAACAAAGCTTGCTCAAATCCTACCAAACTGAAGCTTGCTCAAATGCTACCAAACTGAGGTTTGTTCAACTGCTACCAAACTGAAGTTTGAAAATGCAGTAACCATGTTCCATTTTACAAGATTAAGTGATTTAAACATGTTTAAAATAAATAAAACATGATTAAAGAAATTTCAATTGGGTTATTGTAGTTGAAAATTGGATTCAAGACGTTCGAAAATGGCCAAAAGGGGTCCAAGTATTCGGGTGGATCGGATGATCCAAACCCTAGTTCGGATGGTCCGAACTTCAGCAGTTCGGAAGCTAAGTTGGGGTTCGGAAGGAGGGTGAGATCGGACGATTCGATCCCAAGATCAGAGCGTCCGAACTCAACCAGTTAAGTATCCAAATGTGCTGTCAATTTGAAATCAACACGTGGCAGAGATCGGACCACCCGAAGTCCACGATCGGAGCGTTCGAAGTGCTGGACAGACAGATGGCTTAGATCTTGAAACCTGGTATTGCATGTGTGAGATCTGACGATCCAAAGTCCAGTTCGGACCGTCCGATCATAGCAGTCAGACACATGGTGAGGCATGCGAGATCGAATCGTTCGAAATGAAGATCGGATCGCCCGATCTCCGCCTATAAATAGGGGGTCCGAGATTCAGAATTGTGCACCAAATTAATCTCTGAACATCCACAAACAACTCATGTATATTTCTTTATTGCATTTACTTTACTTTTTCTACTGTTTTTAAGATTTATTGTTGAAGCATTTTATGTGTTCTTCATAAACCAAAATGTTGTATACAAAGTATTTGATAAAATGATTCAACCAAACTGTTTTCATCATTTCAACTTGCATTGTCTTCAAATTTCTTACAAAATGTTTAATCGGTTTTTACGAGGATTATTTTGAGTGTCTTGCACTAGGTTTGAAAACCAAACTCGATTTAATTCATCAATGTTTAATATTTCAAGAATCGAGCGATTGTATCTCAAAATATTTTTAAGTGTTTATTCACCCCCCTCTACACACCCCAAACTGATCCTAACAATATTAATAATAAAAATAAAAATGATTTTTTAAAAATTAAATAAAATAATTTTTTGGTTCGGTTAACCAAACTAAAAACCAAGTCGAATTGAAAATTAAAAATCCAAAAAAAAAACTAAAAACCAAGAACCGCACTAAAGTAAAGGATCACTTTTTAGTTTAAACTGAATTTTTAGTTTCAGTTTCTGTTTGGAAAGTTACCCGAATCGTAAACATCGGTCCTTAACTGCATCAATACTTCCGTGGAAAAAAAAGACTAAAATTTTCAAAAACCAATAGAAACACAATGTTAGAACATGTTTTGGTGTTAGACAAACTATGTTAGAACATCATTTGAACTGGTTAAAATACGAGTCATATGAACTAGTATAGTCAAAGAAAAGAAAAAGGAGTCCAGTTGAAGTATCTTCACTTGTTCTCAACCAGTTGAAGAACCAGTACATATAACCCATTCTAATACATCAAGTCATGATATCAAAAGTCAGATCAAGAGTATTCTAAGAATAAACTGCTCCAAGCCAACTGCTCAAGTATCCACTGCTTCATGACAACTGCTATATAAAGTTTAATTATCCGACTGCTCAAATAACTTCAGATGATATATTTAGAAGATAGATCCGTTGTAATTCAAACATCTTCATCAAAAGCTGTGCATAATAATTAACCACATCTACGTCTTGCATTTATAAAGACATGCAGAAGATCAAGAGATATTTGAGACAAGGATTTGTGAATACATCAAGTCGAACGTTGCTCAAACATACCTATATATATATTTAAAAGATGCTAACAAGAAAAGAGATAGGTACACGAAACAACTTACCAAGCTATGTAAGCATTTTTCGTACACGTTGCAAGAAACATCTTATTTGCTCACATTGCCCACTCATCATAGATACATATAAGATCTTCAAAGATCACGAAGGGTGGATAGGCAACTCCCAATTGCTCATTTCAAACTTGAGAAGATGAGTTGTTTACCAGTTTGAATTCATTCAAACTGATTTTACTTTACTTGTTACTTCGGTGTTAAGATTTGAGTGATTGTATTACAAGGTGTTGTAATAACCAAAGTCTTCTAATGTAACCTTTTCTGTGAGAAAGAAGAGGTGACATAGAAGTAGTTAAGTCTCGGAACAATCATAAACATATTTGTGTGATTTACATTTCAGTCAAGCCATTCTGCATATATGTTCAATATGTTAGTTGGTTTATTTTTGCACGCACGCACACACACACACACACACACACACACATATATATATATATATATATATATATATATATATATATACATATATATATATATATATATATATATATATTTTGTATTTTGTTATACTGCCTACCAACCGTGCCAACCTCTGTGCTCACCATGTGCAATAGTTGAGTGTTTTATACATGATAGGCACAGAGATTGGCACGGTAGGTGGGCAACATAGCAAAACTGTATTTATTTGCCAATTAACATCGACACACGAGAAATACTAGAGTCCAGTTGCTGATAACAACTGAACTTACTTTTTGAAGAAAC
Source organism: Henckelia pumila (assembly GCF_033568475.1). Classification (NCBI taxonomy): domain Eukaryota; kingdom Viridiplantae; phylum Streptophyta; class Magnoliopsida; order Lamiales; family Gesneriaceae; genus Henckelia; species Henckelia pumila. The sequence goes on along the minus strand of NC_133120.1, from coordinate 79,477,463 downwards.
AAGATTTGGACTGCTCAACAGAAGTCATTTTGTGACAGTGAACTGATCTTATCTTTAAGTAAAAAAAACTTTCTTCAAGCATTTTTCAATCTCTAACACAAAATTAAAATTGAATATAATGAACTTTTACGATGACTTGGTTTAACTAGGTTTATAAACTAATGACATATACGAATTAGTTTGCAGTCCCTAGGCGTTGAAAGTGACAATAAACGAATAAAAAATTGATAAAAAAAAATATTTTTTATCAGCTTGTCGTTTCATATTTGTTATTTTTTGGTCATGTCATTAGTTAGTTATGATTTTGGTTCACTAATTTATACTTTAATTTGTTTCGAGTTTAGTTATTTTTTATTTGATTATTGACATGATACCGAAAAATATTAACGTGACGATATATATTGCTGACATGTAAAACGACACGTTTGTAACGCCCGGAAATTTGCTACGTAAATCCGCATGCATAACTAGGAGATTTAATAAATTTCAAATAAAGCAAAAATGTGTTAAATTATTTTTATGTGAATTATGTGAATTATTTGCATGTTTTAAATAGTGTTGCGGCATTTAAACCGCTAGGTGGTAATTTATGAATTTATTTGAGAAAGTCATTTTTTTTGATCGCGTGGGCGGGACCGTGTACGGACGAGATATTAGTTTTTCACCTAAAATATTTTGTGAGATTTTTAAGAGCCCTAAAATATTATTTTAAGGTATGATTTCAAGAAAATTATGGTATTTATATATATATATATATTTATATGCCCGTTTTTACCCAAAATAAATTATTTTTATGACTTTTATTAACCTTTAAAAATCCACTACTTTTATATTTCAGGATTTCAGGTTAAATATCAGATTTAATTATTGTGTTTAACAGTTTTAAGTTTATTTTATTAATTCAATAATTAGTTAATATCTTAAGCTTGTTTTATTAAAGATTTAACCTAATCCTACCCCTTAACCTATGTAAACTCACCTAGCCGCCTCCCTCATCCTTTCTCCCCCCATCTTCACGTTCCAACAAGAGTTTTCACAGCCCCATAGCCGAGCTTTTAAGGTTTTATATTGGTTTTGAGATCCGTTCGTCCCGGAGAAACCGTACGCGCGATATAAACGTTATTTATTGCAAATAATCATCGAGGCACGTTTGATTTCCATTCTTGAACACCATTTAGATCATATTACATTGTTTTTAAGATGAATTATCAGATTATGCATGTGTTTACAAATTTGAATGAGATGATTCATTGTTCATGCACAGTTCACGTTTTTTTGGTTGTATGCTCACGTTTCATCATGTTTCTGAGTAAGGACTGTTCGAGGGGCTGGACTACTGGTTTGGGGTATGATCTAGGGCCTTTGGGTCGGTTTTGGATGGGTGTTGAATGGTGCAGGGCTGAAAGTTGCTGGAACCTTGCAAGAAAGGGCTATGACAGCAGCTAGGCGAACAGATTTTTGTATGGGATTTAAGAGCCTTGGCTGAGCCATGCATGGCTTGGCTCGGGCCAGGGCTGGGTCACATGTTGTGACTGGACCCTGGAAGGGTCCAGTAGCCGGGGCTCCAGCCAGTGGTGGCCGGATCAGGTCGAAAAGGGAAAGGGAAGTGAGTGTGTGCAGAAGCATGTGTGCACAGGTTTTATGCTTGAGAAAACCAGCCATGGCCGAGCCATGCATTGCATGGTTTGAGCCAAGGCTAGACCAGGAAGGACCCACAAGACCCTGGGAGGTTCTGTGGGCGGGACTCCGGCCAGGGGTGGCTGGAGCAGGGCGGCCGAATGGCCAACATGTGAGGCTGCCGTGAGAAGTTGAAGGGAAGAGGGGCTAGAGTTGTGTTTTGTGTTTAAGCGGGTCGGGCTCGGGTTTTTTGGTCCGGGTCGGGTCTAAAATTTATTGGGTATATTTATTTGGGTCCGGATTTTATTAGTTGGGCTTGAGTGTTTTTATTTTAAATTAAATAAAGATTAATTTAATAATTAATGGGTTTGGGCTTGATTAATTAATTAATTGGACTAATTTAATGGGCTTTAATAATTATTGAGGTGATCCCACTAATTTGTCATGGGCCGTGTGATCCATGAGAATTATTGGGCCAAGTTGTGTCGGGTTGATTAATTTTAGCGGTCTAATTTATAAGTTAACGGTTAGTTAATAATTTTATTAATTCAATTTTAAGTTAATTAGTTAATTGACCTAAATTATGTTTTATGTGAGCCCACTAGTTTTCCATGGGCCTGGGGGCCATGGAATTTAATGGGCCAGGTCAGGTTGGGCTTTTGGGTTTTGAGCCAGTCTATGAATTTCTGAGTCTAAGTCAAGTGGTCAGCAGCTCGAACAAGTTCTTAGAAAAATAAATATATATTTAATTCATGCATGCATTTTTATTAGATATATAAGTATGATTTTTAAGAAAATAAATTAAATATATATTTACGGGCAAATTTTCATGAAAATAAAAAAATAAGTGAGAATTTTTAAGTTCATGCATCATTAAGAATTTTCATGATAAGTTTAAGAGCATGTTATGAAATATTTTTATGGAAGTTGAAGTGAAGGTGGAAAGTGATGTGGTTGGAGCCGGGATATATGGGCCCGGTGACCTTCCTGATAATGTTTATGTATGATGAGCTTATGGATCCAGCTGAGAGGGCTGGTGAAGTGGCAGCACAGAGGTGGAAACCCCACCGCCGCGTACGTTGGTTTAAGATTGATCAATCGCTTAGTATGAGGCCACTGACATGGATACGACCTGTTGAAAACTAAAAAATCATGATAAGTCATTTTATGAGATTTATTAAGTATGATGATATATGTTATAACATGATGATAAATAAGTATAATTATTTATTTCATGTTTATATGCATATAATTTTAAGATCATGCACGTATAAGTATATTCACGTATTTTATATGATGTGTGTTTGTGTGTGGTTTCATGTTGTTATATGAGGATAGAACGTGTTGAGCCTCTAGGCTCACTAGATTTAAATGGTGCAGGTGAGCATGAGAATAATGAAGAGAATGTGGTCCCGACTGACGGCGAGGGCGTTTGAGCATTCAGACAGCTAGTACCCGTGACCATAGCTCATTTATGATATTGATGTTTGAGAGTAGAACTATTATTTCCACATAAGTATTAATATGTCGAAGTTTAAGAGTATGCATGGATTTTAGATTTTACGTATTTATGTTCAAATTGCATGGATTTGTTGAAGTAATATTATTTACTTAATTATGTTATGAGATTTTTGTGCATGAGATTTTTTATCATGATTTAGTAAATAGATTTTATGTATTTGTTTGTATGTAATATACTTATGTAGTATAATTATATAGTGTATATTAAGTTATGTATGATTATTTTAAGTAAGATATATAGATATATAAATATTAATTTAAAGTAATGAAATAAATTAGTGTATAGTATTTTTTTAAAAAAAAATCAATAGTAGTTTTTGGGTCATTTCATGAGCACTCTAGCGTAAAAATATATAACTAAATGTGAAAAAAAATACAAGCTAGTTAACTAAAACGGTAAATGCAGGTACAAAAGTGAAATATATACCCGTTAAATGACAAAATTTGATTTCCCCGAATACTTCCAAATATGATAAGCTTCATTTTAAAAAAAATACTTTTATTGAAGATGTTATTTTAGTTCCACTCTGTCATGGAAAATGACAGACAATTACGCAAGCTAGCGTACGTATTTAATTTCTCGCAGGCATGTGAAATTCAATTATTAGAATTATGCATGAGTACTGTGCATGAGAAAAGGAGAGATTGAAATGAACATGTTGCAATGCAGATGTAGTTCCCCAAATATCATTTTCTAAGAAGGCTGCAATTTTTGTCGGTGCAAATTCAATGTCCCGATTTATATCAATTCAAATTATGTATAATTTCTCGGCCAACTAGAATCAACCATTTTTATAGGATAATAACGAAGATCATAAAATAATTATAAATAAAGTTTATCTGTGTGGTCTACTGACGAAATCTATCATCAGATTTCTGTGGAAATTTAATTTCAGGGGTTTTTGGAGCATATATATAGACTGTAGCTCCTCCAAAGCATTTAATTTCCTCGGACGTATGAATTTTACCTCCGGAATACAATCATATTTACCTAGTATTGTGTTGTACGCGTTGTGTGCTGTCACAGTCCATTTTTTTTAACGAAAACACAAACAAAAATAAATTATAGCTTTTAAAAAAAATACAAAAAAATTTGGCGTTTTCGAAAACAGTTATTCACAAAAACGCAATAAATAAATAAAAAAACAAAAGACATAAAATGAGTGTAATTTTGGTAAATAACATCACATCTAATGACTTAAAAAGAGGAATTCATATATAATGACTAATTTATCTAAATATTTTTATTAATTGAAAGTTAGTTAATTAGATGATCTCTATTAATATAGTAAGATATTTGTAAGTGTATCTTAATATATTTCAATAAACGTAGGAAATTAAGTTTATTATGGGGATATATATTTTGGAGAAATGCTATGAAAAATGATATATATTGAACGATAAAAACTATTTGATAAAATGAAGGGAAAATGGTTTTTGGTCCATTGACTTGTTCATTTTTTTTTTAATTTTGTTCAATTAACTTTTCAAAGTATATTGGTTTTGATACATTAACTTTTAAATTTCGTCTAGCTATTTTGGTCTAATTGCTGACGTGACAGTTTGACAAGTCAATATTTTTTGAAATTACATCAGTATTTTCCAAAATCACGTCAGCAATTAGACCAAAATAGCTGAAAATTAAATGTTAATGTACCCAAATTAAACTTTGAAACTTAATGGACCAAAATCCAAAATTAAATAAGTTAATAGATCGACCAAAAAAATATTTACCTTGTTTTCAGTAGATGAGATCCTAGCATATGGGTAATATCCAAACCATACATCCAACGGTTCGTATTTTTACACATATGCATTATTAATTAAATATTATTGAAATGACAAATCATGTGATATTAGATCTATCATTGGGATATTACCCATATGCTAGGTTGAAATCTACCCTTGTTTTCTTAGACGGGTTTAATTGTGAGTGTCAAATAATGTAAATTTTATCTAATAAAAATTATAATTATCATTTCAAAAAAAATATCATTAAATATATCTAGTGACGTACGTGAATGATAATTGGATAACGTATAATATAATATATTTCAAGTATATTTTATATTAAAACAATACATAATGATTGAATATTTTTGGAATTGATAAAAAAAATTCAACAATTATGCTGAGAAACAGGAATTTTGAGAAAAATATTTTAAATAAGATGTTGATCTCTCATTTTATTTTACTTTAGGGATTACAAATAGAAAATGAATTCGAGAGAGAATAATAATCAAGCATTGCCCAATGCCAAAGAGAATGATCACAGTGCAGTTTGCGCAGTTTTTTTAAGTTTTTATTTTTGCTAAAATTCAAATCCAATTGTCATTTACAGTTTAGTTGAAAGATTTTTCTAGATAAATTAATCTTCGGTTTTAGGCGATTTTGGTCGGTTATAAAGTTTTATTTTATTTTTTCAGAAAAAAAGAGTGGAAAAGAGAATAAGAATAATGAATCCAATTAAACACAAAATTAAATAGTTCGGTATATAAATAACAAATATGACACATTTTAATTTTATAAAAGAAACCGTATAAATTATCAGTTTATTCTACAATTAACGTTTGACTATCCTAATAAATAATTGAGGAAATACTTCTAGAACGATGTTCTTTTATTTGTCAGTGTATTCGCCAAATTAATGAGATTACCACTTGCTACAATGGAGTTAAAATCTTAAGAAAGGTTTTTTTTGCTAGAAAACTTTATACCAAATATAGATGAATAATATACTATTATTAATAAAAATAAATTTATTAATTATATGTTGGTGTGGTTTTTCGATATACCATAACAAAAATATTGGTATGAAAAAAATTCATATCGGTGCAGATACCGAAATTTCAAAATTTTGGCATGGAAAAAATCCATATTGATACCGTATAGATACCGAAAAAAATTTGATATACCGAAAAAATGTCTGTATATCGAAAAAATTTCAGTATAATATCGGTATAATTCGATATTTTTGTATGGCATGCTGGCCCGAACCTGGCATGAGGCGAGTGAGTCCACCGCCCCAGGCTCGGGTCCAAAAGAGGGCCCAAAAAAATTCATAAACTATTATTAATATATGTGTGCCGTAAATTTTTTTAAATGTCATGATTTTGCCACAAAAAATAGTATTATCGCATTTTTATCCTCTTCATCAATCATCTTTCTCTCCAAAACTGAAGTTCTAATCACATCGCATGATAATTAGCGGAGAACAACTTTTGGATTTCAAAACTTTCACCCCTCTATTTCTTTATTGATTATTGGATTTCATAGAGTTACATGTTATTTTAATTTTTTTTCTTCTAATTTTCTGATTTTTTTAGGAATGTTTGCGATATTTTTTTTATTCGTGGGCATGATTAGGCATATGATGAGAAATTTCTTCAAACGGTGCATTTATTTTCTCTTGAATTTCGTATATTGTCAAATAATTGATGTTTTTGCTGATAAAATAGCAAAGTATTATTTAAGTGATTATTTGTAACATTTTAATTTATTATTTAATGAAATTATAAAGTTTTTTAACATTATATGTTTTTCTTATAATTAAGTCCATAGTATTTTAGATATTTAGTTTTCAAAAACTCTCTTAAATAATTTTTACAAAGTTAAAAAAATAATTTTTAAATTTTACTCAAACCCTAAAAATCATAAGTAAGGTACTGAATTGTTGGCTTGTACTCGTGGATTTGTTTCTGTCAATCTATACATGAAAAGTCAACCTGCCAATTCATTTTATCGATAGTATAGATTAAATATATATAAAAATTAAAAATAATAGCGTAGTCTGACACATGATGTCGATGTTATATATGGCTAAAGAATTTCCGTTGACATAGTTGTATTTGAACAAAGTCGTTAAGAATATTAGTAAAAATATTTAATTCATAGTGTTTGTATAAATATTTTATTTTGAATCATAAGTCTAATTAAAAAATTATAAAACATAATTGAATACGCAGAGAAATGGTAGATTTGAAAATTTTATTCCAAGTCAAACATATATGTACCACTGTACCGTTCTGTACATATACACTACAAGAAACAAAAGTACTCTTCGGTTTATTATAGTTTATCAAAAATAATAAATGGTAAGATATCAAGGGGCGTCTCAAAGGAATATGCAGATTAGATAGATCTGACCTTCTTTACATTAGAATTAATTTTTCATTTTAATTCTTTGTAATGCGAATATTTATTTTGATTTTAGTTTTTTTTTTTTTCGAGTTCTTGTAATTTTGAAAGGTTTTGGTCTAATCTCCCTCTTTTGCTTTTTCTGTTTTTAATAAACGGGTAGGGGTCTGCCAAACCCTGCCACAACAAGAGGCTTTTGAAAAATAATAATAGTAATAATAATAAATGCTAATATTCTTGGTACGCGACCCGTACATATAAAAAAATAATATAAAAATTTTCAAAATTAATTAAAATAAAAAATTATATAGATTTTTTTATATGATTTAGATTTTTTTTATATCAACATTTTGATGATAAATTATGATAATTTCGGCATAAATTCGACATTGAATAAATGACCGACGAAGACATTAAAAAGTTTCGAGTTTAATAATATAGTATATATATTTATAATTTTTTATTTGATCAAATTAAACTGATTTTAATATTGAATCCAAATTTCATCGTTAATTTCAACTTATATATGTTATTCGCAGATGAATTCAATAAATATTTATATAACTTCAAATTTCATTTACGAGTATATATTCGTATAAGCCTGTCTGAAAATTAACATAAACATATTTAATTTATAAGTATGTATTAAAAAAATACTAACTCTGATTTTTTTTTCAAAATTTATATCATAATAAATTGGGAAAACTGGAAATTTGGTCTTGTATGTTTATCATTTTGCGATTTTAGTCCTCTATGTTTTCATATTGAGTTCTAGTCCTGCATGTTCTGATTTTTGTCAATTTCGATCATTTTTATTCGAAAAATGCTTACATGACACTGTACACGTCAGCTCCACATCAGCACTAAATTGGTGTCACGTCAGCGTCACATCGGAAAAGAGACTAAAATTGCCAAAAAAATAAAGATAACAAACTAAAACTAAAATATGAAAATATAAAGGACTGAAATCGTAAAATGACAAACATACAGGACCAAAAAGATAATTTTTCCTAATGAATTTCCAAAACCATTCTGGAATTTTTCATCTTTATATCAATTTATGGGGGCTAATTGCATTAATATCCTCTGTAAAAAGTCTAAAAGACATAAAACTCCATAAGAAATATTAATAGGCTAATGTATCCTTCAGTGTTTTAAAACGTAGCACATTTTACCCCTATGTTATACAAATCCGAACATAATTATACCCTCTGATAGGGGTTTTTTTGTTAAAATTTTCAAAACACAGGGTCTAACATGCTATTAATTTTACATAGGGTGTTTTTTTGCTTTTTTGATTATTAACAGGGAATGTTGATGCAATTAGCCCCAATTTACGGGAAAAAAGTTATAAATTAAAATTTAAATATCAAAACGACAATATTCACCTCGATTAAAAAATAAAAAAAAAAACCAACTAATTAACATTAGTGATGCATCTTCGGTACATAGCCAAAAAGGGCAAAAAAAAAAAAGAAAAAGAAAGAAAGAAAGAAAGAAAATGAAAAAGAAAAAGAAAAAGAAAAAGAAAAAGAAAAAGAAAAGAAGAAGTATAAATGCATCTGCACATACTCACGGAGAATGCAGTTGCCATCTTGTTTTAACTCCTAAATATTTTCTTGGTGTAAATGGAATAATATGATTCACGAAAAAAGGCGAAATATAATATGAGCAGATCGAATTTCAAAGTTGGTTTCATAACATGTCTACGACTTTAAGCAGAACAGTAGTTATTTAATTTTACGCGTTGCCAGATATATATAATATAATAAGATATATATATATATATATATATATATATATATATATATATATCCTTATTTTATGTATTAATTAAAGGCAGAATTGTAATAAATTGATATTCTTGATTTGCAAGATCGAAAAGTATCAAATTCAATCCATGTAAAATAATCGTTTTGAGTTGAAGCGAAAGATTTTACCTTAAATTAAGAATGCGACTTTGCATTAAAAATGTGCACCTTGCTACTAGCGTCACAAATGATTTTAGACTGTATTAATTAAGAAAATAAAGGGATTATATTAACTTGAAAATTTTCATCGATTATGATTCAAGTGGGGGATAAAAATAAACTGAGAATGATAGAGATGAAAGTCCATGTTGCGTACGAAGGGAAAATATAATTACATTTGGGTTTGGCAAATTGGAAAAAATTTCAGAGTTTACGAGAAAAAAATTCAGAGTTAATTTTTTTAATTTTTTTTAGAGCACAATTGCATTAATCTTGATCTAAATCACAAAGATATTAAGTAATTGCCTGCATTATAGACGATACACGAGCGTTGACTCGAGACATAAATTTTTATCTCGAGCAGATTGAATTACAAAATAAATTTTTAAATCTATTTAAATAAATTAAAAAAAACTTTTAAATTTACCTAAATAAATTAAAAAAATCCAATATGTGACCAGTTGATCTCATAGCTCCACCTTAACGAAGGTCTCATCGGAAAATGTTCGAGTCAATTAGTATCAAACACCGTAAATTTGTCAACGTGATATATAAAAATGAAAAAAAACATATAAATTACATGATAAAAAATTGTAACTTGTAACTAATTAGGAACAGCACTTGAGAATAAAAGAACATATATATTTGCATGTAGTGCAAGGGAATCACAAAAGCCTTATTTTCTGCAAATTAATTCCAACATATAATTTGATGAATAAATTAAATTCAAGATCAAATTATTCTAATTTCTAACTAATAAACATCCCATGCATGGGAGTACTATACTCGAAAAGAATATTATGTGAAGTTTTTTCAGCTAATTCGGACCCAAATACCCACGCTAGGAACGCCCTGATGGCACACAAACAAGAGATAGTATCCCGATGGTGCAAGATTGCCGGAACCCGGCGCGACGACCGGAATCTGATAAGTCGATCTTGCAACAGCCGTTACATTCCCTCCACTAAGAATCAAAAGTCTTTGATTCATTGAAAAGGAATGAGTAACAAATGATGGTGCCACCATTGTCACCACGACAGAAGATCCATTAAGCCGACCCGGAGGAATCGAGAACCGGACATCGATCCTTTGTCCGTACCCGATTCTAGCTTGTGAAGGAGGTGAAACTATAGTGGGGCGCAAATTTGCGAACTTGGGATCCAAATACGGAGGAGAAAACGCTTCTATGCTTAAATCCGTGGGAAAAAGATTGGTTGCAAAATTGTAGTAAACATGGGGATTATTGCCACTGACCAGAACCCTACCATCTCGAATGAGTATTGCTGTTGAATGGTACATCCTCGGTCTCGAACTCGGGTTATGCACCTCGAATCTTGACCCGACTCGATTGTTCGGTCGGTAGATTACCGGCGATAGAACCGGGTTCCGAGCGGATCCCCACCCGGCCGTACCCGAGCCCGCTCCGTTGATGATCAACACATCGCCGGTTGGTAGTAACAACATATCCCCCATGACCCGACCCATTGGCATGGTCTCCATCGTCCAGCTTGGATTCGGATCGTTTATTCGGATCCGTCCGCACGTATTCAAAGCTCCGATAAAAGTACCATTTGCTCCTGTTGGTGCACCTCCACACACCATTACTTCGGCTCCGGCGCTGTTCTTCAATGGAAGCAAAACTGCAGAACCTGAACTAGGGTAATTCCTAGGGTCTCCACCTGGGATTTGCGGGTAATTTTTCGCCACCACCCTTTTGACATAATCGAACAAGATAGCTCGATTATTCGCAAAAAGGAACAAGTTACCGTCGGTGTTGAGAAAAACAAAGGGGTAGAGATTGTTCTCGAGTACTGGGACATTCGTCTGCACCAGAAATGGCAGACTGTAAGCGTTATCAGCTCCGGATCTTTTCGGGAAGAATTCGTAACTGAACTGCCGCCGGCCGCCGACTATAATCAGCCGACCGTCCGGCAGAATGTGGCTGGTCGAATACCATCTTCTCTGTACAAGGGCATTCACGTTGTTGTCTTGCCAGTCACAAGAATTACCGCCGCATGGTTTGTAGATTCTGACGTTGTGATCCCCGTCGTTGAATCCGCCCACCTGGACTAGGGTCCCGTCAGGCGATACGGCGCCGGAGGAGCAGAAGGGGTCGGTGATGAGAGTGAGGGGGCGGACGGAGTTGGAAGCGACGTCGTATTCGACGGAATGCGCGGTGCAGTCTGTCTTGAGGGTGAGGTTGTTGGAATTATTGCGGCAGTTTCCGTTTGGGAGTGAGATGTTTGAAGCTCCGAAATCTGTGGTGTCGAAGATGATGACTCGATCTGTGTTGAGAAGTTGCATGTGCATGGCGGATATGCCCATGTTGGGGACGAGGAGGTCCCATTTGCCGGCGGCGAGTGTGTGAATATTCCGGTGGAATGGCAGAATTAGTAGAAGCGGGATCAGAATGTGTTGGAGAATGATTAAGGTGGATGGAGGAGCTTTCATGGCTATAGGGTACTTTAAATTTGTATCGTTTGCTGAAGATTGATTAATGGAGGTTTAAATAGAGTTGCCAATTAATTATGAAAAATAATATTTATTGCACACATGAAATAACTCATATTCTTCATATGATATAATAATATTCTCGTGTTACTTGAGATGCATGTTGTGGGCACTACCCCATGGGTAGCTGTCATGCCTTGATAAACTCAAGGCATGTGGGCCCCACACATTTTATAAGGGGCCTACATCATTGGACCAATCAAAACTTGACACGTTGCATACAAGATTGTATTCTGTGTGCAGAATCGAATTTTCCGTTGTGGTGGGCAACATGAAAATTCATTTAATTGACTTCTAAAAGATTCAATCAATCTGGCGACATGGGCATTATGCTTGCCAAACTACATAACAAAGCGCGTCGAGAAGTTGTAAATTCTACATTTTTCTTCTTCTTTAAATTCTACAATATTTAAGCAAGCTGTCGGAATGCATTTTTATATTTAAGCACAATAATTTATAGATAATGCCTAAATTCAATAACATTATATTTTTAATAATTGGTTTTATTTTGAAAAATAAATTTGGTTAATAAATATTTTTTTAGTTTTTTTTAACTTGTGTGAGGAGTTAATTTATTTATAATATTTTCATATCATAGGCCTAGCGATAAATTTGTTTGAAAAATTATTTATGTTAATGTTACTTTGTAGTATAAAAATAAAGGGTTGATTTAGTGCTCAAATTAAATGGATGTTTTCCCAATTTATTTATTTAGATATATATTAAGTAATATATATTATTTTTTTTAAAAAAATGCATTTATTTGAAATCAAAATAGTCTTATATATTTTTTTCTAATGACACAATATACATAATTTATGGTCGTGTTTCATGAACAAAACGACGAGTTGGGGCGAATTAAAATTAGTTCTACCCAAATAATGATCTGCTCCGAGCTTAATCAAAAGATTGTCTGTTGCAAATATTTTGAACTGGTTGTATTTTAATATTTTTAACACATATTTTAATATTTGTTTAGCTTAAAAATGCCAAAAATGCATATTTATGTGAAATCTAGGACTAGGCTAACTGCATCGAGCCTCATCGTGAAAAGTCTAGAGGAATAAAATCTCCTAGAAAATATTATTTGGCTAATACATTTTTCATTTTATGAAAAAACGAACATATATATTTCAACCATATATGCTACAAAAAGTTGGGCATATTTATCTCTCCTAGTAGAAGGTTTTATACCCGATTTGTAACATTAAGTATTTTTCGTTTTTTTAATTATCTATCGAGATCGAATGTTATTGCAATCAACCCTTTGAAATCCATATTTTTTTTTGGGAAAATTGCAAAATTAGTCATGTATATTTGTCACTTTGCGATTTTGGTTTTCTATGTTTTCATATTTTAGTTTTAGTCCGCTATCTTTATTTTTTGGCAATTTTAGTCCTTTTTCCGACGTGGCGCTGACGTTACACCAATTCAGTGCTAATGTGGAGCTGACGTGTACAGTGGCACGTAAGCATTTTTGAATAAAAATGACCAAAATTGCCAAAAATCAGAACATGCAGGACTAAAACTGAAATGTGAAAACATAGAGGACCAAAATCGCTAAGTGACAAAAATATAGGACTAAATTTGCAATTTTCCCTATTTTTTTCTCATACAATGACTAATTTTAATTTGATTTGTTTTCATCATTTCAAAGAATTATACAATAAATTCGCTCGATATTATTAAATATCAACCTAGCTCAATAAGTTACATTTACATGATAATATAATTCTCTCAACAAGTAAACTATATGTCTATATCTTTTATAGTAATTAATTTGATATGGATAGTGAAATCTTTTTTGCTTTGTTTAAAATACCTTCCATTATGTTTAAAATTTATCTCATATTTTAAATGTGTAAAAATTAACGGTTTTTTAAAAAATTATTTAAAGGTCATTCATCATTTCATAATTATTTATGTGTGTGTGTGTGTTTTTATTAATACATTTTCACAAATTTAATTTAAATCATAAAAAGAAATTTATGAATTAAAATAAAATAAATCTATATTATATCCATTATTTTAATTTTTACGCATAGAACGGTGGTGCAAAAATATTTTTGTATTGGTTTTAAAAAATAAATCTATATTATATCCACTATCTCAATTTTCCCCCTCCATTATGATTTATTTATTTTTTTAATTTAAATATTTTTTTCTTTTCACCTTAATTTTTGTATTTAATATATAATACAATTATATTAACTGACAAAATTAATTAAAATATAATTTTATTATAAAAACAAATTATTTAACACGAAATGCGAGTAACAAATTGCTAATATATATATTTATAAAAGTATCTGTTGGTAGTTAAAAGTCAAAACAACCCCTTTACAAGTCAAAACGCAAGACAACCCGACAGGGCAAAAATGTAAATTGAAATTGGAATCTCACTCCACCACAGAAAAAGCTTTCGACTTTCCTGTTTCTCTCCCCAGCTCACCAATTCTCGAATCCTCTCTGCAAGCAAAGCAAGCATCTTCAGATCCGATCTCCCCATCCAATTTGTTGATCCAGAGATGTCTTCAACATTCAGCGGCGATGAAACGGCGCCATTCTTCGGTTTCCTTGGCGCCGCCGCCGCTCTAGTATTTTCCTGTGAGTTGTTATTCGCGATCAATTGCTTTTTTTTTCGGATCTGATCTATTTGTGTTTTAATATATTCGAATTATTTTACTGTAGGTATGGGAGCAGCGTACGGGACGGCGAAGAGCGGTGTCGGTGTGGCATCGATGGGGGTGATGCGACCGGAGTTGGTGATGAAGTCTATTGTTCCGGTGGTTATGGCTGGTGTTTTGGGTATTTACGGTTTGATTATTGCTGTGATTATCAGTACTGGTATTAACCCTAAGGCTAAGTCATACTACTTGTTTGATGGATATGCGCACCTTTCTTCTGGACTCTCTTGTGGTCTTGCTGGCTTGGCTGCTGGTATGGCCATTGGCATTGTCGGAGATGCTGGTGTCAGGTGCGATTCTTTGTCGTCACTTCATTTTTTCTGTTATTGGTATTGGATATGGATGATTAATCATCGTGAATGAAGTTACTTGTTCGATTATGATGTCAATTAGCGTGTAGTTATTGAGCTTCACTTTTCCCAATTTAATATATTCTTTTTGTTGGGACTTATGCTATGATTTTGTTGGTTGTGCACTCGTTTGAATTTTCTTACAGGGTGCACTGTGACTTGTCGATATGGTTAACAGAAAAAAATTGGTTTTGTCATTAGTTGTTCATCGTTTTCATTGTTTATTCATTTGTCTTTTAGTTTTTGTGGCAACCAGAATGTTATTTCTCGATTGAGAATTGCTCTTCTAACTGTTTAATTTTATTAATGGCGTTCTCCTGATTCTTCCAATGCAAGTTCTTCGTGAGAGTTGAGTGAAAACTGGATAGTTGGCAGGCTAAGTAAGAAGTCATTGTGCTTGTCAGGTTACCGGATGCCTTCCATTTCTTGATTGACATACAAATTTTCCTGAAAGCCTTCATGAATCTGATGTTTGTGCAAAATTAACCCTGACATTTAATGTGATCAGTGGTTTTATTTTTTAGTAATCATGATGTGTATGAGGGCAAAAGCGTTCTCAGCCTAGTTTGATTAAAGCTGAAACGTTCTATTTTGATTGAGATAATGCAAGGATTTATCTCTTTGTGATTCAAAGACAACTTGCCAACTTGAGTTCAGTGCTCTTGTATTTCATTATCATTTTAATCAGAAGTTGTGGTTTCCATAGTAAAGCATGATCATATATGCCTTGATTTTCTTTTGTTGCCTTTTGCGTTATTCAGATAGCGATTGGCTTTATTCCTTTTGGATTGTCTTTTTATCTTTATGAGATGCAACGATATTTACTAATATCATATTATTCCCTGACAGGGCCAACGCTCAGCAACCAAAGCTGTTTGTTGGGATGATTCTTATCCTTATTTTTGCTGAAGCCCTGGCTCTTTATGGGCTCATTGTTGGCATCATTCTTTCCTCTCGTGCTGGTCAATCTCGAGCAGAGTAAGAGAGTATTATTGCTTGACAAATGTGACAGTTCCTTGCTCTCAAGTAAGAATCATAATTTATTTTTCTTTGGTTACACTGGTGATTTTGACCGTGGCAATGTTTTTGGGTTCATTTATACCAGAATAATTGAGTGGTTGATATGTTATGGAAGTAGATTTTACATGGGAAGTTTGTTTTTCCCCAAATAAAGTTCCTGATGGGCTCTTAAGGTGATTTATCTTGCTAGAACAAGATGTGATATATGTAAAACCACCTCCTGTATTATTTTGTCAAATCTATGTATGCTATTCTTCTTGTTTACCATGCTAGTAAACTTGGGTGCGAAGTTCAAAATCCTCAACAGTATGGCAATTTTCTTGCTGGGTAATACTGGCACTGAATATTATAGTTCCCGATTCCGAATGTTTTTTCTTCTTTAACTAGCTAGTTCGTGCGCTCAATTAGTGATGCTTCGTGAGTATACCCTTCTTAATTCTATAATGAATACGTTGCTGTATTTGATGAACGTTTAATTTGTTCCTAGGGCGTTGTCTAGCAAAACTATTTTAAAATATACGGGGATTTCAGGGTTGTCCTTGAATTCTTTTCATTTTTCTGGGGGGCAAAACAACTCCCCTATGGATGGAAAGAAATGGAAGATGAAAAACAAAAATGTGGTGAATCCCACAATAAACTACTTCTCAACCTTTCGTATCATTTGAAATATACTCGAAACTGGCTAATCATTAGACACACTGTTGAGATTTTGGACATGGGAAGAAGCCACTGCTCGGCAGGACCCTTTTGGGCTTGCAAACTCGACCTTTTCCGTTGATTTTGAAAGGCCATGTCGTATTTGAACGAACAAACTTTTATTTATTTCCATTTCAAAGTTTTAGAATTAACGAGTCTCGTACGTCGTAATGATTCCTTACAATTAACATCACATTATATAAAGCGTTTATTTTTTAAAAAAATGTAATGTAGAAAGTTAAAATTAGTGAATTTATTGGAGGGATATTGAAGTGATGATTGATGGAGGGGCTCACTACCCTATTTGATGCTAAATTTATTAGTAAAAGTCAAATCTCTAATAAACTAGTATTCGATAAATTAGTAATCTTTATAAATTATTATTATTTTTTTCAGTCCTGACTTTATCAGTTTATTAAATTAATAATTTCGAAGTGTTGGTCGATTTGTGTTCTTTTCTTTTTTTTTTTTCCGTGTAACTGGTTTCAAATAAGCTGTTACGGTAGATATAATTTCTTTTAAACTTTATACTTGTGAACATGCATTATTTTTGCCAGAATAACATGAAAACTCTTTTCCTAAAACAGACAACTCCTTAATTGTGATAACGATCCTCCTTTTAACATAGGTAAAATCAATAATTGCTAACTCAGAAAACAAAATCGATAACGAGAGATCCTCCTCTTATTTAAATAAATGTTACAAGTTTTCTCAGGAAAAAAAAGAAATAAATTATCTTCACCTTTTTTAAAAAAAAATATATGTTTATATTTTTTGAGTAATATATATATATTAATTTTCACCTACTGTAAAAAGGCAAGAAAGTGGTTTGAGATCACAGTGATGAATCACTTTCAATGCAAGTACTCGTGTGTCTCCATCTTTCATCATTTACTCCATTCACAGCTCTCAACACAACACTACACATTTTCTCTGCAGTTGCTACAGTACAATTCGTTTTTTTATTATTCATTACTATCTATCTATCTTCATTTATTGTTGTGTCTAGTAGGAGTGTTTGGCAGTTGGAAAGAAAAAGACCACATATGAATGATGAAAAATTAACCCCCCACGAGTGAAAGTTTGACTGTGTGTAAATGTCAATTGGTCGAAAGAGGTGGTGAATGTTAGAATAGGCTAAAAAAACCAATTACTATTATCAACTCAAGTGTTTTTCTTTTTTTTGTTTTTTTTTTGTTTTTGGGGTTCTTATGTAAGTTTCAATTTTTAAACCATTGATGGTTTTAACAAAATATTAGAGAAAGATGATATATTGTAATTTTCTATTGTTCCTTCTTTTGAAAATTTGATGAGTAAGTCACGGCTGAAAACAATAATTACTTTGTTGGAAGAGTAACCACGTCATAATATTTGAGATGTTGCACGATTCAAAGATTTGAATTATAATAATAAAATTATTTATAACTTTTGATAAAACTGCAAATAATTTATGGTTTATTTGATACAAACCCCAAATTCATATGTTTGATTATGTTGAATATCAAAGTGGTGTGATAATTGAGAGGATAATTGTTGGAGATCAATTATTGCAATCGAGAACAATTCTAATGTAATGTTTGGATTGGACTACTATTAGTTTAAAATTACGAGTTGCATCTTATCATAAAACTTTAAATTTTGAGACGCCATTTATGTAATTAGGTCAAATTAATTGTGAATTGTGGAAGGGTGTGATCTCTTAATTGGGGATAAAAAGAAATTAAAACAAAAAACACGTGACATCAACCTTCATTCACAACTTTTTTGTAAATAAAAGAGCAAACGTTCTTCTGTTTTAGGGTTATGCATGATTAGGACAAGACCGAGATAATAAAATATACATACATAAATATATAACACAATCCTCATACATTGTCTAATATGTGGTATTATGCACAATATGTGGTATTATGCACGAGATAGACTACAATATTTGTGAATTTACAACCTTTTGACACAAAAGACGAAGTGTCTCAATGATTACTTGTCGACAATATGAGATCAATCAAGTCAGGTATAATATATCAATAGATATATATCTACTTGTCACTTTACAGTAGCTTGCAAATTTGTGTCTCATAGAATATATCACAAATGATGATTCAATGAAATTTAATGAGTTATCTAGTTTGACCAAACATCTCGCTCTTATCTCCAAAATCCCATTCCATATTATATAAGTTAACGATCAAATAACAAGTAGTGGCAATATCCACGATCTTATGATTCTTATCCCAAATTCTTTTTAATATTAAAGAAATAACAATGTCTCTAATACAGATGTCATCTAGCCAAACAACTCCCTAATACCCTACCACATAATCTGCCCAAAACGACAAGATCGGGCCCCACATGACCGGTCAAACTGATATATAGACGTGGGTTGTGTTTGGAGCCCACCCAAAATTAAAATAAAATTACTCAAAACTCGACCAATCAGATGTGGACAATACCCTTTTCCTATGAAGTGTGTCTGCATATTTTAGGTTCCAAGACACTGACCAAAGCAACGGCTATTTTTCTCATTCTGTTTATTTATATGAATACACATCGAAAGATGCGATGATACGCCAGGTGCTCTTTTAGTTTCATGTCCTTTTTCATGTTTAGATTTAGATTAGATAATTAATTCGTGCAATTGCTCATACGTTGCATGAGTATATATATATGGGCATTTCTGTAATATAAAATTATTATGGCTAATTATATTATAAACACAAAATTTTATAAATTTGAGCAAGCTAGATTTATGTCAGCGTTAGGTGCGATAAGAGATATATCTCTTGTAAGTTAAGACATTGAATTGATTAATATATAAACGAAAAAGCCATGAAAACATAAACGTTTTCGCCACTGATAATCAAATGGAGAACTTGAAATTTGATGAAAGCATGTAAGAGAGTTCGACACAAGAAGAGAATGAATCTCCAACAAATTTCAATGCGAGCTTAATCATTCATACATTAAAAGAATACACACATGACTGCATTAATGAATGAATTCTAAACAGAACGTAGATTTTCAGTTGGGTGAAGGAAGCGTCGTGGGATCGGCCGAGGAAGGAAGTTCTTGACCTAGCCGACAACCTTCGAGCATGAAAACTACATCAGTCATAGAAGGCCTCTCCATAGGGTCAGGCATAGTGCAAAGCAATCCGACTTTAACCCCTAGCAAGAACTCTTCCCATTCGGATGACTCGGGGTCGAGCTCGAGTAAACCGGGCTCCAGAAGCTCCGAAACTTGGCCTCTTTGTAACTGCCTCTTCACCCATTTTACAATATCCTCATCTTGAGTGAACATCACCGGTTTCTTCCCGGTTAGAATTTCCAACACCACGATCCCGAAACTATATACATCCGCTTCTTTACTCGGTTCCCCTGTTAGGGTGGCTTCCGGTGCCACATAACCGATAGTACCGACTGGTGTGGTAGATGTGGAGGCTTCAGCAGCGGTTGGTATAGTAACTTTATCCAACCCAAAATCAGAAAGATGGGCCTCGAAATCAGCGTCAAAGAGGACATTTTGTGGCTTTATATCACCATGGATTATAGAGACAGAATGCAAGAATGCTAGACCGCGAGCAATTCCAAGTGCAATAAGGTGACGCATTGGCCAGTTTAAGACATGCCCTTCTTGGTGTGATGCTTCTTGAAGAAGAGTGCCCAAGTTTCCATTTGGCATGTAATCGTAAACAAGAAGTCGCATATCAGGAGGTGGCCCTGCATAATAGCCTCTAAGAACTGTTAAGTTGCGATGCTTAACTTTTCCAAGAGATTCGGCTTCTTTACGGAAGGTGTTCTCTTCAATAGATGCGTTGGGAAGACGACGAATTGCAAGAACCATTCCATCAGCATAAGTGGCTTTAAACAGCAGCCCATATTTACCCCTGCTCAACACGTTTTCCTCGTCAAACTGCCTTGTGGCCTCCTCAGTTTCTGTATATGTAATCTTGTTATTGAACATGATAAGCTTTGGAGCCCCATTCTCTCCACTTCCTCGTGCCCCTTGTGAACCAGGACTCGGGCTCCGTTTCTTCTCTCCAGCTGAATCAGCTCGCAACTTCTTGCGCCATCTTAAGAGACTGTATATGTAGCCACAACAGCAGAATAGCAATATCAAGCTCCCAGCTACAGCCACAGCTATAAAAATAATCAATCTCCTCCTCTTTCGACTTTTCGTGCTAATGCAGTTCTTTTTCAAAGGCTTCCCACATAAATTTTCATTCATGGCATAAATGCTAGGATCACTAAATCGAGAAGCTAAGGCTCGTGGAATCTCACCTTCAAGATGATTAACTGACAAATTTAAGTGCTGCAAGGTAGAAATTGATGAAAGATTTGCAGGGATAACTCCAGTCAGATTGTTTGAAGAGAGATCCAGTTCTGTTAAGTTCGATAGCCTTGGCAATGTTTCGGGAATGTGACCTGTGATGTGATTTGAATCCAATAATAAAGCAAGCAAAGATGAACAGTTGGAAATTCCTTCCGGGATTTCACCAGTTAAGCTGTTCTGGCCCAGGTCAAGCCTCTGCAAATGAGATAAAGTGGAAAATTCACTGGGAATATCACCGGTTATGCCATTTTCTCTCAGCTCTAAAACTTCAAGACTTGAACAATTGCTCAATTCCACTGGAATTGTACCATTCAATCGGTTGTGTGACAACGAAAGAACGACCAACGATCCCAGAAATCTATAAGTAATTGGAACCCCACCATGAAAACTATTCGATGAAAGATTAAGATACTGCAAACTAGACAAACTACTGAACCCTTCAGGCACTTCACCAGACAAGGAATTATCATCCAAAGCCACAGCTTGTAAATTCGGCAACCCAAAGAGCTCAACAGGCAACTCTCCTGACAAGTTTTGCTTACTCAAATCAACAGTTTTGAGCCTCAAAAGATTCCCAATACTCGAAGGAATCACTCCTGAGAACCCACAGCCACTCGTATTCAGAATCTCCAACCCCTTCAATTCCCCAACGTTCAGCAGAACTCCATCTGAAAATTTGTTGTTGCTCAAATTCAGAGTGCTCAGATTGCTAAGTCTCATCAACTCCACTGGAACAGCGCCAGTCAACTTATTATCACTCAAATCCAATGACTCTAACGAAACAAGACCCCCTAAACTCACTGGAACCAAACCATTGAACGAATTCCCACCAAGAATCAACGCATTCAAACTCCTCATTGCCCCCAAAAAATCTGGAATCAAACCCGAAAATTTATTATTCCCAAGATCAAGAACTTTCAGGGAAACACATTTTGTCACACTTTCAGGAATTCCCCCAGTTAAAGAATTATTACCCACTCTAAACAACTCCAGAGAGACTAAATTCCCAATGAGATCTGGCAACAGCCCAGAAACTAAATTCCCTGAAATATCTAAATTCTTGAATGTAGAAATATTGGTTAAAAAATCAGGGAACACGCCATTTATCTGATTCTCGTGAAGGTCTAAAACTTCAAGAACACTAACACACGTTCCTCCATCATTACTGTCGATTCCCGTGAACCCGTTAGAGCTCAGGATAAGAATTTTGACTGTAGCATTTAATGCAGAGATTTTGCAGAAAAGTGACTTAGATACCCTACCGGAGAGCTGATTATCCGGAAGGGAGATGACTTGAAGACTTCTGAGTGACCCCAAAGTAGCCGGCACAACACCGGAAAGCATATTATCCCCCGCGCTGAAGTGGATAAGCGAAGAACAGTTCGCAAGGGCAGATGGAATAGTACCGTATAGTTCGTTATCGTCGAGCCACAAGTATTGTAACTGCTGCAATGCTCCGATATTTGCCGGAATAGAGCCGGAGAAAAGATTGAATGAAAAGTTGATGAGCTGGAGCTGGTGGGTCGACGAAAAACTCACTGGCATTTCGCCGGAGAACGAGTTTGAAGAGAGATCAAGTACTTTCAAGCTCACCGGAAGTTCCCCGTACACTTTACCGGATATGAAATTGTGAGCTAGGTTAAAAACTTGGAGATTCGTGAGATTCGAGAAAAATGCGGAGGAAAGTTCTCCGGTGAGTGAGTTGTACTGCAAATAGATAACACGTAGAAGCGAGCACTCGGCGAGTGAGCTTGGGATCGAGCCATTCAAGTTGTTCGAATGCAAGCTCAACCGGCGCAGCTGGCGCAGGTTTCCGAGCTGGTCACTGAGCCGGCCGCCGAGCTGCATCCGTGGCAGGCGGAGCTCGTGCACCCTGCCATCGTCACACAGAATGCCGCCCCAGTCACACGGCGCTGCTGGCGTGGACGCATCCCAGCCATCCATGACGCCGCGAGGGTCGTGCAGATTGACTTTGAATGAAAGTAACGCCTGGATTTCGGAGTCCAGGCCGGCGCATGTCACGGCGGCGGTTATCGCGGCCCATAGCCCCACCACGAAGAGGATACTAGCCGTTGGCATGTGGGGGGAAACGAAGAATGGCGACGCTATGCGGGGGGGTGAAGTTTTAGGAATGCGCAAAGGGAGCGTATTGTAGCGGTAGCAGAGAAGAAACTGAAACAAGGAAACCCATACAGTGCGAATCCTGCAGTGCTTAGTTTTTAATAGTGACAATTTCAAAAGGATAAAAAGAAACGCCTTTTTGCACTTTCTTTCAAAAGTCGCTATTCCTGGAATTTAAACATCATTAGTCCAACACTCCCCCCACATTTCGTTTCAAGTTTCGAGATTTTCATTACCATTATCAATTTTTTTTGTCTATAATAATCACTCCGTTACTATTTTAAGACTAAGTTTATCTATTTTGTGTTTCGGTTGAGGATACTTTGTTCTGAAAATTTAATCGTCTTTGATATCATATCAACATTTTTCTGACTTCTACGACATAAGTCAGATTTAAATTATAGTAAACATATATCATATGGTTGAAAGATGATTGAGTTATAAATTTGTGTGGACTGTCAAAGTTCATAATACACATTTACTGTATACAAAATAAACCCTCATTTATGGTGTCATTGATGGAGCATAACTCCCACAATTCAATCCAAGTTGGGTCTATGTTCCCTATATAAATGACCAAAATTCACGCTCTATTAATAATGAAGCACGAAAAATTACAAGTTATATTTTTTGCTACATTTAATTAATAATATAAATATCCAATAAATCACATTATAATAGCAGAAAAATAATGGATATATATGATTATTTAAGGTGTCACCCTCAAATTGTGATTCTTGTGAACTATCTGAGCTGTGAGTTCTGACCATATAAGATAAAATAAATAATCACTTGGACCACTCTCCATATTATATGGGGGTCATATTGTTTCATATATGAAATTATATACTCAACTTTTTAATTTTGTGTAATGTCCCTACCTTTGATTATTATTTAGCTCATGCATATAAATTTCAACATTTACCAGTATCTGTTAATGATAGAAACCAATCTTTTTTGAATAAATTCTTTCATTTGAATTTTATGACTCTAACGATTCAATCCAATTTATATTTAAAATGAAAAATTAATATTTTTTACATAAAAAATAATATTTAAATAATAACGAAAATATGTCGAATTTTTTAAAGAAAAAGTACTGGAAAAAAGTTCGGATATAACAGGAAAAAGGTAATTTATTTAGTTGGCGGGCTCTTCAATCCACACCATGGATATTCATGAAAGCGACAAAATGGGAAACGGTGTCTTATGGGTTGTTTGGTTGGTTGAACTAGAATTTAATACCAAAAGTTTTTCTTTCTTTTTTTTTTTAAGGAAAAAATATATATGTGGAATTTTATTGCCTTAAAATTTACTAATATATTTATTTATTTATTGTGTCATTACATATTGTGCTTTAATAGTTAAATAATTTAATTTTAAATTTACACCATATTTCAGCAAACTGATTTTTAAATCTAGTTTTGTGAATTTTAAAGTAGTGCAGGCTTGTGGCAAAAATGAATGATTAATAATAATACATAAATAGGAATGCATTGAGGAGACCGCCAAAAGACACTGTAAATTTTGGCAATCAATTGCATGTTGTTTCTTTTTTTATATCATCAATGTTCCTTGTAACATTCACTAGCTAGGAATTAGGACACAATGCAAAGTGAGATAGAGATCCAATTTATGCCCTTAAAATAACATTAAATTATTTCCAACACATCCGGAGAAAATAATAAATTAAGAGTGTGTTTCCCGTGTGACAATCCATATTTACAATAGAAAATAATAATTTTGACAAAAAGTACAATGTATCAAACTTGCATTCACATTTTATGTAACTAAAATAGTGTACGAGGTGATTATTTGGATATGTTGAAATAATGTGAGATGAAATTATGATGAAAAATTGGAATAATTGTGGAAACACAATCCCATGGCCTAACGGATAAATCAAAGTTTGGTGGCATAAGTTGAATGATTGTGAAATAGGCCAAAATGGACGGACGTTACGTTACTTAATTGGGCCTGTTTTCATCCCCACTTTTTTGGGCCTGCCTTCGAACAAAACAAAACAGGATAATTAACACATGATAGCAACACTGCCTCATAGCATCTTCCAGTCGTCTACGATTTGATTGTTAATGGAATTGATTTCAATTCAATTTTATGTTTCTCTTTTTCAACTCAAACAAAAAGTAATGCAGCTTGTGATGTCATCCAATATGGAATTGATATAGCATATTATAAAATATTATGAACATTGATGTCATTGCACCATACTTAGGACGATTTTAAGAGAGACCTCTTTTTTGGTGGGGCTCAAATTTTATCGGATTAAAAGTAAATCTCTTTCGACATCCTATCTATTAAAAATAAAATAAAATAAAAAATTCGAAATGACAAAAAGAATAGAAAATCAAACAACATATTTACTCTTAATTAGAGCGGTCAAACGGGCCAACTCACGATGGGGCGGACCGGCCCACCAAAAACCCATCTTTTGGCGGGTCGATGGCGGGCCGACCCACCATCCTGACGGGCTGGAAATCCTCAACCCAACCCAACCCAAGGTGGGTTGATGGTTAGACGGGCCGGCCCGCGGGTTGTATTACGATAAATAAAAATAAATAAAAAATATTATAATTAGTTATAAATATCATTTCATAAATAAATATTAATAGAAATATATTAATAAAAAAATTTAATTATTGATTTCATGTGTGTAAATTTTATATAAAGTAATTAATACAAAAACAAATCGCAACTTTTATTAAAAAATACATATATAACAATAAAAATAAAAATAAATTATTAATTTTCCAGGCCCGCGGCGGGCCAATCCGCGCGGGTCGCGGGCCCAGGCGGGTTGGTCCATCTAGGCCCACCTTTTGTCGATTTGAAAAAATTTCAACCCAACCCATTTAAATTGTGTGACGGGCCGGACCAACCCGACGGGCCTAACCCAAATTGACGGCTCTATTCTTAATTATGTATTTAACCATTATTTAAATCTATTGATTTAAACACTCAAAATTTACCTTGATTAACCCTCATGCATGGCCAAATGTTTCCCCCCAAAACAATCATTTTCTGCTTCGAAACCGAAGGCATTAATCATTGTAGTAGTCAGATTTCCTAATAAAATTAGTCAATTGTTAAAACATGTTTAATTGGTCGAAACATGATTAAAAGACTCCCAATAGAATTTAAAAAGTTGAAAATCGGATTCAGATCGATCGAAAATAGTTCCAAGGACTTCAAGTTATTAGACAGTTTGGAAGCTCCGAAGACCAATTCGAAAGCAGCGTAGTACTTCGGAGGTAGATGGCGAGTTCGGAAGCTCGAAACCCACGATCGAAAGGTTTGACCATCTTTGGATAAAAAAGTGTGTGCCTTCTGACTGGTGAACTGATGTGAGATAGATCAAAAGCTCCGAACCCCAGTTCAGAAGGTCCGCTCCGATAGAGAGGATCGAAAGTTTCGAACGTAGGATCGGTAGTTTCGGTCATCGTCTATCTATAGGGGCCGAGAGCTTCACTTTCATTCACCAATTCACTCTTCTCTCTCTCGCTTCTGGAGGTTTTGGAGGGCTTCCGGGCGTTTTCTTGAGGGTAAGTCGATAGCGAGGCGCTACCGGGATCGGAGCAAAGTTGTACCTAGAGTTTGAGGTCAGTATCATCAAAGGACTAACGACGGACGCATGTATAAGTCTAAACTCTGATTATTTTCAGCGAGTAGCTATTAGTCTAGTTAAGATTTTTAGTAAGCAATAAGTGGTATGGTGATTATATGCTTATAGTCTTGGATTAGAGAGTCAGTATTGCTAGGTTGCTTATATTGAGGTACGGACGTACTATCCGAGTTATCCAGGTTGAGTATGCATGTTTTATGTTTGCATGTGTACATGACATGACTTTTTTTTTTGAAAGATTTTATATGGCATGGCTTATGTGCATATACTATGTCACGTTTATTATATTGCATGCATTCATCATGTTGAGCATGTACCTTAATATAACCTGTAGTGGGATCGATCAATCCCGAGTTATTGAGTGAATGATTGGACTCATTTTGTTTCGGGATCAGGTCATCTATATCCACACTTTCTTTCTGGTATGTGAGTCACCTCCTAATGCGACGACCCGACGTGCTACATACCATGACGCCTCTTGTTTGAGCAGAGTTTTACCGTGATAGATTTTCGGTACCCGTTCATTTGCATTAGCATTCATATCATGTGTATACTCATACTTTCGTACTGAACATTGTTAGCTCCCGTTCTCGGTTTTTGTTTCTGGACTCCCCATTCCACGGGGCAGAGATTAGAATTGACAGATCGGGAGGTAGCGAATCGTTGGGCTGTAGTGGTGTTGGAATTGTTTCCGTATCAAGTTTTCGTTTGTGGATTTTAGTACTGTCTTTCGATCGGGTTGTATAACAGTTATTTTAGTTGATTTCTGTATCCGTTGTATTCCACCGGTTGGTTGTTAATGAATCGTTTCAGTTTCCACTAGCTGGTTATTATTTGAATCATTGTGCTTTAATATATTTTTTGCATGCTTAAGTTTGATTAGTAGGTGATTGCGGAGTAACCAAGCAAGTTTTCCAAAATAAGAAACTTCAAGTTTTCCCGCTCAAAATACTTAATTTAAATAGATTATGCATCTACGTAAATAAAAAAAATTTAAAAATAAAAGCATATAATATAATTTAAATATTTCAAAAAAATTAATGTGTAATAGCATCATCATTACAACTCTTCGATTTCGGTGTCATCTACTAACATATATATATATAAATAAATAAATAATAAAAATATATGTATCATTATATCTCATGCTTGCATCTTCGATTTATGTGCATCTATCTTACTAAAAACTTATAAATTATGGAATGTCTTTTGGATAGTATTATCAAAAAACATTAAAAATAACCAAAAAATACATTATTTATTTATTTTTACTATATCTATTAAATATATTTATATATATACAAAAAAGTATAATAAAAAATAAATAATTGCATTATTATGAGTAAATTATAAATTTTATAAAATAAAATTATATGATATTTTTAAAATTTCAGTTGTTGTTAGAATGTCGAACCTATAAATGTTTCATATCACATGCATATACAATAAATATATAATAATTATTTTTCAGTCATAGTATATTGGTTTATTTATTTAATTTTATATACTTTTCATATTAATTTTTTATTATATTTAATATAAGAACATTTTTCAAGAATATGGAATTTAGTGTAACATCATCTTATAAAAGTATTGTTATGCGATTTATATTACATTAGTATTTTTGTATTTAATTTTTCTATCTATCTATTCAAATTTAAAAATTAACAAATTTTATTTAAACATTTAAAATTTTCTTTTTTTTAATAGAATACAAGTACTGAATATGTCAAAATTATAATTATTAGATAAACCAATCTCTCGAGAAAATAAACAAAATCCATAAATTTATAATGTTTGGAAAAATATTTACATATTTGCAACAAATCAAAACAAAACAAAATATCTACATTTTTTTAAAAAAAATTAGATCTTAATGTGCAGAAAAAATAATCTAGAAGAAAAATTTATCAAAAAATATAATAATTTTTTGGGTCTTCCTATGATCCACCGGGTGAAATTCACCCGGTGCAGCATAGAATGACCCTAATTTTTCCATAATTATATGTACAAAATAAAAATAAATAAATAATAAAAAAATCTAAAAAAAATCTACACACTCATGATTATATACATTTTCAAAAATAAAATGTTAAAAGGAATTTTTCTATTTTTTTACTTCAATATGTCATGATTGTTTTTGGTACATTAAATATTTGTATATTGATTTATTATTATTATTTTGTATTTGTCATCAAAACTTTGTACAAATATTTATTCCGACAAATATGTTATTATTTGATGACAGAGTGAATCATTGTCTCATCTAGGACTTATTTTTAAAAGCCACATATTTTGTCATTGCTAGTGGTATCCAGAGTTAAGAATCACAAAGGTCTAAAAATTTTGAATCCTAGGAATCTTAATTTTTTTTAATATATTTTAAAATTTTGATATGTGGTATAACAACTAGAAAAAAATTCAATGATAATTGTTGTATTATGAAGTTTTCATCATTTATACATTTTTTTCTTTTCTAAATCGAGCTCCGTTTTTTTTGGCCCTCGCGTTTTTTAAAACAACCAAAAAAACCTTTCAAATATTTTAAAAAAATGTTATCCAATAATGCTTTTTTTAAAAAAAATTCAAGATGGTTTTAAAAAAAATTAACCAAACACAAATTTTAAATGTTTTTTACTTATAAAACATTAAGAACGTTTTTTTTAACACATCCAAACGGAGCCCATAACCAGTTTAGGGTGCATTTGGATTGGTTATTTGACTTCTATGGATTTCAGCAATGTAAACTCAAATCAACCTCCTACTTATTTTCATTTACCACAATGAATTTCAAATGATTGCAATATTTTTAGAATTTTAAACTTATTGTAATTAACTCAATTATATTGTAAATTAATATAAATATGAATGTTTTTTGTATAAGTTATTTAAAAAATAGAAATACATTTAAATCAATGGATTTTCCAATCTTTTCATATTAAAACTTAAGTTGTATTTTAATTATTTATTCAAACACGTGTACTTACTAATTTTTTATACAAATACTAATATCATAAAAACAAAGTCCCGTCACCCGTGCATCGCACGGGGTGTAATACTAGTTAGTTTACCGTTTGGTAGGTGTGATGAGATAAATAATACATAGATAAGTAATATAATGTAATAAAAAATAAATAAAAAATGATAGTGAATATAATATTTGATTTGATTGATGGATTATAGTTTATTTGATTTTGATTGATTAAATTTTATATAAAAATGATAAATTACTATTTTGTCTTTTTAACAATAAATAAAATATGAATAATATTATTTATAAGGGGTAATATAGTAATTTAAATTTAATGATTTGATTGATTTAAGATAAATAATTAATAATTTGATTAATGCAAAATAAATAATTAATAGATGGATAAATAATATGACGAGAAGAACACGTGATTAAATAAAATGAGTTATACAAAGATTAATAATATAGATTACCAAACGAAGCATAATGATAATTATGTTTCATTTAATTATCCACTCGTAATACATTTTAATAAAAAAAAATTTACATAATATCTTCACCTAAAAATTAGTCTAGCACCTCTAGTTTCCTAGATACACCCTGACCACAAGTGGTCGTCCACTCATCTGGTTTCATGATCAGTTTCATACGATGTCGGTTCCAATGCCACAAAAAAGGTGATTTATTGCAATTATTGTTAAGAGATGGACTTGAACTTAACTCAACTAAAAAAACTAGCTCAAAGAGAGAATTGTTTGAAACCATATATATGAAACTTCGAGAAATTTTATCCGATCGATGTGAGATAATTATACATCGAACCAAATCCTCATTAATATATACATATTTTGGTTGCATATACATAAAATTTACGTTTATTTTGGTTGCTTAATTCTACGTAATATATATATATTTGAAGAAGTGGAGATGAGAAATTGGCCGCCCTCCTACGACATGAGCTGTTCCCTCGCAAACCAACACACGCCACATTCATGATTTCGTCACACAACAAGCATGCACATCAATTTAATCAAACTCCAAGCTTGCTCAAACCTTATAAACTATATAATACTCATAAAATATTTATTATTTGCTCAAGAAATTAAATCGCACACTACGTATCATAATTAATTAAAATGAGGTCAATTATGGTCTTATTATTGGCTGTGACGGTGCTTGCAGTTGCAGGTGGGCCGTTACCGGCGCCGCCACCTTCGTTATCAGACGAGGCCCTCCAATTACCCGGTCCGCCTGGGCCGATGGAAGAAGAGGACTACGGGATATGGAATCCGTCGCCGTATTTTGGTGGTGGAGACTACGGAGGTCCCATTCCTCATACAATGGCTGCCTGCTGCCCCCATCTATCTTGCTGTTCATATTTCCAGGAATTAATAAGTGAAGCATCCGAGCATTGAGATTGATTTATAAGTTATGTGTACAATATAATCAAGTAATTGTGACATATACAGTGTCCGAACTCATGTGCAATTTATATATAGTATTTTTATTTTATACTCATATAGAAATAAAATTTATAATTTATGAAGATCATGGTTCCAATATATTATATATGCAATCCTCTACTCTTGAATCTTGATGCGGGCGGGGTCAAAATGTCAAATTATATGTCGGAGACTTTTTTTTTTTTTTTTTTGAGTAAAGTATGGTATTTGGGGACCAGTTCATGTTGTTCTTGGGGTTGCTGCCAAGGGCAGATCGAACGGCCCAAATTAATCTATAGATCAAATCATTTGATCTGTAGATTAATTTGGACCGTTCGATCTGCTATTGGATAGCAACTCCAAAGGCAGCATCGACCCAACCTATATTTGGATAGATAAGTTTTTTTAATTTAATTTTATTTACTAGTGTATATGTAAATTAATCAAAAAAAATTTATATCACATCACCTGTCACGTAAGCAGTGCTCATGGTTTGAACACCAAGAGAGCAAATTCTATGCTACCCGATCTGTCAAATCTAATGGCTCTGGGCCATTGCGCACATCACATCATGGTAATGTGCACAGTGCCCGGGCTGTTGGATTGCCCTCCGAGCACTACCCCGGAGGGCAGCTTAGAATTTCCCCACCAAGAAATGGGCAGCATATCTTTTCTTTATATTTAAGTTCTATTTACTTAATTTATATATTCTTAAAAAAACTTAATTTATATATTTTCAAAAAAAAAAAAGCTTAATTTATATGAATTAAACCTACTTTCTATCAATTCGGATTGATGAAGTATTTAAAAAAATTATCATTAGTTTTATAAGTCAATCTATTTTTGAATGAGTTGGTCTTTTGTGAGATGGTCTCACGAATATTTATCAATAAGAATGGTCAAAATTATTCATATTTACAAGAAAGAGTTTCAATTTTAACATAAAAAATAATACATAATCATGGATTATCCAATTAGGATATTCGTCTCACACAAGTTTTTGTTTTTGTTTTTGAAATATAGTCTTATATTTTAATGTTTGGTTTTAATTCAATAAATTTGATTTTTTTTTGTTTGGTCATTTTTTACCCAAAAAGCACTAACATGTTAATGTCATCGAATATTGTTTATTTGACAATGATGTTCTTTTACGTCGTTCTTATAATGACAATAAACCTATATTTACACATGTTAATAAAACGACGCTAAACAATATCAGAGGAAAAAACAAACAAAATCATACCCAATATTTCAAAATAAAAGGAAAATACTTTTAATTTCTCATTCATTTTTTCTCAGATAGATTTTAATGTGTAGAATATAAGTTTTATTCTCGCTATATAAAATTATAAATCATGTAATAGTATCGATGTCAAATAAACATAAAGTTGATAGATTTGATGGTTTTCAAATGAAAAATGACAAAAAAAAGTCAACTCGGTTGTTTTTTTAATGTGAAAATCAAATATTGACAAATTCAGAACTAAAACCTAAGAAATGTCAATTTGGAGTCTTGGACTAAAATTACAATTTTTTATTTTTTAAAAAATAAAATTTGACCAAGAGTATTTCCTCAAATTTCCCTAAAAATCCGAAGAACTTATAATTTTCTTCTTAACTCAACCGGGTCAATAGATTAAAAAAAACTTTGACTAAATTATCTTACGGGTGATGCTACATGTACATGAAGAGTTACATGTTGAGTTAAATGTTGTACTTGAAATTACATAAATATCATTAATGTATTTTGGAAAGAGTTTTTTCAAATAAAGTTGAAAGATAATTTTATAATTTTATGTGTAATGTGCAACCCAACATATAACTCAATGTGTACATGTATCATTTCTTTTATCTTAATTTGATGGAAAACGTTTCAAATTAACTATTACAATAAAAAAGATTGCAAGAATATGTCCAGAGATTTATACATATTTAGTCACATAATAAAGTTTACAATCTAAAAACTAAATATAATAAAAAGAAAGTTTACTTTTCTTGCATGAACTATAACAAAATTTTAGATATTTTAACAAAAAAATATTAAATTCCCCTAATTTAATTTTGAAAAGGAAAATAAACATGATATTCATTAATTTTATTTTTTTTACTTTATAATATATTTATTACAGTTCATATATATCCCTGCTTACAAATTTAATTTGTATCCAAGAAAGAAACGAAACGGCCTTTTATAGAGGGTGAACTGAAAAGACCCAACAAATTCAAAATCTCCCAACATTTGCACAAAATTTAAGGTTTCATGGAAGCTATCAAGAAACAAGCATCGAAGCTCAGAGAGCAAGTAGCCAAGCAACAGCAAGTGTGCCATTCCATCCATTTCTTTCTTCCACACGCACACGCACACGCACAGATTTTGTTCAATTACCTTTGGGTTTAAGATTCTTTTTAGTGAAGAAATTTCAGTCTTCGTTTCCGAGGAGTACTGCTCATTGACTGTTTTAAATATCTGCGATTAAGCTAGTTTTAATGGTGTTCAGTTGCTTTCTACTGCTAATGAATAGTTTAGTAGGGGGCAGGGTTGATTAGAGTATAGCACTTGTGTGTTTCGTGTAAAGATTTCATTTTTTTTTCCTGAATATTATTACACATGCAACCGGAGGAGGAGTTCAGTGTGCTTTCTTTTTAAGTAAAGCACGACAAGTAATGGAGTTGAAGTAGAGTAAAATGTAATTGGATTCGAATTTCGATGCCCTAGATTGCTGTGGTCAATATTAATAGGAGTGTCAAATATAGCATTATTGTTCTCTTCCATGGGCTAATAAAGCCTACTGCTTAACTGCTGATCCTGACCTTTAAGTCTTTAACTTACCACGTTGGAGATGACGAAAATGATCTGCAGTTTATGTGTTGAGATTCCATGACTTCCCTTATGGAAGTGTAGCCAATGTGTGATAGAATTTTCGAACTTTTATATATGATGTAAAATTATATCAGAGCATCTAATATGTGATTCACAAGCTAAATGGTAATAATGAAATAGATTTTTCTTCCAAAAAGCAAATTTCAGTGGACATTAAATTGTATCACTTAAATAGTTAAACTCACAATTCTTTCTTTTAAGGCGCTATGTGTGCCTTAAAAATGCACCGAGTCACTTGCTGTGCCTTGTGGGCTTAGTAACTTAGCTTCAATTGGTCATAGTTGTTCTTGCATAATGACCACAAATCAGATTTTTTTATTAATGGGATCTGTTGTGGACAAGGCTGTTCTCAAACAATTTGGTGGGGGGCTTGGTGATTCAGAAAATATTGTGACTGATGAAACTGAGCTTCAACGGCATCAAAACTTGGAGAAGCTATACACGTCGACTCGTGCTGCCAAGGTTATTCGATTGTACCTATACACCTGTGATCCTGTGTTTCTATGTTTTTGCCTTTTTTTAAAAAAAAAACAATTTTTGGTTCTCAGCGTTTTCAAAGAGAGATTGTTCGTGGTGTCGATGGTTATATTGTAACTGGAACCAAGCTGGTTCAGATCGGTAAGTTTCTTAAATTTCTCATCTTTAGTGAATCAGAGTCATGGCTAATGAAGAGGTCATTCCTTCATCAGGTACCAAGTTATCTGAAGACAGCAGAAAATATGGTACAGAAAACACATGTACAAGTGGCAGTGTTTTATCTAAAGTGGCATTTAGCTTTAGCAGAGCTCGTGTTCAAATAGAAAAAGAGTATAAAAATCTTCTAACAGCGCTGGGAACACAGGTTCTGTGACACGATTAGTCAAATATAATTTGGTGTCAGTTTTTCCAGATCCGATCTACTGCATAATTACAATATATCTAGCAAATAATATGTACTGCATTTACTGTTGTATCTTACGATTTCTTTTTCAAAGCAAATCTGTGTTTCTTACTCTATCACTATATTCAGTGATGAAATAATCTTCCAGGTTGCAGAGCCTTTAAGAGCCATGGTAGTCGGATCTCCACTAGAGGATGCTCGACAACTTGCACAGAGATATGATAGAGTAAGACAGGAAGCTGAAGCTCAGGTAACACTCATACTTTGAAATGCGATGCATGCCATGTGATGAACTCTGTTCTTCACAAAATTTGGCAATGCCATCTGAAGTAATATACATTCTCATATTCCAGAATTATGAAGTTCCAAGATGCATTACGTGACCATTTTGTGCTCTCATTTGGGGTTGTCCCAGACAGGTTGTTGAAGTCTCTAGACGCCAAGTTAGAATGAGAGAACCAAGTTTTCATTCTGATAATATGTTAAAGCTGGAGGCTGCAGAAACGAAACTTGTTGAGCTCAAGTCAAACATGACGATCCTGGGTAAAGAAGCTGGAGCAGCAATGGCAGCTGTAGAAGGTCAACAACAAAGATTGACTCTCCAGCGACTAGCATCCATGGTAATGCCATGTATTTTGTTTGCTTTCTAATTTTTTGACATAAAAATCACTCCAGATAATACATGTATCCACAGGATTGGAATTGTTTACTCTTCAG
Source organism: Henckelia pumila (assembly GCF_033568475.1). NCBI lineage: Eukaryota > Viridiplantae > Streptophyta > Magnoliopsida > Lamiales > Gesneriaceae > Henckelia > Henckelia pumila. The sequence continues at coordinate 79,441,967 of NC_133120.1, read as the reverse complement.
TTCATAATTTTCTCTTATTCAAGGTTGCAGCTGAGCGCACATATCACCAGCATGTTTTACAGATACTTGATGAGCTACGGGAGGAGGTACAAAGCTTTCTTAAAGTATCTGTAATCTTAAAATAATATCTTAAATTTAGTTTGAGACAAAGTTTTGTTTGCCTACTGATAGATATTTTTGTGGATGGGCAGATGTTGTCTGAGCGTCAATCTTTTGAAGCTTCCCCTGTGACAGCTACTGATGACATGATCCCTCCAACTTCATACAACAAGTTGGAAAATTTATTTGTTTCTCAGACATATAATGTGTTCACAGATGGCATGGGATACTTCTTGGGCGAGGTACTTGATTCCTTTGTTTTGTCTGCATCCCCTTGTGTCTTATATGGCTGTCTTATCTATGTTATATAATAATCGAAAAGTGACACTGGAGCGACTCTGTGATGAAAATTTTGATTTATATAGCGGGCAGACCCTTAATTGTGCACCCATTCATGATTATTGAGTGCATGTTTTTAGTTTGTGTTTTAAGTGTGTGATTCATGATGCATTCATCTCATTGTAGGTCATGCATTCATATGAAGCTGAGTCTGATGTAGAGTTGACTTTAGCAATCGGTGACTATGTTGTTGTTCGAAAGGTATGTATTTCCGCACTACTTTCTTCCTGTAATAACTCTTTTGTGTGTGAAATGTGCGAATTTCTACAATATGGCAAAAGTAGTGATATTACGGTTACATATTATCCTTGAAATTACAAAATTATTCCAAATGTACTAATGGAAAGATCTCTCCGTTGGGGTAGTTTTGTAATTTCTAAGGTAATGTGTAACTGGATGTGCAAACCTTCATATGTAACATTTTTCATGACAAAAGTTCCGTCATTATTTTACTATTGTCTTGTCCCATTATTGATAGATTATTGCGCAAATTAATGTGAACAGAGGACCAACGAATGTTATGCCTTCCTACCTACCTATATCATTTACGAAGACATATTTGTCTTCGTCAATGTATAATCTTTCTAATTAAGCATTTCATCAACAAACCTTCCCGTATAGGATCGTGCATGTTCTCGATGATTCGTATGAAGTGGTCTGTGTTTGTTCATAGTTTAGTTTTGTTTATGGTGCCAACTACGGTTTGATGATTTGCAGGTGACCAACAATGGTTGGGCTGAAGGCGAATGCAAAGGGAAAGCAGGGTGGTTCCCATTTGGATATGTGGAGAGACGAGAACGTGTTCTTGCTAGCAAAGTAGCTGAAGTTTTTTAGGTTTGATTGTGCATTCTTGCTTTAGCATTTTGTTTGCCTCACAATGTTCAGCTTTATTCGCTTTAGAGACAGTACTTCATGTGTAGCGTACTAGTGATACGTCTAATTCTAAATTCAATATAGTGATCTTATAATATATTATTCAATGTGAGAATCATATATATTTTAAGTTGTCATGTATATCTTGCACACCCACCACCATGGACACCTATGTGAGCACCTCTGAGATGTCAATTAATTTTCGAATGTGATGAAATCATACATCCAATAAATATATATCAGCTCAACGGTACTCAAACAAGAATCATGAATGCAAGTATTTACTGAGATTGTTGAATACTCAAACACGCCACGGATGGAAAATGTTATATCGGAGAAAGGAGTAAAAAAAAAAAAAAAAAAAACTAAAAATCCCATTTTTGTATGTGACTCGACCCTCAATTTTAGGGGAGAATGAAAAGTTTCATAATCGATATTCAGTCTCTGTTTCATGTTAATATTAAATTGTTATCAGAAGCATACGAGAGTTAATTTAATATATCATATGGGTTATGGTCGAAATTTGATAAACGAGAGAAATTCATTTTACGAAAAATTAAAGATTGAACTTTATATTTGCTAAAACATTTCACGTAAAAATAAACTTCAGTTAACTCCTCTGTTTCCGCAGTAAAATAAATTTCTGTCATGAAAAATTCAAATTAATAGAAGAATGCTAAAAAGTTTCAACTGGTTCCATAACTTGACAAGCCACTCAGTCGAATTCCGCTTCTCTAAACACAGGTCGAAATGTTTCAAGTCGCTGAATTGGAGATCAACTGGGCTGGGCAATTTGCGAATGATTGAACAAAAAGGGGGGTGGCAGAGGAATGATCAAAGCTGAGTACTGGAGATGGAATTCACGTGTATTGTCATGCAAACGCCGTTATCTTTATTCTACCAATGCAAATATCGCAAATCTGTTCAACAAGTATGTGGACAAGAGTAGCATCTTTTCTTGGAACTCCGTCATCGCCGAATTGGCTCGGAGTGGCAACCCAGTGGAAGCGCTCAAAGCCTTTTCTTTCATGCGTAAGTCATTACTCAGACCCAATCTTTCAACTTTTCCTTGTGCTATTAAATCCTGCTCTGCGCTCTGTGATCTCAACTCGGGAAAGCAAGCCCACCAACAAGCTTTCATCTTCGGTTACGGTTCTGATGTATTTATAACGTCCGCACTTGTTGATATGTATGCGAAATGCGGACAGTTGGAGGATGCGAGAAAAGTGTTTGACGAAATTCCGCGCAGAAATGTGGTTTCTTGGACGTCTATGATAAATGTATATGTTCAAAATGATTATCCCCGCGAAGCATTGTTGCTTTTTAAAGAGCAGTTGACTGAAGATAGCGGAAGCAGCTATGAGGAGTAGGAAGAGTGCATGGATGGGGGTGCCATGGCTTCCATTTTGTCGGCATGTTCTCTAGTTGGTGAGAAGTATGTCACGCAAGTGGTGTATGGCTTTGTGACCAAAAGTGGATTGGATTCAGTTTTAGTCGTCGGCAATACTTTGATAGAGGCTTTTGCCAAGTGTGGCTCTGTAGAGTTTTCTAGGAAGGTGTTTGATGATATGGAAGAAAGAGATTTAATTTCTTGGAATTCTATAATCGCCGTTTGTGTGCAAAATGGGTTAGCGGCAGAGGCCATTGAAGTTTTCCGTATAATGGTAACAAGTGCAGAGCTTGAGTATAATGATGTAACGTTGTCTACTGTTTTGTTTTCTTGTGCGAATAGTAGAGCGTTGCAGATAGGCAAGTGTGTGCACGATCAGGTACCTTCAATTTTCCTAATGGATGATACATTTTCTGTTAAATTTTGGTTTGGTTTACTTTAGCAATCTTTATGTTTTCTTTGACTATGTAGGTTATAAAGAGGAATCTTGAGTATGATGAACTTCAATTATTGACATGTATAGCAAATGTGGGAGGGTAAATATGGCGAGGAGAGCGTTCGATAGGATGAACGAAAAGAATGTAAAGTCCTGGTCTGCCATGGTTGCTGGTTACGGGATGCATGGTCAAGCAAAGGAAGCGCTTGAAGTATTCTCTGGTATGATTCGGGCAGGTGTAAAACCAAACAGCATCAGTTTTGTATCAGTCCTGTCAGCTTGTTGCCATGGTGGCCTGGTAGACGAAGGGTGGCACTGGTTTTGCGCGATGCAACATAGCTTTAATACAGAACCAAGTATAGAACATTACGGTTGCATGGTTGATCTTCTTGGTTGTGTAGGTTATGTAACAAAGGCATATAAGTTGATCATGGAGATGAGGGTGAGACCCGATTTTGTTATTTGGTGTTCCCTTTTGGCTGCCTGCAGAATACATAAAAACGTGGATCTTGGGGAGATATCTGCAAATAAATTGTTCGAGTTGGATCCAAACAACTCGGTTTATTACACACTACTCTCGAATATCTATGCTGATGCCGGTAGGTGGCAAGATGTAGAAAATAATGAGGGTGTTTATGAAAAACCGATGATTTGTTAAATCACCAGGATTTAGTCTCACTGAACTAAAGGGCCGTGTTCATACATTTCTTGCTGGGGACAGGAAACATCCTCAGCATGAGAAAATTTACGATTATCTGGAAGAATTATCTGTGAAGCTGTTAGAAGTTGTATATGTACCCTCTGTAGCATCAGTGATCCACGACGTTGACGAGGAAGTAAAGGAATTGGGATTCTGAACACAGTGGCAGGGAGTATTATCCAGGTGATAAAAAATCTCAGAACTTTTGGAGACTGTCATACTGTGGTTAAGCTGATGTCCAAGATTACGGGTCGCGAAATCATTATAAGAGATCCAAAAAGGTTTCGCCATTTCAGATATGGTGCTTGTTCATGTGGGGATTACTGGTGATGTTATACAAGAATGCAAGTCAATTCTTCATGTTTTTAGCTGGTAAAATTAACCTTTCCTCTATTTACGAATATAGAACTTCAATCCATAAAGAGTTTTCAATTTTCAATTTACAAGGCTCGTTCAGTAGGAAAACTTATTATTATTAGACATAAAAAAAAAGAAAAAAAAGTATGAGGATAGAATTTGGATTGGTTAAGAACAGAAATATGATGGGTCGCCCGTTATTCCCATAATCACTAATGTTGGATATTCTCTATCCAATCCAACAACTGGGTTGATGTTGGAAAAGTGAGAATTTTTTGTATTTTAATATAATAAAATAGAAGCATTGGATATGGGGTGAGTATATGAGTTTGTAGTTGATGGAGAGGTTTGGATAATTGGTCCATGAAAGATTCAATTATGTGGAAATCATGTCTTGCATATCACAATTGGCCCACAAGTTTTTTTCTTTGCCTCCTTATTCCTATCTATACATCAACTTCAAATTAAATCCAACTACCGATTCATTCCCCTTTTCCTGCCATTTTTGGCTCCCATATATTTTTCAAGTGGTTTAAAAAGAGAACGCGGAAAACAAATATATTATCATATCAACTCATGATTCGGGACTTTTGTCAATGATATTTTTAAAATCACTTTTGGGGTATAATTTATTATCCAATACTTCGGTGGGTTTAATTTCCTACTTTATTGCCATTTGATTATAAATATAACTGTTATAATGAGCTTGATTTTTTTTTTTAAAAAAATAAACAAATAAAAGTTTAATCCCAAAACCATCTCACGATCCTATCTCACCAAATTTACGTGAGATCATCTCATAAATTAACTTTTTCGACAGATCTCATATTTAACAACATCTGTGAAAAATATGTATCCTTGAAATTATCTCAAGACATCTACTTATTCTATCTTATACGATAGTCATATATATATTTTGAGTAATGCTACTGGTACAACGAAATTTGTACAACACAAATAAGTCAATACAAAAATTTCATTTATCAAAATCTCATGATAAATTGAATATAAATCTAGTGATATAATAACAAAATCTCACGATATAATTGTTATAAATATCGTTGTACATGATATTTGTAATTTGTTTTATCTTTAGCATTATTCATATATTTTTTTTATGACGTGAGGTCCCACATCCGTTACCTTTCGATGTGCACTGGATAAACTTTCAGACTAAGAAATAGTCTGCAAACTACGATAATTAGATAGACAACACTAGATAAAACATGTACGACATGCTAGTCCAAGAATATATGTTGGTAGGAGGAATGAAACTCCTTACTCTTGGCAAATATTCATCTACTCTATCGTACCGTATCGTACTGTACCGAAAAACGCGTACCGTATATCGTACCGAAAATTACGGTATAAGAAAATTTTATACCGATACCGTATCGAAAATTTCGGTATACCGATTTTCGATATACCAAAATTTCGATATCTATAACTAGCATACCGATTATACCAAAATTTTACGGTATACCGAGATTTCGGTACAGTATCAGTATATACCATTTTATACCCAAAAAAACCATATATTTTTTAAAATTTACAAATTTATTGTTTGAAAATATTATATATTTTGAAATTTTTATATAATATTTCGGTATATCGATATATCGGTATATACCGAAATATTCAAATTTCATACCGTTATCGTACCGAAAAATTCGGTATCGTTACCGTACCGCACCGAAATCTTCGGTATACCAAAAGTTTGGTATTTTTTCAATACGATAACTTCGGTATACCAAAAATTCGATATTTTTTCCTAATAACTAGAGTGGATAACTATTAACTAGTCTTGTTTTTGTTTTTTATTTGAAGAGAAGTTTTGTCTTTTCAGATTTTCTAATCAAATGTCACGCTAAAGAATTAAATAATCAATTTCATCAACGTTAAAGTATATATCATAATTAAATTATGCATCATATAATAAATATTTAGAAACTAGTTTATAAAAACTTCAAATAATAATTAGGTTTCATGATTCACAAAGTTAAAAGAATTCAAGTCATTTGACCATATATTGAAAGTTTGAGACAAAACTGATGACAAAAAGGGAAGCATTATTTAAAAGTTTCGAGGGTGCTCATGTCACTTTAGGAGAAGAGTTCCAAGGTTCAAGATTTTTGGAGGGAAACCCTAATGGATAAAGTGAAAAAATTTGTAGCGAATCGCGGCCATATACAATGAAAAAGGAAGATTCAAAAGCTACAAAAGACTTGAAATTCTTTTTTGTCCCCACAAAGGAAATTATGAAATGAACTGAACAGAACAAGTTTATCCAGTGTGTGACGGTGGGTAGTCCTTATCTTTCCACTCATAATAAAGATCTTCATACCGTGACACAATCAAGAGTCACTTTGCAACTAAACATAGGTATACTATTTGAGAAAGCTTTAAGCTAGTATTTGAAAAAGCTTTTAAAAATTATTTTTCAGTTTTTTCTTAATAAAATTTTAATAATTTGTGAGTAAAAAAAAATGTTTGAGAAAGCTTCTAGAAATCACTTTTTAAAAATTTTGTAAAAAAAAAAAAAACTAAAAATTATTTCTTAAAAGTTGTACCAAACACACTGCCAAAAAAATTTTGAATCTTTGATAAAGGTTGAGCTTTTTCAGAACGATGGAGATAAAAAGATTGCATTTTTAATTGTAAGTTACGTTCATAAAGTTTACTTGATAGCATAACGCTTCACTGGATTTAAAGGATTTTTTCAATGGACGAAACATGAGGTAGATATTTACAGACAAAAAGGTACATCAAGTCCAAACATGGAGGAAAAGGGGGACAAAAGATGGGTAGCTTTCTTTCAGCACAAACTACATTCATTCATTAAACCAAAAAAAAAAAAAAACCAAAAGAGAAAATAAAAAAAAATGATAAAATAAACGATTCTAGGAAATGGTTTCCTTCCTAAAAAGATTATTATTATTATTTTCCACATTTTTCTCTTAATGGCACAATCATGAAGTTCAATATCTCGTGGAAGCAGTGGAGGGTGGACAAATCCACTGTGGGACAGCCGCAAAAGTATCATCCTCGCTCCATTTTCCGCTAGATTTTATGTTATCCAACGCAAATTCCCCATTTGGTATCCCGAAGGATAATAACTCCATTGATTGATTCTGATTCTGATTCTGATGAAATGTAAGCGGCATTTGAGGGACCCAAAATCCCATGTTTTCTGCAGAAAAATCACTCATTCTGCTCTCCGAATCACCCCCAAAGTATGGCTGCACTTGCACTTGCACACCATTTCCTCCATCCTGCAAATTCACCAAATCAAATCAACCAAATCTTCCCGGAACACAAATTTGGAGATAGATTTAAGATCAATATATATACAGACCTTACAAAAACCATAAGCAGTGGAGGAATCAAGAAAGTCGTCAACATGCCAACCAGGAATAGTTTCCATCAAATACTCTGATATTGTACTCGCTGAAACCGAACCATTTAGATTCCCACCACTCGCAAACTGGACATGCCCTTCATCACAAGATTCTAGCGATGTGCATTGGGTTGCTGTATTCTTCGAGGTAAAGGGCATGCCAGCAGAAACCGGCTTCTTTTTCGAGTCTCGGGGCTTTGTATAGCTTGAAACTGTATCGGAGACATCATCAAGGGAAGAGCTTGCAGAAGGGATCACACCAGTGAGTAGAAATCTGGTGTGCCTTCGAGTGTGTGCATTTGCTTTGTGTATCGAAGTATCGCAATCTTTGCACAGAATCGCCCTGTCTTGGTGGCAAAACAAGAAAGCCCTTTTCTCCTGTTTATATATATATGCCATCGAATTTTTAAACAAAACAGAGGTATGAGAATTTGAATGAAAAAAGGCACAAAATGAAGGTAAAGTGGCGCCAGAAGTTTGAAATACCTTGCAGATGTCACAGACGGGGGACTGTTTGGTGGTGGGTTGGTGGAGGGAGAAGCGGTGGTGTTTTCCGGCGACGGTGTTGGCGTGGTGGACGCGACGGTCGCAGGCGGCGCAGAGGGCCGCCTCATCCGCCGTGCAGAAGACGGATGCTTCATCTTGGTTACATACATCACACTGGATCTTCATTTGATTGATGTTTGGCTTCGTGATTCTTTCTCCCTTCGTTTATTTATATGTCAATTCACTTTTGATTCTTGGAGAACATGATGAATCTATTATATAGGGAGATGAATTGTGGACTCTGTGAATGACAGGATGTGAGGTTCAAGTTCTGGAGTTATTTTATGTTAAAAAAATCATTCAATTATATAAATTTTTTTGAAGGGACAATTTAATAATTATAAGATATGGATATCATGTCACTTTTAATAATTATTATATAAAAATAAACATAAAAAAGGTTATATTTTCAACTCACTCATGTAAAAACTCGATCATCAAGCAATATATATTGATTTCAGTATAGCATTATCAGTACATTTTCTACTAACTTAATTTCCCAATATTGAAGAGTACAAGGAAGTTCGAGTCAATAGCTTTTGAACTTAAATAATTGAATCAAACTAGAAATAAATTAGGGATTGGTTTTTTGTATTTAAATAATAGAATTTTGATGAGTTACTTTAGATGGGTGGAAGGGACACATGTCACCGATTAAAAATATTTGCTTGCAAATGCGCCAACCTGTCGAAGAATGGTAACGTGAAAATTAAAATCAACCAGCAATCCATTGTCGAGCACCATTCGTTTGCCAAATGAATTTAATATGTACACATGTTTATAAAACAATAAAAATAAGAATAGGTATATCTAGGAATGGATTTTCGGTATACCGTAACACAAATATTGACATGAAAAAAATTCATACCGATATCGATATCAAATTTCTGAAATTTTGGTATGGAAAAAAACTATACTAATACCATATAGATACCGAAAAAAAATTCGATATATCAAAAAAATATATATATATCGAAAAAATTTCGGTACTATATCCCGAAAAGTCGATATTTTGGTTCGATATCTCAGCCCTAGGTATATCATACTCGTTAAAATTGGAGGGTTCAATCCAACGTATAAATACAACATAAATCTAGTGTGTCAAATCCGAGGTGAATCTGAAACCAAACAAAGAGTGTTAATGGGGGTCGATAAGGTGTCCCGGCGTAGTCCCTTCAACGATAAGGTCATAGACGTGAACAAATAAGAAAAAGAGGAGCTTGAACGTCTCTCGAAATGAAATTGAAAATGAGTTGCAAATGAAATGAGTAAATCTGATATTTATAAGGAGAGATGTAGGAGAACACGTCTTTTTCGTAAGGTACCACTTGCGTGTAGCTCGCACATTTCTTCATCCGATCAAGGCTCGCCCTTCTTGGTAGGGGTGCAAACGAACTGAATCGAGCCGAATAATGGTAAAATTTTAAGGCTCGAATTCGGCTCGATAAAGTATATTCGAGTTCGAGCTCGATTCGAAGCTCGATAATTTCAAATATTTTGGCTCGAGCTCGGCTCGAAATATTCGAACTTATTCGTGAACTATTTGGATATTATGGTTCGAAAGCTCGAAATGTATATATATTTATTATATAATTATATTATATTAATTAAATATTAAGGATGAACTATTCGCGACTATCGAACAGAATAATTTCGGCTCGAGCTCGACTCAAAAAAAAGTTCAAACATGTTCGAATTCGGCTCGAGTTCGATAAGCTCGAATACAAATCAAATATTTATCGAGCGGGTTCGTAAAGCTCACGAACAGTTTCAGTTCGTTTGCACCCCAACTCCTTGGGCGATCCAAAGTATATGGCCTCACCCTTGAGGCGAGGTTGAAACTAAAGGGTCTTGTCCTTGAGTCAAAGCTTAGGCTTAAGGCTCGCCCATCTCAAATAGGCTCTACCCTACCTACTCTCCTCCGTCATCGTCATTCTCAACTTCTAGGCTCATCCTTAACTCTTTAGCACATCTTTGGCTTCCCAACTCCCAAACTCATCTCTAACTCCTTAGCACACCTCTTAGCTCATCTTCACCTGTGTCATCCATTTGCTACTATTGGTACAACTTCAACTCCAACATGTCTTGCATCATCATCTACTCTCATGGACCGACCTTACCCTTAGAGTTGGACTCAAGCCTTGATTCTTGGCTATGAACTCGAATTGGACCTAAGCATGTAATGATCCCTCTCATGAAGTATCAGTATCCATTGTTAAGAGGATTGTTGTTTGCTATATTTTTATTTTTATAGAAATAAATACAAACAAAAATCACCCATATTCATGTAGTTAGACACGATTTAATATAGTTAAAAAATGATAAAAATCATCCTTGAATTTTTTTTTGATAAAAATCAAAATTAAGGGGTGTGTAATTTTATTTTCGATCCAAATTTTTAGCATCAAGTGGTTCAAAAAATATTATCGCAAATGTAATGTTATCAACATGGATAGGATATTTATTTATTTATTTTTGAAGGTAAAACTTGTAAATTTATTATTTAAAATCATCCATTACAAGTCTAACCAATCACAAAGGAAATTCATCATTCATTCATACAAAAAATGATTGTGAGGTAGAAGCAAAAATAACAATATGATGCGCCAGGGGCGGAACCAGAAATAAAATAAGGGGTGGCTAAAATTTTTGAAATATCAATGTATTTATAAAATTTATATAATATATCGAAAATAATAAATCAATATGGGCTGTGCTATAATAAATTTGGGCTAAAAACATAAAAAAAATTGATTTAAAAAACAAGATATATATCTACATGGGCCAAAGCAGGCCTGAGCTGTAGCCCAGGCCTGCCACCCCCTCCATCCGCCCCTGTGATGCGCTACAGAGTTCGCTGAGCGATAAACATGACTAAGGTTTGAGATAGTAGATGCATTCTCTTCGTAATATTTGTGACACAAACTCCTGGGTAGCCGAGATCCTCCTGTATAGTTGTAACTGCTTGCACAACTAGTAGAGAGTTCGTAGCAACCTGTACATCTTCGAATTTTTTCTCATACACAAGTTTAACCCCTTCCAATATAGGTAGTAACTCTCCATGGATAGGATATTTATTTTTAAGTTTACTGTGTATGAAATTTTTAAGATCTGAAATAAGATTTTTTTTTTTGGGCACGCGGATATGTTTTTCTTCAGTTCCGGCGACACCAACTAGTTTTCTGAATTAATAGGTGTTGTATGTTTTAGATTGATTCGGGTATGCCCGATTTCTTATTCTTTCCGTAGTTAATTTAGCTTATGTTTATCTTGATTAGCCCATAGATGTCTGAAGGACATTTAGAACATTTTGAACTATGAATTTATTTTTATCGATTAAAAAAATTATGAAGCTCACACGTGAGGATAAATGTTAACTCATAGATACAATTTAAGAATATTATCTTAAATGCAACATGAAATTTCCTCAATTTTAGGATCACTTTTGACACATTTTTTACTGTAAAAATATGAAAATTATGGAGCATATTTTTGAAATCCCGGATTTAGAAAAAAATTATCAAAATAGTTTTGTAAGTAGATCTTATTTTTGGTTTTGGTCATTTTATCTGTCAAAACTTCGATATTGATTCTTTGCGTTGTTTTTCTTTTATTCGCTTTTAGTTATACTCGTTGACTTGCTTTTACATGCATTGTTGTCTACGGACTTGACAGATTGTGTTTTAAAGTATACAAATAAATAATATGCACCACATTATTTTACTTGAGAAAATTTTGATTCTCTCAATACATATAATCAGACAATGGAAATATATATATATATATATATATATATATATATATATATATATTTCCATTGTCTGATTATATGTATTGAGAGAATCAAAATATATATATATATATATATTGGTACATTAAACTTTTCCTAATGTAAAGCCATGTAAATTACACAATCAATTCAACTTTATAAGCACACTAAATTGGACTGGACATTTTATAGTGGGCAACAAGGTTTCGTTTCGATATGTTTTTAAAAATATTTTATTGTTTTATAAGTGAAAAACCTTAAAATATGTGTTTGGATAAAATTTTGTAAAATATTTTTGAAAAAATATTTTTTAAAAAGTGTTCTTTAAGTATAGTTTTTAAAGAACAGTTGAGAGGTATTTTTAGATGTTTTTAGAACATAACTATGGAAGACAAAGATGAATAACATTGCTTTTGTAATGTTAAAATGCTTTTATAGAATAGTTGTCCAAACACATATTTATTCTTAAAATAAATTTTAAAACATTTTATAAAAAGTTATTAAAAAACATTTTTTATAAAAACATTTTATAAGTACATGTCCAAAAAAAGCCTAATGCTCCAATGTAACGCGTTCTTGGTGATGTCATATATGATAGTAATGTTTATAATACTGTGTCAGTAATGTTTAGTATCAGTAGAGCTGTCAAAACAGGCCGACGAGGCGGACCAACCTGCAATCTACCAAAATCTCCAGTTGGGAGGCAGGATGAGCGGCCAACTATTTAGACGGGTTGGAAAATATCAAACCAACTCGTCTGTTTAACGGTGCGGGGAGGGCCGACCCGCCAATTTTTAGTTATATTTGGAAGGTTGAGACGAATTGGCCCGCAACCCACCACTTGACGGACGGGCCGGCCCCCCATTTAGACGGGTTGAATATTTGTCAACTTAACCCGCCTATATAGCGGGCCGAGGGGCCGGATGGGCTAATTCAGCGAGTCCAACCCACTTTGACAGCTCTAAATCAACAATAAAAACATCAAAAGAAAAATAAATTTACAAGACAAAGACTATACTTTGATTATTTAAAAATATTAAACTCGGACAGATTTGTAAGTTAAACGTGGTTAAGAGTAAAATACTAAGAAAAATAATAATAAGATAGCAGTTTAGCTAAAACAATGAGACAAATATGACCTTTATAGTCAATATTTGTGGAATATCAATAAATATATATATATATATAATCTTGTTTTCCTGCACACCAGTGTGCAGGGATTTTGTGTGCACCCTGTGATGTTCGCGTGAACATCTGAGATGTTCTCGCGAATATCTGATTTTTTTTTAGATGTTCGTGCGAACATCCCGCGGTGCACATAAAATCTCTGCATACTGATGTGCAGTGGATCATGACTATATATATATATATCTATATATATATATATATATATATTTAGGATAATGTTGATTTTGTATTAGATTTTATTTAAAGATAAGAGTCGAATATCTTTCTCCAGATTAATTAGATTCACATGTATCGAATATGGCCAATTTGTTGACAAATCATGGCACAAGATTTATTTAATTATTATATTACCACACATCAATATCTGTCATGATCAAAATTGAAATAACTAAAAGAAGCAAATGAATTTATTAACAAGAAAGAGGGTTAATGAGATCTTATTTTTATGGTATTGTTCAAATAATGAATCTATTTATTTATATTTTAACACATAAGTATAATTATATTGAAGGGTTGACGTGATGAATTATTGAACTATTATATTGATAATTAAAATAATATTATAAGATAGATTGAACTCTAAAAACAATGGGAAGATTTTTTGTATTATAATTTATTAGAATCTCTACTCGTTTCTATGGGTCAGCCTTATCTACTATCTAGTCCCTAGTGTGGGATCAAATTAAATGTTTGACTAGAATATCTGCGTGTGCGGTGATAATGTTAGCACATTAAATATTTATCATTTTAATGGCCCCAATATAAATATATATATATATATATATATTATGAATTTTTATTTCTAACATATTTAAAATTAAAATTAAAACAAAAACATGAAAAATGAAGAAAATAATGGATACATGCAAGGCCGTTTCCAGAAAACTGAAGGTACTAAGCTAATTTAAGATCTATATAAATTTTTTTATTAAATATAAAAACATTACATATGAACTCATAATAATTAAAATGAACTTAACGATCACCAATGTATAATTTAATAAACTATTGCATTTTTTTTCTCGTCGAACTTCCAGATTTTAATGTTATTTTTCTCGTCATGATTCACAAGATGCAAATCTTACAAAACAAATACAAATAAATAAATAAATAAATAAATAATTACAAATATGGATCGATGATATGAGATATAATATAAACATAATATAAAATATATTTTAGATGTTAATAAAATATTAATCACTGATTTTATTTATTGTCAAATTTTCAACAAAAAAGAATCAATACACTAATTTTATGTGATAATCAAAATTTCAAATTCTTTCGACTAAAAATAATGACATAAACAATTGAATTGAATTTTTTTTTAAAAAAATAAAACTAAAAAATATTTATAACATAAATATAGTAAGAATCATTAAACTAAGAAAATATAAATACTTGATTTTTCGCTTTTTAAAATATAACAAAACAAGTACAAATTATAATTTAAATACTAAAATATGTAAGGAATTAAAATCCCGAAGATCAAATTTCAAAAATAAAATGGTTAAAAATTAAATAAAAATACCAATGCATTATAAAAAAAATGATATGATAATGTACCCACTTTGAGCAACCTTAGTCTTGAAAAAAAAATTTAACGAAAAAAGAGTTTTGTATATTATAAAGAATTTTTTTTATTTTTTATTTTTACGTAAACAAAACAAATTACCAAAATCAATAAAATATATTAACTTTTCAAATTTTTTACAAAATATTTAAAGATCCATGAACCATAATCCATCAACAATTTTGAATAAAAAAAAATAAAACATAAATATATAATATAATTTTTTTAAAAAAAATTGAGGCCCTACCTTAGGGGAGGCCCTAGGCAGCTGCCTAGGTGGCCTCCCCTGGAGTCGGCACTGGATGCCTGAAATTAAATATAAATAAATATTTTTATATTTTTCGTTTTTTGAAATGTATTTTTAAATATTTATTTTATAGTTTCATCAAATTAATTTTAATTCAATTACTAAATATTGCTTTTGTTTTTTTAGAGTAACGGTGCTCTTCGATAATAATATAATAAGATATATATTAATAATTTTCTTGGAAATTGAACTTTTTGAGCACAGATTGATCGATTTATAAAATCTTTAATCAAAAATAAGAAGAACCCAAATAATAATGCGGTGAGCAAAGAAACCATGTGCCTTCTTTTAGAAACCATGTTCTTGGGACCGGTTCTTGGCTGGTTCGATCGATTTTGATCGGTTATTGACGGGTTCTAAGTGGTTGAACCGTTAAAAAGATTTTTGAGGATGTTTCGGACCGGATCAATGACTGGTTTCCAATCGAACCGGTCGAATCAGTCGGTCCGGTCCGCTTTTGAAAACATTGGTTTGGAATACTTAGCACACTTTTCGATGTGTTGCACACGAATAATGAGCAATTTTTTTTAGACAATTCGATTTGATACATATTTTTAATAAAAAAATAATATTTTTTGTATAAAATATGATATTTTTGATGCATTTGGTCAGGTGAAATATATGTTCCACAAAAATAATATATATATTAAAAAGTTTGAATAACCCATAATATGACCGATAAGATAATATAACCTCATTTAGCTGTTTATTTATTATCAAAATCAGGTGTGAGAGTAATAATAAAGCTTCAGTTGACACGTGAAAGTCTGAAACCTTATAAAAATAGTTTCGTAGTACTGGAAAAAATTAATTGCATCTGGAAACACAGATATATATATATTATTTATATATACAATTTTATACGGAGCATCAACCCCAGACAACTACTATTTGCCGTTTACTTAAATAGACGAGAGAAACTATTTTCATTTAATAAAATTACAACCACCATATCTTATATGAAATAAATATAAAAAAATTAATTAGATTGAAATTTATATAAGCAGATAATATAAAATTATAATTACAACCGAACTATGTATCGAACACAAATTCTCTCCCCATCTCGCAGAAACTTATGTTGTCTATGAAGGGACACATAGTTAGTAGCTTGTCAATTCTCTTTTGTTCTTGACAAGCGAATCGCGGGCAATGACGGAGCCAGAATTCTTAAAACTATCCAAGCAAAAATTCTCGATTCCATTATTTTTGCATTTAGTTGTAAACAAGAACAGAGTCAGGAAATTTAACTAAGAGAGTTGAAAATAACTTTATATTGCATGAGGAGGCGACGTGGATTAAAATTAAAATAACAATAATAATAATAAGGTACCAGACTACCAGTTGCATATGGTTCAAACATCAGGCTTGTATATATTGAACAAATCGGTTTGGGCCAGGAAGCCGCATACTGTATAGCCCACAACTTAATTGGACCAAACTGTATATATTGAACATCAGGCTCGTATGTATTGAACAAATCGATTTGGGTCAACAGGCTGCATACTGTCTAGCCCACACCCTTTAATTGGACCATTGCCCCAAAGTTTTCCACTTTATTTTTTTCCACTTTAACATACTCATTGTTTTTTTTAGCAAAAAAAAAGGACATTATTACATTTGGATCTCGAACCCGACACTTTATCTCCAATTTGAACTTTGATATCAGATGAAATACACTTTTTCAGCTTTATATATTCATTTCGTAACATATTCATTTCTTACCCATAATATATATTCCAACAAAACTCAAAGCAATTAAAGATAATTATGATGAAAAAAAAGTACGTACCATTAGTTATTATTGCATGCCACTGGTCTCAGCCCCAACTTGATTCATCAGAAATCTTAACAATACCCCCACATGCCACAAAATATTCATAACAATCACACACAAACTAGTACTTTTAATTCTAGAAACTTGGTTAAACGTTTAGTAATAGAACTGAAATAATTACTCGAGCAAAGCAAATGTGGTGAGATCTGATCCCCCGCCGCTGTGGAGACTTGGGTGGTGATGAGCCGGGAGGCGCAGAGCGATTATACGATTCGGGTATCCGAGCATTGAATTGTAATCCCCTTCATTGTCGACTAATCCGTAGTGTGGATCCTCTTGCCTTGCGTCCTATACACATGTATGTGATCAAGCATGCATGATAAAAATTAATCGTTCTTATAATATATATGATGCACAAGTATTAAAGGTCAATGTATATATAATTTAATTTTGTCATATTCCAAGCAAGAAAGCCTGTTAATAATCGTGCAATATTATTGGATTGAGGCCCACAGGGGCATAGGCGAGTTGGTAAAGTCTGAGGTGACGTGGGAAGAAATTCCCCAGCGTTGCGGGTTCGATCCTCGTGTGGAGCATATTCCTCATTGAAATATTTGGGGTATGCTCTGGGGGTTGGACCATGTTGTTCCCTCTCTCAGGTCCCTGCCTACTCGTGCACATCCCTCGATTTAACCCCCGCATGAGCCAATGAGCCTCTAACTCATGTGGGATGGGGTCCTTTCGGAGTCAACCTTTTTTTTTTTTTTTTAATATTATTGGATTGAGAAACACATGCAGTTGATTGAGCAAAGAATATGCTTACGAATTCCAGAACAAGATTTCTATGTATTTCTTCGACGTTCCTTAACTGAAACACACCGAGAAAATGACGATTATAAATCAGCAATTCGAAAAAGAGAATATTTAATATATGTGGAAGAGAAAAATGACATGAATGTGTGCATTATATATGGTACCTTTTTCTTGCCAGTCTCGATCTGGTTGCCAATAACTTTGTACTACATTTGAAATAATGTTGGAATAATTAGTGGACTCAAATTAATGTGATAATTGATAATTAGTTAGGTTTAAAGTATTTTTCTAGCTAGGGGAAATTAATTAAAGAAATAAGGGTAATTTTATTCAACTCACCTTGATGATGAAAACCCTAATTTTATTTATTTAATTAATTTTTTGGTTAAGAAATTAACAATTGTAGAGAGTAAATGAAAATAAAGATGAAACCTTTCTCTCTCGAATGATTCTGAGAGAGTTGTCCATGTCTTCTATAAGATTCACCATGTGATGGTAGTCCAGATCATTCAAGCTCTCTCCCATCCTTTGCCTGATTAAGTTATTCATCAGATTTAATTAATTAAACCAAATATATATATAATTAATTGACATACCTAATCTCCCTCCTAAGATTTCTGTTAACCTCCTTAAGCTTCTTCAAGTGATCTTGCATTTTCTGTAAAAATAAAATAATAATAATAATAATAGCAGATCTACAGATTTAACTCATCAAGAAACAAATTTTTGAGAGAAATGAAATATTAAATATATATGTAAATAATTTGTGATGGATCTGGCTGATTAATTAAACTTATTTTGATCTTGTATGTTTTACTTTCATGTAAAAAATACATATATATGTAAATAAAAAAACAAGAACCTCATAGTGTGAGCTCCAAAGATCAACTCCAACAGCCTTCTGGTACTGATCAAACAACTGCTTCGTTCTTGATAATTAATTTAAACATAAAAACAAAATCAAGAATTGAAACATAAATAAAAATAGAAAATAATAATGAATAAGTTTAGGTATATATGTACGTGGAAGAGGGGCTGATATATTCGTGAAGCTTCTGAGTACTGGAAATCATGATAATGGAGACCTTAGCATCACAGAGAACAGTAAGCTCGTGAGCTTTCTTGAAAAGCCCATTTCTTCTCTTGGAATACGTCACCTGCCTGTTTGTTTGGTTCTCTATTCTCTTGATCTGGATCTTTCCTCGAGCCATCCAGCTACTTTCTTCTCTTTCTCCTTCCTCCCAATGGTGATGGATAGTAATAATATTGGATTTAATTTGGAGATATATTATTAAAGGAACTGTGTACGTGCCTACCTACCTAATTCTTAGATTCAAATTGCCCCATACAATTATTATTTGGTTAATTCAAATCTCTCTCTTTTTCTTCTTTTTAATTTCCTAGCCTCCGAGAAAACTAGATCAGGTATAATTCATCTTTCGGTTCATGAGTTAGGTTTATGTATACAATTTATTTTGGTTTTTTCAATTTTCGGTTTTAGAAGTGTATATATAATGCAATATCCCAACCATTTACTTTGGTTTGTTTCGGTTTCTACCAAGGTTATGTTGGTTCTACCCCAAAAATTTTACTAATATTTTTAAATTTAACATTTTTTTTTTTTGAAAAAAAAAATTGAACTACATGCCTAAGCATTTAATTTTAGGAAAAATTGTTTTTTTGGTCCTGTATGTTTGTCACTTTTGCGAGTTCAGTCCTTTATATTTTCAGATTTCAGTTTTAGTCCGCTATCTTTATTTTTTTTGCAATTTTAGTCTTTTTTCCGACGTAGCGCTGACGTAACACCAAATCAGCGCTGATGTGGAGCTGATGTGTACAGTACCACGTAAGCATTTTTGAATAAAAATGATCGAAATTGCCAAAATCGAAACATACATGACTAAAACTAAAATATGAAAACATAGAGGACCAAAATCATAAAATGAAAAATATACAGAACCAAATTTACAATTTTTTCTTAATTTTATTACCAACCTAGACAGGTTTTACACCGCCTAGATGGGCAACAGATTTTTCCAGCGACGCCTAGGGATCACACCATGCAACGCCTAGGGAACGACGTAAATATCTCCCATTTGAAAGATATGTATGGATTCGAAGCCATGTAGACAGTAGAATAAAAAAAAATTCCCCCCCGGCTTCAGCAGTACTCCTATGTTGTAATAAAAAAAATAATAGTATCTAGTTTCTTTTGTTTAATTAGACTCCTTAGGCTGAGTTTGATACGAGTGATGTGATAAATAATATATAGATAAGTAATGTAATGTAATAAAAAATAAATAAGAAAAGATAGTGGATATTTGATTTGATTTGATTTGATTGATATATTATAGTTTATTTGATTTGATTGATTAAATTTTATATAAAAATGACAAATTACCATATTATCATTTTAATAATAAAAAAATATGAATAATATTATTTATAAGGGGTAATATAGTAATTTCAATTCAATAATTTGATTGATATAAGATAAATAATTAATGATTTGATTGATGTAAAATTATAATTAATAGATGGATAAATAATATAATGAGAAGAACGTGTGATTAGACATGATAATTTTATACATAAATTATTAATAACGGTACCAAACGGAGCCTTAATTCCTTCTGTAAGTCTCGCGAGGCTTATGAAAAAGTTTTCCGGATTTTTCTATGCACGATACAAACATGTAAATAGATCTCAAATTAATTACAAGGCCCAAACACAAGCAAAGGTCTTAATTCCTTCTAACAATTTCCATATATACTCACACATCTAATAATTGTATTTGAAATAAATAAATCGATTATATATGCAAGGGAATATTCTAACATCTCTTTATACTCCACTTTCACAAAGTGTAACGTGTATTTTACAATTTGTTGGTAATAAATAAAAATATATAAGAGAGGGGAGGTGGGGTTGAAGTGAAAGAGTTGGAGGGACCATATTATACCAGAAAAGGAAAGAGTTACTTAAATGGTGAAAAGGGTTTGCAGGATTTGATAAAGTAATTTAAGAATGAGTCAATTCTTGTTATCAGTCACCACCAAAAGCACAGTACTATTCTGATTTTATTGGGGTTTGGGTCCCCACTCGTTGCTTCAATTCAGGACTAATTGGCTTCTGATTGATTGAACCTTTTGCTTTAACTTAATTTATTTGCTCAGATTTCCACTCTCAATAGCTTCTGTCAACAAAATAGAGGAGCTAGCTTGCTTCGGGGGATATATACCTAGAAATATATTATTCGTTTTTGCACTAGTTTGGAAATATTAATATATGTCTCGTTTCGGATTTCATGTGAATCTGGACCGAATGAAATTCACTCGGTGTAGCATAGAAAAAGCCCTCGTTCGCGATACATAAAATATGTTTCAAATGGGAAAAAAATATATATCGTGACAAGATTTATGGTTCAATCCACTTTCCTATCAATAGATATACTGTTGGACACAAATCTTACCCTATACATAGGAGGAGGTTCTCATCATAACGCCTAACCGATTTAAAAATATACGCATTTGTTATAGTTGTCAAAATTGTGCACTAATAGATATAAAACAAATTTTTAATTAGACTGAATTTAGTTCTCAAAATTGTGCAATGGGCCGATTCTAGACTCGGTTCCGCATTAAACCCGCCCGACAAAATATAATTAAAATATGGTCAAATTTGGGGATAATTGCAATTTGAACCCCTGTGAAACGTTCAAATAGCTGAAAACCCCCCGTGAAAAATAAATAAGCTAAATACACCCTATGTTATTAAACAAGTTACACACGTGCCATCGTAATATTTGAGTTTATTTAATTATATATAATTTGGTGAAGGCTATTTTGCCCTTCAAGTAATAATACCCACACATCACCACTTTCTTGCAGATCGCGATCTTTGACCACTTTCTTGCAGAAACCCTATTCTTCAAATCAATTTCCCATTTCTATTTCTTTCACGCTGTATGGATCTTTCAATTAATTTTGATGTATGGCATGGAGGTACGTTTCAAGTTAATCCCAAGAGCACGTACCCCAAATTAATTTATGTTGGAGGGATTAAGCACGAGTTTAAAAAAGTTAACTTTGACAGGTTTAATTTTATGGATTTATATGCTCTATACAAGCTTTGTGGTAGAAAAAAGTTGAATGTTAATTTTTTTTTATAGAATTCCTGGTTTAGTGATTGAACACGGTTTGGTGAATATTTTTGGAGATGTGGATGTGTCGAATATGTATTCGTTGTATAAGGATTCAGACTTGGTAACCATATGGATTGAAGAGACAATGCCAGAACCAGAAATGGTTTTAGATGAATTAGGAAACATTGTACCTACTAATCCCGTGGGTTATATTGAATATAAGAAAGATGTTCCAGCCTCTGGTGAAGTGAGTGAGAATGAAATTGATCCTGAAATCCAAGTCTCTGACCAGGTACTTGAGAATGAATGTAATCCTGCCTCTGACCAAGTACTTGACAATGAAAGTAGCTCTCATGACCCTGATCCTACTAATTTTGTTAGTGGTGCAGATGATGACATTTTAGATTCTAGCGAATTTGATGATTCAAGTGATGAAAATTATTCAAATCCATCATCCAAAGGAGGTTTGGATGATGTTCAATCGAGCAGTGATGAAGATATATTTGTTGAGAGTTTGAGTACTGAGGGTGATGGCTTTTCAAAGAAAAACAAATTTAGAAATGAGAAGAGGGGGAAGAGTAAAGTAGGTGAAAAAAGGAAGAAAAGTGAAACCACAGTTGAGTGTGAATGGTATAGTGATGGAGATGAAGAAGAAGATGATGATCTTAGTATGAAGGGCTCTGATGAAGAGGGGCCTAGGCATCCAACTTTCAAAGATGGACAAGATATGAAGAATTTTTCACTAGTTGTGGGCATGAAATTCAAGAGCGCACAAGAATTTAGGGAGGTTTTGAGAGATCATAGTGTTAGACAAGGTTACGAATTAGTTTTGAGGAAAAATGAAAGGACTAGGATAACAGGTGAGTGCAAAAATGGTTGTAATTGGAGGATTCATGCGTCTTTGGTAATGGGTGGACCAATATTTCAAATCAAGACAATCTCAGGTCAGCATAATTGTGCCAGAATTAATGAGAACAAGCTTGCAAATTAAAGGTATTTGGGTAGGAGAATTGAGAAGATTGTTAGAGATAACTGTGACATTAAGATTGATCAGCTCAAAAACATGATAAGGACAAAATGTGGAGTTGAAGTGAGCAAATGGAAAGTGATTAGAGCTAAGAAGGCTGCTGTCCAAAATCTACGAGGGGTCAACAGTTTACAGTACCATCGACTGTGGGATTATTGTGAAACAGTGAGAAATTTTAACCCAAGAAGTTCTTTTTTCTCCAGAGAAAGGAATATTTTGAGCCCCCAATATTTGATAAGCTTTATTTTAGCTTGAATGCAATGAAATGCTCATTTTTAGCAGGTTGTAGGCCAATTATTGGTCTAGATGGTTGTTTTTTGAAAACAACACATGGTGGACAACTATTGGCAGCTGTTGGTAGGGATGGAAATGATAATATGGTGCCAATAGCTTTTGCAGTAGTGCAAGTTGAGAACAGAGAGAATTGGGCCTGGTTTCTTCAAATTCTGTTGAAAGATATAGGAGGAATGGGAGAAGATAGGTGGACTTTCATCTCAGATAGACAGAAAGGATTAGTAGAAGCATTGAGAGAACTTGTTCCTGATTGTGAGCATAGATATTGCTTGAGGCATATGTATCAAAACTTCAAAAAAAAAATTCAAAAGTTTAGAGTTGAAAGACTTATTTTGGAAGGCTGCTACAACAGGAAACAAGAATCAGTTTGAGGAGCTACTGAAGAAAATTGAAGTGAATCCTAAGTCAAATGAAGGTCAAGAGACAGCATATGAATGGCTGAAGAAAATTCCAGCAATTCATTGGGCTAGAAGCCA
This sequence comes from Henckelia pumila, assembly GCF_033568475.1. NCBI lineage: Eukaryota > Viridiplantae > Streptophyta > Magnoliopsida > Lamiales > Gesneriaceae > Henckelia > Henckelia pumila. Next base: position 79,418,462 of record NC_133120.1, on the reverse strand, counting down.
TTTTTCCACAAGATGTTTGTCTGACTGTGTAGTCAATAATTTGTCCGAATCATTCAATAGTTTCATTATAGATGCAAGGGACAAGCCTATCATAACAATGCTGGAGTATATTAGAAACAAGTTGATGAAGAGAATTCAAGTCAAGAAGACTGGTATGGAGAAATACATTGGTCAGATATGTCCTAACATTTTGAGAAGGATTAACAAGAATCAGAAGTTTTCCAGAAACTTTTTTGCTATATATTCTGGTGAAAATGAGTATCAAGTTCAGTGTTTGTCAGTACACGGAGTTTTAACACAACATGTGGTTGATTTGTTGAAGAAGACTTGTACATGTGGGATGTTCCAGTTATGTGGCTATCCCTGCTCTCATGCATGCACTTCTATTGGTCATAGTAGGTTGAGGTTGGAGGATTTTGTACACAACTGTTACAGCAAGGATGAATATTTAAAGGTGTACTCACACATGATACATGTTGTTCCAGGGGAACTTGATTACTGCAAAACACCTTATCAACCACTTAATGCATATGTTTATAAGAGCAAAAAGGGCAGACCTCAGAGAATGAGAAGGAGACAAGTTGATGAGGAAACCAGTGTTTCTACAAGAAAGGGTCTTACTCATACATGTTCAAGGTGTTTGAAACAATCTCATAACAAGACAACTTGTAAAAATCCAATACATCCAAGATCCAAATATTTCAAGGTAATTTCATATATATATATTTCAATCACATATTTATAACATTGAATTATTTTGATAGTGGCTTCAATGCAGGGGACTAATGAAGAATCCGTGCATGATAGGTCCCAAAGCAGAGCCAAAACTGTTAGGCCCCGAAACACAGCTGTGAAAATTCATATTTACATTTCAATCACATGTAATCATTTCAATTGCATATTCATAACTGAATGTGTTTGACATTAATTTTAATGTAGGGGACTGTTGAAGGACATGCTGGAAATCAAGAATCAGTAGCAGCAGCTACAAGTGGAGATGCAAGTGTTAGATCTATGCCTTATGAATCATTGAGTAGTACACCTCAAAGTTCTGAAAAACAAGATTTTATTGGTTCTACATCATTTGCATCAAATATATGTTCAAGTGTAAGTAATAGATTGATGGTATTGTGCACCGTGCCTCTTTTGTGTGTTGTGTTGTGTAATTTAGTGTCATTTTATGAATTTAACATGTACAAAATGATGATAGGATATTAACACTACTGCAAGAAGGGTGCAAATGAGCCATTTGAATAGGGCAAAACTAGATGCAAATGAAAGTGTGGATTCTAATTCTATTGCAAAACCAACTGGAGGTGAAAGTTCCAAGGCCAGAGCCACTGCAATTGGAGATGCAACTGCAAGAGGTAGAGGTAGAGCTACTGCTATTGCTACTGCAATTGGAGATAAAACTGCAATAGGTAGAGCTACTGCTACTGCAGCTGGTGATTCAAGTGCTTTTGGTGCAAACTCCAGAGCTAGAGCTACAGCTACGGCAACTGCAATTGGAAAAACAAATGCAATAGCCAGAGCTACTGCAACTGCTAGGTTGGGAAGAAGGTTGCCAAGATGGGGGCCGTAGTCTGTACATGACAGTATTTTTGCTGTTTTCTAATGTTTTGTATTAAGTCATTACTTATGGGCTACTGATTACTTTTGGTTTGTATGGAATGCAATATCTACAAAGACATAAAATTGCTTTTGTTGCTTCTTTATGGTGTTTTATTCGAAGTTAGAATTATGTAATGGTTGTTTTTTCTTCAAAGAAGTTATGATCTTTAGTTGAAATTATAAGACATAAATTGCTCCATTGATGAACTGAGAAATTACAGAAATTGAAATTTCATATCTAAACACTTGGATTCAATACAGGGCACGAATTTCATATTGCAACACAATGAAACACAACTCAAATGAAACACACATAATGCAACAAAATGAAACACAACTCAAATGAAACACAAAAACTTCAAATACATCAACAATGGGCTATGACACATATTGTCTTCCCACTACTTTAACAAAAGAACAGTTAGCACTAGTAGAAGCAACGCACAAGCAACCCATGAAACATGGACATAACCAGCTTCAATTTCAGCAGAATTTCTTCCTCGCGCAGTAGAAGTAGCCTCCACTTCAAAGCCTTTATCTCTGTTCTTCACACCACCATAGCTATTGTAACTCTGACCTTTAAATTCACCATCAGATTCATCTCCATCTTCATTTGGAAACAAAGTATAATCATCGGGGTGACACCAACGGAAGAAACCACACAGGTTCTTCGAGCAACAGTAGTATAAAAGGCCCTTGGTTTTCTTCTTTTCGGACAACACAACTTTGATATCAGCTCTAACATTGCAAGAACAAGTTGTAGGAGTTGGGTACCTTAAATCCAAGCGCTCCAAAATGGTTGGATTTCTGGGTTTGTAAGAAGATTCCATTGCAATCTTTCACAATTGGCCCGATGGAATTATTGAAGAAGAGCAAAAAGTAGCCAATGATTTAATATAGGGTTAAGGGCATTTATGGTACTTTGGGTTGAAAAATCTTCAAATAGCAAACAATACTCACATCACACTGCGCGTGAATATTACTTCACGGATTTAGGGGTACGTGTGCTGCATTTTGTATAACATAGGGTGTATTTAGCTTATTTATTTTTCACGGGGGGTTTTCAGCTATTTGGACATTTCACAGGGGGTCAAAATGCAATTATCCCGTCAAATTTGCTCCACTTGGCCCAATGAGAAGATTGTCTCAACACACCCAAATAGCGGTCCATCTCACCAAATGATGGGTTACAGGTTACCCCATGCACCTTGTCTATTCAACTTGTTTTGACCACTATATAATCTAAACGTTAAATGAAACATTTGGTTTTAAGTTTTAGCTGTCTTATCTTTGTCACCTGAATATAATTCATCTATAATATCACATTTTATAGATACAACATGTGTATATATTTGTTTAAAAAAATGTCGAATTGTACAAAATAAAGTTGTTGGAAAGAATCAATTCAATCTTAAATTATTTCAAAATTTTGTATGAAATAATATTTAATGTATACATCTTGGATACGACATGATTTTTAGAAATATTAACTAAAGATGACAATGAGTCGAGCTCGGATAAAATTTCATGTTTCAGTCCCCATCTCTATTTTATCCACCCTTATACTCATTCTCATACTCATCTTATATTCAACTTTCATCCTCATCTTCATACCAGTCGAAGGATCGGATATCCATATCCTACCCAAATATCCTATTAATTATCACCAATAATTGTATTTTTTTCAAATTTGAATTATTTCAATAAAATTATACTTAATTACAAAAATCTTAAAAACAATAAAATAAAATAAATAACAAACTAAAAATCATATAAAAATAATAAAATAATATAAATAATTTATTTCTAAACAATTATTCTATAAAAATAACATTTGCTTTATACTAATAATTTTTTTTTGTTTCATCATACTTTATTCAACAAAAGTACATTAGAATAATATTCTTTTAACACACACACACACACACACACACATACACACACACACATATATATATATATATATATAGATTGTTACTACAGTAATAGAATTAGTGGAGTGGGTTATCCAAACCATATACTGAACTCTCAGAATTTCAATACATACCCACACGGCCACACCACACGCCCATCTGGAGCTTGGAGATATTAATATGTGGTCTAACTATAAGCGGCGCAATTATAGGCGAGATCCAATACATAACGGTGAGCATGAGCTCCGGTACCATGTTAAGATATTAGACTTGGATCTAACTCAACCCCTAAAGCTAGCTCAAGGGGAGTGGGTTGTCCAAGATCATATCTTGAACTCCCAGGAACTCTATCTTATCGATGTGGGACATATATGAATACACGATGTGTTTATATACAATGAATAGGAAAATAAAAGAAAACATAATATACAAAATATAGAAGAGATAAAACAGAATATATAAAAGATAATATAAAATATATTCCAATAACTACATCCTCCTCCATTCCCAAACTTGAAAATCCTCATACGCAATTATCCATTTATTTAATCGGATCCAAAACATCTATCCATATCCTCCTCCATTCGGATCGGATATCTGATTCTCCATCAAGTTCGGAGAAAATTTGGTAGATCTTTGTTATTGTTAACGAAAAATGATAGAAACTTAAACCAGTTTGATATTTGTATTAGCTGAGTGGATAACTTAAACCTAAAGACAAGTTCTGAACGATTTATGCATATTTTTTGAAATCAAGGTTATTTATTTATTTTTGAATTTAGAGAATTTTTTATGATTATGTCTCGAATATATATTTCATCTTAAATTTAAGAGGCTAATGTCATACGAACAATTATCGATGATGTGTCTGTTAGCATATATTTGCATATATTCTTTGAGATCTCTCTCCATATTTTATGCCTTGTACAAATCTTTATAGTTAGGATAATATCTTTTATATATGTAGATAAAAGATATGTGATTATGTTGTAACTTGTATATATATATCTCAAAGGTGTCAATACAATCATTAATTCTCCCTACATTATATGGTATCAAAGCCTACAGGCTCACGCCACTTCCGTCTCTCCATTTTTTTTTCTTTTTTCTCGATCATGGCCACCTCTGAATCACAGCCCACGCCCCCTGCTGTCACACCTCCACCGGCCACTGCTCTCATCTCGTTTAACATTGCTGCCCAAGCACCCCTTAAACTCACTTCCACAAATTACACCGCCTGGCTCATCCAGTTTCGTTCTCTTCTTATTGGATATGATCTTCTCGGTTTCGTTGATGGTACCACGTCCTGTCCATCACCTACCATTACCTCCAACAATCTGCAAATCCCGAACCCTGCTTACTCTCATTGGATTCGCCAAGATCAGCTCTTGCTTAGTGCTATTATTGGTGCACTTTCGCCCATTATTATCCCATTTATTGCCACGTCTCGAACGTCTCTCGAAGCATGGTCTACGCTTGCCAAAACCTATGCTGCTCCTAGTAGGGGTCGCATAATGCAACTTAAATCTCAACTCTCTCATGCTGTCAAAGGCACGAAGTCCATCACTGAATTTATTCAAGGAATCAAGGACAACGTTGACGCCCTTGCTCTTATGGGTGTTCTCACTGATCCTGAAGATCTCACTCTCAAGGTTCTCAATGGCCTTGATGACACCTACAAGGATCTGTCCCTTGCAATTCAGGCACGTGATTCAGCTATCACGTTCGATGAACTCCATGAAAAATTGCTTAATTTTGAGGCGCATCTCATGGTTTCCAAACCAGTCCCCTCCGGTCCTGCCACTGCTTTTCCAACGCATCGCTCCGCTCGCTCTCCACATACTGGTACCTCCGGGCACTCAGCTCCACTCCGTCCCCGTGACTCTCGCCCTCCTGACTCATGGACTCCTCGTTCATCCACTCATGATCCACCCTCGGCACCCAAGCCCTATTTGGGTCGCTGCCAATTGTGTGGTGTGACTGGCCACTCTGCAAAATATTGCCCTGACTTCCGCTACATGCCCTACAATGCATAATCTCCTCCCGGCCACTCTCGTCCAGCTTATGCAGGCCCTCAAGCACTCACCACTTCGTATCCAACAGCCACTCCCAATGAATGGTTGCTTGATTCGGGTGCCTCTCACCATGTCACTACAGATCTTGCCAACCTTTCACTCCATTCCCCCTATGATGGTCATGACTCCATTGTAGTTGGCAATGGAACTGGTTTGTCTATCTCTCATATTGGCTTGCTTGTTTTACCAACATCCTCTAGTACCTTATCCCTTAATAATGTATTATGTGTTCCCTCAATGTCCAAAAACCTAATCTCTGTATCTCAACTATGCAATTCTAACAATGTTTCTGTCTCTTTTCATTCCTCGTATTTTCAGGTGAAGGATCTCAGCATCGGGAATCTGCTTCTCACCGGACCGTGTAATCAATGGGTTTATGTGTGGCCACTCTCTTCTAATTGCTATACTCCACCTTCTGCCTATCCAGCTCAATCTGATTCCACACAGTTATGACATGCTCGTCTTGGTCATACTTCTTCTGATATTTTGCGTCATTTAGTCTCGTCTAGGGCACTTCCAGTATTTAGTCGCTCTTCTTCCCATTTTCATTGTAATTCTTGCAAAATTAATAAAAGTCATAAACTTCCATTCTCTAGTTCCTCACTTACTTCCTCTGCTCCTCTAGAACTAATTTACTCTGATGTATGGGCCTTACCCGTACTCTCCATGGATGGTTATAAATATTATGTCATTTTTGTCGACCACTTCACCAAATATATATGGCTATATCCCATACGTCGGAAATCTGAGGTTCTCTCAGTCTTTTCGGCATACAAATCGCTCGTCGAATCCTATTTCAACCATAAAATCATCACCCTATACACTGATAATGGAGGAGAATTCCTCGCTCTCAAATCCCTTCTTGTCAATCATGGTATATCTCATCTAACCACTCCACCCCATACACCGGAACACAATGGCTTTTCGGAACGCCGACACCGTCACATTGTCGAAATGGGTCTTACACTTCTTCACCAAGCATCCTTACCCACTACCTACTGGCCGTTTGCCTTCGCAACTGCCACTTACTTAATCAATCGCATGCCTAAGCCCAATCTCTCCATGCTCTCCTCCTTCGAGAAGCTCTTTCACAGATCTCCTAACCTACTGAAACTTCGTACATTTGGTTGTCTTTGCTATCCCTAGCTTCGCCCTTACACCTCTCACAAACTCGATCCAAAATCCACTCCCTGTATATTCCATGGATACTCTCTCACTCAAAGTGCCTACCTTTGTCTAGACATCTCCTCTTCCAAGCTCCGTGTCTCTCATCATGTTCACTTTGTCGAGTCTGTCTTCCCTTTCTTTTCTTTCAACCCCGAGTCTCATCCTCCTACAGAACCCCCTACTAATGTGGTCCCACTCACCTCCTTGGTTTCACCTCCTCCGGCCGTGCAGATCAACCTACCAGCTGGGCCTTCACCACATAACCAACCACTCACCAGACCGCCACCGAACCATACTAAACAACCACCACCTCCACCTCCCCCACCATCTCATCCTATGACCACTCGCTCTTGCAACTAGGGGTGGGAACGGGTCGGGTATTTTGGGTTTCGGGTAGTTCGGGTCGGGTACCCGATTAATCGGGTTGTGTTTTATACTACCCGAAACCGAACCGATAACCTAGTCGGGTACCCGATTAAGTCGGGTTCGGCTCAGTTCGGGTTCGGGTTACCCGTTTTTTTTTTTTAAAAAAAATGCAAAATGGATTCAAACTTTGCATAATCTCTATGTGTTGGGCTACTGTGGGTGGAATGTTTGAATGGAAAATAAGATATGTGGCCTGTGGGGAATTTAATTTATTTTACTGGTTTCAACTTTCAAGTTCAAATGCCATTATGCCTATTTTTATTAATTTAATTATTTTAATGCTTTCAAGTACCAAAATCGTTCCTTATTTCCATTTTTATTAGTATTTTATTTTATATCTTTTTTACGCATTCTTATTCCCTTCTCTGTGTTCTTCTTTTGATTTAATATATTTTATATTTTTTAAAAAAAATTAAAAAAAATTGGGTAGTCGGGTACCCGATCGGGTAGTTCGGGTAACATTTTACTACCCGAAACCGATCCGAATAAATATTAGTCGGGTTCGGTTATTACCCGAACCCGATTAAAAAACCGATTTAACCGATTTTTGGACCCGATCGGGGTCGGGTCGGGACCTGTAGTAACCCAACCCGTATCCACTACCTAATCAGAGTTATGGTAAAAGCGCACGCAATAAAGCTTAAAGCGTAAAGTGCGGATAATTAAAATACAACAAATCCAATCGGCAGAATACAACCGACGATATCACAAGTGTATAGGTACTGTTATACAACCAAATCGAAGGTTCAGGGTAAATAAATCCCTACCCCTACAACTTCACACTCTCCCAAGCTCAATCTTGCTGAGAGCCGCCTAGACCGTCCAGCCTCAAACCTGCCCCGCCACAAGGTACACAACGAATACCCAAACTGTGGGGACCTCGGGTGCTAATCTCTTCTTAAAGGGCGATTAATAACAAGAAATATTCAATCAGAATATTAATCTGCTTAAAAATCAAATAAATACTACATGACATTTAGCGACGCAAAACCCTACATTTGGCGACGCAAAAACACGTCGCAAAAGATTAACATTTTTTTTTAAAACTACCTTGACACGCAGGCGCGCCTCATTTAGGCGCGGGCGCGCCTAAGGCTCGGGCCAAGGCACCCAAAGTGCCTTGGTTAGGCACGGCCGCGCCTCTGGGCTGTGCGGGCGCGCCTGACCCTCTGATTTGGGTTAGAAAGAGTTGAAAAATGGTTCCTATGCCCCTGTTTTGAATCTCAAAAAACATCTAACCTTTCAAACATGATACATGCTTCAAAATCTAAGCAAAAACATGCATAACTATGAGTGAACCAAGCAACAAAACATAGAACTTGATATACAACCCACAAGATCTTACATACTCTTGTTCTTGACAAACATACAAGTCTTTATGAGTAAGAGTTTATAACAAAACATATACAAGATATAGATACAAAGGTTGACATCATCTCTATTGCATAAACCCGAGTTCACCACATCTAACTCCACCTCTTTCTGCTTACAACCTTCTTTGTCCTGTGCTCGCCCCATCTATTCCCATGCACACATACAAAAATAGAAATAGCCGGATATCTCCGGTGAGAATTGAATCCCAGTATAAAACAACTATATCATGCATATCATATAGTTTAAATAAATACTCATATAAACATCTCAACAAGCATTAAACCAATCTATTGCAATGCATGATTTTAAAATCTGCTATCAAGTTCTATATCGATTCTTGAGATCCCGAGGAATAAGAACACAACAAATCTCCCACCTACTCTCCCTTTCGGGGTGGCGTTGAGCTCTTTTCCCGGACTTTGGCATACTATATCAAGTTTCTAACAATAGGAGTTGATCTATCTCCTAGGTTCCTTTATATATATCCAAACGTCCGTATTCTTTTGGCGAATCTGCCATTTCAAATCTCAAAGGGTTGTTGGCTCAAGATGAATGCATCAAAATCTAGAAGCAGAAGAGTAAAAGCCAACTAATAACAAGCTAAGTCAAACAAGCAAGTAAATGTGCAAATACAAGATATATAAGCACATAGTATGTGGTTTTGTAAGGGCATTCAAGCAAAATCTCTTGAATGTACAAGCCCTTATTCAAAGGTTGTCTTATATCTTTCTAACTTGGTTTCAAAGCTCTTCAAATCTGATCTAGCTGCACAACAAGAACACAATCAAAATCTGCTCATACTCTTCTCAATCTTCAAGGCTAACAAGTCACAAACCTTGTTCTTCCGTTGATTGGTTTCAAAGTCGTGATTCTTAACTTGAAGCCCCCTGTTTTCAATCTGAAAATACATCAAACATGTCTAAGAACATCAGCAAGAACTCACGTACTACTCAGCTCAAACAATCTAGACTCCAACTTGATCATTTTTCAAACCGACGGCGTAACGGTACGAAATCGGTAACCGAAACTGAAATCTAACCAATCTATCAATCAAATCTAACTCACAAGCATCTCATATCAGCAATATATCATCAAAAACCAGCAACTCAGACATGGTTAGGTTCGAATATTAGCTGGAAAAATAATATCAATTCCAAACGACATCCGTTCTTCAACCCGATTGCGATAATACAACACATAGAAACTCAAGAACACATATCTAACATCAAATTCTGAGTTTTGTATCCTCTCAATTTCGAAATATGCTGGATCATAAAGATACTTACACCAAATCGAAGCTCGTCTTTCAAGGATCACGGAACTATACCCGAAATTTAATTCAGATGCACGGATCTTGAAATATTTAACTTGGAAGACGAAATTCCAAGGTAGAAGATGATGTTCTTGATTTTGGGCTGAGTAATCTGATGTAAAACATGCATATACACGTTTATCTCTATATCAAGCCAAGTGCCACACTCAAAATGTTAAAATTGCACTTTGGCCCCTTATTTCTTCACTATTTGCAAATTGGCCCTTGAAACTTCTTTTTAATTCAATTTCAATCCTAAATAATTTAAGAATATTAGAATTTAAATCTAAACTCCAAAAATTTTCAAATTAAATATTCTCGGATTAAAATTAAATAATCTCGGGCCTTACAATTCTCCTCCTCTAAGATATGATTTCGTCCTCGAAATCACATGCAATCTATACGCATATAAGATAAAAAAAATAACAAAAATATTGAATAAGAACTCACATCAGTGAAATAGGTCTGGAAAGCGTTGTCTCATATCTGATTCGACTTCCCAAGTTGCTTCTTCAACTCCATGTCTACTCCACTGAACTTTCACAAGAGGAATAGTCTTGTTTCTGAGTTGTTTTTCTTTCTGATCAAGTATCTGTATCGGCTTCTCAAAGTAACTCAGAGTCTCACCTAATTCTGCTTCATCTGGCTGGAGAACATGAGAAATATCAGGCTGATACTTCCGCAACATAGAAACATGAAAGACATCATGTATTCCAGAAAGAGCTGGAGGAAGAGCAAGTCTATAGGCAAGATTGCCTATCTTCTCGAGAATCTCATATGGACCAATAAATCTTGGAGATAACTTCCTTCGCTTGCCAAATCTGACAGTGCCTATGAATGGAGAAATCTTCAAGAACACTCGGTCTCCTTGTTCAAAACACAAAGGCCTGCGTCGAACATTTGCATACTTGGCTTGTCGATCTTGTGCTGTTTTCATTCTTTTCTGAATCAATCTTATTTTCTCGGTCATCTCTCGAATCATATCTGGCCCAATATCAGGTGTCTCTGACATATCATCCCAATAAAGAGGAGATCTGCACTTCTTTCCGTACAATACTTCAAATGGAGCCATCTCGATACTAGTCTGGTAGCTGTTATTGTACGAGAATTCCACAAGTGGTAGTGAATCTTGCCAACTAGTGCCAAAATCTAGCACTACAGCTCTAAGCATATCCTCGAGTGTCTGGATAGTCCGCTCTGCCTGTCCGTCAGTCTGAGGATGATACGCAGTACTCAAGTGCAATCAAGTACCAAGAGCTTGTTGCAAGTTGTGCCAAAAGTGCGATGTAAATCTAGAGTCTCGATCTGAAACAATAGATTTAGGCACACCATGTAATCTTACCACTTCTCTGACATAAATCTCTGCCATCTGGTCGTGTCTGTATGTAATTCTGTACGGAATAAAACAGGCTGATTTCGTCAATCTTTCGATAACTACCCAAACAGCATCACAACCTCTGGATGAACGCGGTAGCTTCGTTACAAAATCCATAGAAATATGATCCCACTTCCATTCTGGAATAGGTAAGCTATGCAATAAACCACTTGGTTTCTTTCTTTCGGCCTTTATCTGCTGGCAATTCAGACAACGAGATACAAACTCTGTAACATCAGATTTCATCTGCTTCCACCAATACTGAGTTTTCAAATCATTGTACATTTTTCTGCCACCAGGATGAACACTATATCAGCTGCAATGAGCCTCTTTCAATATCTGCTGTTTCAAAGCTGAAATATCTGGAACAACAAGTCTGTTATTCACATATAAAACACCATCTACACTACCCTTGTATTCAGACTGATGCCCTGATCTGACCATGTCAACGGACTTCTGAATACTCTGATCATTTCTCTGTGCTTCTTTAATTCTAACCAACAATTTTGGCTCAGCTTGAAGTGCACAAATTCTGATAAACTTCATATCTGTTTCAAATATCAATCCAGAAACACAGAAATCTTCTACCAATTTAGTGATACCTATCGTAGATAAGGATAAGGCACATACCTTTCTACTCAAGGCATCTGCAGCTGCATTGGACTTTCCCGGATAATATTTAATCTCACAGTCAAAATCTTTCAGTAAATCTAGCCATCTTCGTTGCCTCATATTCAGTTCAGACTGTGAAAATAGATATTTCAAACTTTTATGATCTGAATAAATTTCAAACTTCTCACCGTATAGATAATGTCTCCATATCTTCAATGCAAATACGATGGCTGCAAGTTCCAGGTCATGGATAGGATATCTGGTTTCATGTGGTTTCAGCTGTCTCGAGGCATAAGCAATGACATGTCCTCGCTACATAAGCACACAACCTAATCTCCTGTGAGAAGCATCACAATATACAGTAAAATCACCAGTACCTGAAGGAATAATCAAAACTGGTGCACTCGTCAATCTCTTCTTCAACTCAAGGAAACTGGCTTCACATGCTTCAGTCCAGACATAAGGTGCATTCTTCTGAGTCAACTGAGTAATAGGCTTGGCAATACTGGAGAAATATTTAATAAATATGCGATAATAACCTGCTAAGCCCATAAAACTCCGTATCTCTGGTACAGATGTCGATCTAGGCCAACTGATCACAACTTCAATCTTGCTAGGATCAACAGAAATCCTATCTCCGGATATAATATGCCCAAGGAAGACCACTCTCTTCAACCAGAATTCACACTTTGACAGTTTGACATACAACTTTTCTGTTCTCAAAGTCTTTAAAATAATTCTGAGATGCTCGACATGATCACACATATTCTTAGAATAAATCAGAATATCGTCAATAAAGATAATAACAAAGTCATCGAGATATTTCTGAAATACTCTATTCATAAAACCCATAAATACTGCTGGAGCATTCGTCAGACCAAACGGCATAACAATGAACTCAAAATGACCATACCTCGTTCTGAATGCGGTCTTCGGTATATCTTCATTCCGCACTCTCAACTGATGATATCCGGATCGTAAATCAATCTTGGAATACACTGAGTAACCCTGCAACTGGTCAAACAAATCATCTATTCTAGGCAATGGATATTTATTCTTTACCGTTGCCTTATTCAGTTGCCGGTAATCAATGCAAAGTCTCATTGAGCCGTCTTTCTTTCGTACAAATAGAACCGGAGCGCCCCAGGGTGAAACACTCGGTCTAATGTACCCTTTTGCTAAGAGATCTTCAAGTTGTTCTTTTAATTCTTTCAATTTAATTGGCGCCATTCTGTAAGGTGTTTTAGAAATCGGTAACGTACCTGACATCAATTCAATACTGAAGTCTATCTCCCGAGCTGGAGGTAATCCTGGAATTTTGTTTGGAAAGACATCAGCAAACTCACTAACCACTAGCAGATCTGCCAATTCTGGGCTAGTTTTCAACACATCTACTGCATAAACAAGGAATCCCTCTGCCCCTTTCTGCAATAAACGAGTCATAGATTGAACTGATATCAAAGGTATTCGAGATCTCGAACCTTTACCATAGAATTTCCATTCCCCTGCCATTTTTGGTCTGAATCTCACAACCTTCTGAAAACAGTCTACGGTAGCCCTATACTTGGTTAACATATCGATTCCGATAATGCAATCAAAGTCTGACAACCCAAGCACAATACAGTCTATTTCTATCACATTACCTTCAAACTGTAGTATACAATTTCTGACAGATTTCATTGATACTATACCGCTCCCCAAAGGTGAAGATATAGATACTACAACAGATAATGACTCAACAGACAATGCATGTAATGTTGCAAATTGTTCAGATATAAACGTATGGGATGCACCTGTATCTATGAGCACATAAGCAGGATAACCACAGAGAGTACAGTTACCTGCTATAACGTCGCCAGGTGCTGCCTGAGCCTGCTCTTCAGTCAAGGCAAAGACTCGAGCTTGTTGTCTTGGAGGTTGATTCGTTTCTTGACTACCTCCTGCTCTATTCTGTTGCTGAGGCTGTGGCTGGAAGGAGTGTACAGTAGATGCTTGCCTTTCAGGCTGAGCCACTGATCGTGATGATCCCGCACCTTGAGACCTCACTGAACCACGCTGTGGACACACCTTGGCAAAATGTCCTGGCTGATGGCATATGTTACAATTTACAGACACACCTCTGCACTGATCACTGGGATTTCTTCCTCCGCATTTGTTGCAATACATTCCTGTATAGCCTGAATCCTGTCCAGCACTACTCTGTCTTGGCCCACTAGAGCTGGATGAACCACTGCCTAAATTCTTACACTGCTTTCCTTTTGCTTTCAGATAATCTTTCTTACCACCGCTGCTGCTACCTCCCTCCAATCTAGGAGATGATTGTTGAAACTGAGCTGGGGGTTGTGGTTGTCGTTGATACTATGCAACAAACGATGATCCGCTCTGTTTAATCAAACCAGCCTCCGCTCCCTTTGCTCTATCAAGTGCATCAGCAAAGTTATTCGGCCTCCCAGAGTTCACAAGGGTAAAGACATCTGGATTCAGTCCATTGATGAATTGATCAACTTTGGCCTATTCACTTCCGGCTACATGTGGAGCAAACTTTAGCAATGAAGAGAACTTGGCAACGTACTCTTCTATATTCAGATTCCCCTGTTTCAGATTTGCAAACTCTGCACCCTTGTCCTTTCTGTACGACACTGGAAAGAAACGTTGATAAAATTCTTTTGTAAATACTTTTCAAGTGATAGTTGTACCTCGATTTTCAAAAGCTATCTTGGTTGTTATCCACCAACTCTTGGCAACCTCGTGTAGTTGGTGCCCAATCAGTCTGACTCTTCTGTCATCTGCATAATCTAGGGAATCAAACAACATTTCCATATCCTCTAACCAGCATTCACGTTCATCTGAGTTCTCGGTTCCTTTCAAAGTAGGCAGCTTGAAGGATTGAAACCTTTTCAGTAAAGTCTCCATAGGTGTTGCTGTAACATCCATTGGGTCATTGGATGTACTGCCCTGTTCTGGTCTAGGAGCTTCTGTAGCTTGTGGCACATCTGCCTATTCTGGCGGAGGAACGACGAATGTTTGTCTAGTAACCGGCGCTTGACGAGGAGGCATATCTGATATTCAAAAGTATTAGCACACAAAGGTATCAATATATCAGACTCACCCATTCTGTTTCATTCCCCTCTGATTAGCATTTTCATGCCTTCTCTAGAGATCAAGTTCTGATCCAAAACCGGTTCTAATTCATGCTCAAATAATACATACTTGATAAAGCAGTAAAGCATGCTTATAAAATCAATACACATAATCATGTGATCAATTTAATCTAAAACATTAAATCATGCAAGCAAAATCAATCAATCAAGAGGACTCGATCTACCCCGCTCGCTTCTCTCTAATCAGTCCAGAACTTAAGCTTTGATACCACCTATTGTGGGGATCTCGGGTGCTAATCTCATCTTAAAGGGCGATTAATAACAAGAAATATTCAATCAAAATATTAATCTGCTTAAAAATCAAATAAATACTACAGAACATTTAGCAACGCAAAAACACGTCGCAAAAGATCAACATTTTTTTTAGACTACCTTGACGCGCGGGCGCGCCTAAGGCTCGGGCCAAGGCACCCAAAGTGCCTTGGTTAGGCGCGGCCGCGCCTCTGGGCTGGGCGGGCGCGCCTGACCCTCTGATTTGGCTTCCAAAGAGCTGAAAAATGGTTCCTTTGCCCCTGTTTTGAATCTCAAACAACATCTAACCTTTCAAACATGATACATGCTTCAAAATCTAAGCAAAAACATGCATAACTATGAGTGAACCAAGCAACAAAACATAGAACTTGATATACAACCCACAAGATCTTACATACTCTTGTTCTTGACAAACATACAAGTCTTTATGAGTAAGTGTTTATAACAAAACATATACAAGATCTAGATACAAAGGTTGACATCATCTCTATTGCATAAACCCGAGTTCACCACATCTAACTCCACCTCTTCCTGCTTACAACCTTCTTTGTCCTGTGCTCGCCCCATCTATTTCCATGCACACATACAAACATAGAAATAGCCGGATATCTCCGGTGAGAATTGAATCCCAGTATAAAACAACTATACCATGCATATCATATAGTTTAAATAAATACTCATATAAACATCTCAACAAGCATTAAACCAATCTATTGCAATGCATGATTTTAAAATCTGCTATCAAGTTCTATATCGATTCTTGGCATCCCGGGGAATAAGAACACAACAAATCTCCCAACTACTCTCCCTTTCGGGGTGGCGTTGAGCTCTTTTCCCGGACTTTGGCATACTATATCAAGTTTCTAATAATAGGAGTTGATCTATCTCCTAGGTTCCTTTATATATATCCAAACGTCCGTATTCTTTTGGCGAATCTGCCATTTCAAATCTCAAAGGGTTGTTGGCTCAAGATGAATGCATCAAAATCTAGAAGCAGAAGAGTAAAAGCCAACTAATAACAAGCTAAGTCAAACAAGCAAGTAAATGTGCAAATACAAGATATATAAGCACATAGTATGTGGTTTTGGAAGGGCATTCAAGCAAAATCTCTTGAATGTACAAGCCCTTATTCAAAGGTTGTCTTATACCTTTCTAACTTGGTTTCAAAGCTCTTCAAATCTGATCTAGCTGCACAACAAGAACACAATCAAAATCTGCTCATACTCTTCTCAATCTTCAAGGCTAACAAGTCACAAAACCTTGTTCTTCAGTCGATCGGTTTCAAAGTCATGATTCTTAACTTGAAGCCCCCTGTTTTCAATCTGAAAATACATAAAACATGTCTAAAAACATCAGCAAGAACTCACACACTACTCAGCTCAAACAATCTAGACTCCAACTTGATCATTTTTCAAACCGATGGCGTAACGGTACGAAATCGGTAACCGAAACTGAAATCTAACCAATCTATCAATCAAATCTAACTCACAAGCATCTCATATCAGCAATATATCATCAAAAACCAGCAACTCAGACATGGTTAGGTTCGAATATTAGCTAGAAAAATAATATCAATTCCAAACGACATCCGTTCTTCAACCCGATTGCGATAATACAACACATAGAAACTCAAGAACACATATCTAACATCAAATTCTGAGTTCTGTATCCTCTCAATTTCTAAATATGCTGGATCATAAAGATACTTACACCAAATCGAAGCTCGTATTTCAAGGATCACGGAACTATGCCCGAAATTTAATTCGGATGCACGGATCTTGAAATATTTAACTTGGAAGACAAAATTCCAAGGTAGAAGATGATGTTCTCGATTTTGGGCTGAGTAATATGATGTAAAACATGCATATACACGTTTATCTCTATATCAAGCCAAGTGTCCCACTCAAAATGTTAAAATTGCACTTTGACCCCTCATTTCTTCATTATTTGCAAATTGGCCCTTGAAACTTCTTTTTAATTCAATTTCAATCCTAAATAATTTAAGAATAATAGAATTTAAATCTAAACTCAAAAAATTCTCAAATTAAATATTCTCGGATTAAAATTAAATAATTTCGGGCCTTACACAAACACAGAGGCGTGAGCTAGAACGCTCAATACGAAGCAATGATATAAATACAAATATGCGCACACAGATGATTTAAAACTCAAGTGAAAACACTTGCTCATGGCGCCGAGAATATACAGTACCGGCTAGAGAGCGACTCCTTGGGGTACTCGTATACTCCATATCAGGGGTGAGCCAAACCCATCCTGACCCGAATCCAAAATAGGATACAAGCCCCATATGGAAACTGTCATACCTGACTCGAGTCCAAAATTAGATCATTGTTCCCTATGAAGACTGTCAATGACTCACATCTCTCTGGATGCAGTCACACGTAAAATCATGTATGTGCTAAGATGGTAAAACATGCTAAAACATGATAAAGCATATAACACATACTCATGCAACATACATGCAATTATATCATGCCGGCTATATCGGTCAGTACTTACGTACCTCTAACACTGTTGGACAAACCTAGATCCACTGGCCTATACTCCAAGCCTATTAGTCCAGTCTACTGCTACTACAATGCAAATATCCATGTATCAACAATAAAGCTCTAAAAGCCTTAACTAAGCTAAAGCGTACTCCTATATATTTTTAGGATGCCAAAGCTATACCTGCGTCCGTCGTTAGCCCTTTGCTGTCGATAGCCTCAAAACTAGTCCATAGCTCCGCGACGATGCCTAGATCACTAAGCCACTTCCGGATTCCCCGTAGGACGCCTAGATCTCCCTAGATATGAGTTAGAAGGCTTAGGAATCAGAGAGAAGAGAGGAAATGAGCGAGTCACAAATGAACCTCGGCTCCTCTATTTATAGACGACGTTCGGGCCGTCCGAACTCGGCTTCGGGCCCTCCGAACTGGTTCGGATCCTCCGATCATAACTTTGAATCGTCCGAACACGATCGGACCGTCCGATCCTTACTTCGGGTCCTCCGAAGTCCCATCAGTGATGTCACCTTGCTGACGTAATTGATGACGTAAGCCTTAACCCTGTTCGGGTCCTCCGATCCCACCGACGGAGCCTCCGATCCTCTTCGGATCCTCCGAACTCCTCTTCGGATCGTTCGAACTCCTCGGGCCTCCGATCCTGACTCCGATCACGTTCGGATCCTCCGAACACCAGTTCGGAGCGTCCGAACCTCCCGAGCCATGCCCATTATGTTCGAGTATCCTGGATCTATTTCTGGATTCCGTTAGTTCAACAGGACATCCCTAATCATGTATTAAGAACATGATCATGTGATTAATTACTCATTAATCACTAATTCGAGATGCGGGTTACTACAGGACCCGAACTACCCGATTCGATTGCCCACCCCTACTCGCAACCATATCACCAAACCGAATCCGAAATACTCCCTACTCACCACTACCTCTTCCTCGGACCATGAACCCAGCTGTGTAACCACTGCTCTCAAGGATCCCCGTTGGCGAACTACTTTGTCTGCGGAATTTGATGCTCTACTGAGTAATGGCACTTGGGATCTAGTTCCTCCTCACCATTCCCAAAACCTTGTTGGTTGTAAATGGGTTTTCCGCATTAAGCGTACCAAAGACGGGCAGATTGATCGTTTCAAGGCTAGGCTTGTTGCCAAAGGTTTTCATCAACGTCCTGGAATTGATTTTGGTGACACGTTCAGCCCAGTGGTCAAGCCAACTACTATCCGTGTCATTCTCAGTTTGGCGGTTCAGCATGGTTGGTCTCTACGACAACTTGATGTCAATAATGCTTTCCTACAGAGCTCTCTTGAAGATGAGGTCTTTATGGCCCAACCTCCAGGTTTTATTGACAAGAACTTTCCTAACTATGTCTGCAAGCTTAACAAGGCCATTTATGGACTCAAGCAGGAACCGCGTGTCTGGTACCAAGAACTTAGTCGCTACCTTCTCACACTGGGGTTCTCCAACTCTCGATCAGATGCCTCCCTCTTTATTATTCGTACTCATGGCTCTACTATTTATTTTCTTGTATATGTTGATGATTTGATTGTTACAGGCAATAACATGGATCTCATTAATGACATTATCCATAAGCTGGCATCTCGTTTCTCAATCAAGGACCTAGGTCATCTCTCTTATTTTCTAGGGGTCGAGGTTTTACCCAGTGCTTCTGGTCTAATTCTTTCTCAATGCCAATATGCCCTTGATCTCCTTGCTCACTTCAACATGCAGCATGCCAAACCCGTTCCCACACCGCTGGCTGTCAACACCACACTCTCAGCCTATGATGGAGCCCCCTTAGTCGATGCCACCACTTACCGTCAAGTTGTTGGTAGCCTTCAATATCTTCTTCTCACCCGTCCTGATATTGCTTTTGCAGTTAATCGCCTATCTCAATTCATGCACTCTCCTTCTGAACATCATTGGGGTGTTGTCAAGCGCCTACTTCGTTATTTCAATGGTACCTTACATTATGGTCTTACTCTTCGTGCTTTTGAATCTGTATCTTTGCATGACTTCACTGATTCTGATTGGGCGGGTTATCCTGATGACAAATGCTCCACAGCTGCTTATATTATTTTTCTTGGCACTAATCCCATCTCTTGGAGTTCAAAGAAGCAAAGAACTGTTGCTCGATCTTCTATTGAAGCTGAGTATCGGGCCCTTGCTCAAGGAGCTACGGAAATCTCTTGGCTCAGCTCTCTCTTCTCGGAACTTGGCATCACACTTCCTCCTACTCCTGTTCTCTACAGTGACAACATTGGCGCTACTTACCTGTGTGCTAACCCAGTATTTCACTCGCGGATGAAACACCTTGCTCTGGATTATCACTTTGTCAGAGACTTAGTTCAACGTGCCCATCTTCGTGTTTCACATGTCTCCTCTGCTGATCAGCTGGCAGATGCACTCACTAAGCCTTTATCTAGCACTCGTCTACGACACATTATTGGCAAGATTGGTGTTTCTTTGAAACCTCCATCTTGAGGGGGCATGTTAGCATATATTTGCATATATTCTTTGAGATCTCTCTCCATATTTTATGCCTTGTACAAATCTTTATAGTTAGGATAATATCTTTTATATATGTAGATAAAAGATATGTGATTATGTTGTAACTTGTATATATATCTCTCAAAGGTATCAATACAATCATTAATTCTCCCTACATTATAGTGTCCAGGGAAATTATCGGTAGATGAAAATAGGAATGAAATGGGCCTTGTAATACCGTACCCGATCGAGTTTATCCATTTGCCCCAATTCCTAACGTGACCCAACTCTCTATAAATTATAGTTCACGTGCCACTGCCAACAATTATTTTTTTTTTTGAGTTGCGGAGAAGATTTTTTTTACAATTGGGTCTTGAACCCAAGATCTCGTCCCAAACTTGGAACCTTGATGCCAGATGAGCTATATGTAATCGGCAAAATGAAAGAAAACAAACGCCACTGCCAACAAATAATAGGAATTTGGTGACCTCAAAATTAACTATTCTTATATGAATCATTTTGACGCACAAAGCGATAAACTCTTGTGAGACGATTTCACGGTTTAATTTTGTGATATGGATCTTTTATTTGGGTCACCCATAAAAAAATATTATTTTTATGCCAAAGTATTACTTTTTATTGTAAATGTAGTAAAAATGAGCTAGCGGGGCGGGACAACCCACAATCCGTCGTAAACCACTATTAGGGCGGGGTGGTCCACCTTTTAGACTGGCTGGAAAAATATCAACCCAACCCACCTATTTTAGGTGGCGGGGCAGGTTTACGTGTAATTTGGCGGATTTTGGCAGGCCGACTTGCAACCCCTGCCATAACTCACCATTATGCGGTGCAGAGCGGGCCGTACCACTTTTTTACGGGTTGAGAAATTGTCATCTCAACCCACCTATTTTGTATAGCGAGACGTACCAACATGACAGACCTAACCTATTTTGACACCTCTAAATATGGATTGAATTGACCCATCACATGGAGAAAAATCCGTGAGATATCTCACAAGAGACCTAGTCTCATTTTAAAGAATACATCCATTGATATATGACCTATTCGAAGCTTCCATCGGTATGCACATGATGCATAATTATTTTCGTATCGGAGGACTAGTTGCTGATCTACTCATGGTTGGATAGATAAATGTTTGGATTTTGTTCATGAATATTAAAAATTTATTACACGGAATCCTATTTTTTAGAACAACAAATCCCAACTATGGATATATAAGAGTCAAAACTGCCGAAAGCATTTCATCCAGCGTAAGCATATGGATAATTTGGAATATATTGTATATCAATAATCATATATATTATATTTTAAAATTTTGCAATTATATTATGAGATATTATGTTCCATATATCATGAAATTTTAACAACTGAAATTATTGTATTGAAATTTTTTATGAGCTAAGAATGATATATCTGTATTTGACATACCATCTTCTCTCTCTCTTTTCTTTATTTCTTCTTTTTTTTTCCTTTTTTTAAAGAAAGGTTAAACATCCTCTTACTTACATATATAGCCTAAAAAAACACTTAATCTGAACACAAGAAACCTTGATATTACCACCAAACTTGACGTATCGAGTTTCCCTTCTTCTTTTGGTAGTTTTATATATATAAAATACATTGTATTTATCTCCATTACGAAGAGATGGAATCCACGGGGCACTTTGCGTCCGTACAGATCATGTCCTGTTTATATTTGACATCGAATGCGACTTTATTTATTTATTTATATATCTTTTTGAGGAAAAAAAAAACACGTTTTTTTCCCTTTTGTTTTGTTGTAATATTAATATTTGGCATTGTCAGCGAATGAGCTGTCTTCAAACAATTCTGAATGTGATCGATTTGTAATCTAGTCATAAGTCAAGATACGGGACCATTCCAAATCCCAACTTTATACTTTTTTATATATCTCAAATTCATTACAATATTGTTTTTCTTGATTTGTATATATTAAGCTATTTTAATTTCACGGCTTGAATTTCGACGATAGATATCGACTTGCTAGTCATTTCAAGTGATGATTTGATATTTGGACGAATGACAATGCATATTCTGTTTGGCCCCTTTTTTAAAGATGCAACTTTCTATAATCACACCCATATTTTATGGGCACATATCATCTCAGAACACTAGTACCAGTTCAAAGCAGAAACTAATTAGAATTTATATATACAAAATGATGTTGTGTCACTTCACATGCAGCATAATACGGTGCTTTTCTTTCACCACACTGCAAAGGGATTCGTAATTTCACTCGGCAGTTTCTAATTAAAAATTTAAATCCACCTCAAATTCGATTGATTAATTATTACAAGTTATAAATATGTATATGCCCAATCGAGTCATTCTCGAATGAAATTTTAATCATATGTTCTTCATTTGCCAATTAAATCGAATTTTGACTCAACATTTTTGCTTCACTATCACTTTTGCCGATTTGTTAATCTTCATACATATAATTAGCTTGCACTAGTGGATGAGTACGTACATGCCAACAATATTAATCTCACACCAGCTAATTATTAATTTCATTTCTTACAACTAGCAGCCAAATTTCTTGACTATAAAATAAAGTTCCCCACAAATTAGAACTTAACATTTCAAATCTCAATCTACACTATTGTCTGATATATATCATAATATATATTTAAATTTTTTTCAAGAAATATATATGAACCAAGTCGATCGTACGTACCCACGGATCAATTTAATTCATGGGATTGTAGGGTTGGCAGAGTGTTGACGGGAATGGGATCGTCTTGGGGAGGCAAGAGCAATTTAGGGTTGATGAGAGTGGAAGTGAGGAGTCCAAATAAGACCAAAACGGATAAAATAGAGAGGGCTAGCCTAATGGCGTGAGAGACTCCAGTTTTGACTTCTTGTTCATATCTTGTCGCAGTCAGAGCCAGAATCGTTATGGGGTAAGAATATGCCCACCATGCTATGTTGAATCTTCTCATTGCTTTCTTGAAAAGTGCTGGCCTGCATATCTAATTTAATTTTAAGATCACAAATATCAATTTCTTTTGCTTGTTAATTTCATGTAAAGATCAATATTTTCTTGTTCAAATCTCACCTTATGTGCAACTAATGCAGCAATTAATGTAACAATTTCAACTCATTAAACAGGCTGACTTAAATTGTCAACATGTAATTAAGTAGATTAATTCGTCACCAATTCTTGAACCTATATATATCTATATGTAATTTTCAAATATAACGTGCAATCAATCGTGTTGATGTGACAAATCATTAGATTCAAAATAATATTTTTAAGATAGGTTGAACTATATCCTATAATAAGTGCGTGTGTGCGCGCGCAAAAGTCTAATGGCTTACCAGAGAAGCAAATAAAAAAAGCGAGAGGAAAAAGAGCATCTTCGCGGCTGTATCGAAGCGTCCCGCGATGGAGTACCAAGCCAAGCTGGCCACGCTGGGGGCGGCGAAAAACAAGAAGAACACGGGCCGCAACATGGCCGGAAGCCGATCTCCTCCGGAAAGCCGCTGGTAGAGCGTCACGAAAAGCACCAGGTAATGCACCATTCCCAGGGAGAACAAGAACGTGGAGACTTCCCGCCACCCCATCTTGGCGGCGGCACGAGCCCCCACCAGGTTCCCGATCACCGACAGCTGGCTCGTGGGGTTGGCCACCGCCGTGAGCATGTTCTTGCCCTTGGTAAACCACTGGCCGTAGATTTTCAAGTCCAGGATGACGATGGGGACGACGAATAACCACCACAGGATGACGAAGTAGGCGTGCTTCGGGGTGACGAACGGGGCGGATTCCAGTATCAGTATCCAGGATATCCAGGGGGCAAAGAAGTAATTCACCCCGACGTGGTGCATGAACTCCGCTCGCACCAGATTGAACCGGAGGATGCACCGGAGTGCGTAGATAAGGGAGAGGAGAACCAGGGTGAATAAGGAGAATGCCCATATTATGCTCAAAATGCTAGTGTAGTAAACTTTGGGGACTTGAAATGTGGTTTGCGAACTTTGCGAGGGGTGAAGGAGAATTTTCCATAACAAAGCTTGCCAGCCTAGGGAAAGAGAGACCCTGAAATAGCCTGCATGGATCCTGGTTAAGATTAGTGTTGCAAGGTTCGAAGATGAGGTTAAGGTGCCTTTAAGCATGGCGATTTCGTCGATTTCGAGTCGGATTTCGGGTTCGGATTTCTGAGTTTCCATGATTATGTGGCTAACTAACTATGGGGGTGTAAAAAATTTCACGTTTTGAGGGTTGTATATATGGTTTCTTGGTTATATACTTATATAGTTGAAGGAAGAGAGGGAAGAGAATCATTTGGAAGATGCTCCATGCAAATATATTCCAAGGACAAATTTACTAATCCTTGGTTTTTTTGTTTTTTTAGTGAACCGATATTATTTTATAACAAGCCCAATTAATAGGCTCAATGATTTATTCAACACTCCCAGTGACAAAGCCCATGACGAAGTTAATCGATTAAATATATAAAATTACTGCCACGGGTCATCAATTGGGTACTTTTGGCCTCATTTGCCAAAACAAATCAGAGGAAGCGAGAAGAATGGAAATATTCTATTAACTCATCCCGTAGGTACACATGAATAATATAATATATTATTTTGTAGGTTTTTTTATTTTGTACGATCATTGTGTTTATTATTATATAATTTCTTAATTGTTTTTGTCAATTGCACGTAATTACAAGCTTATAAAAGAATGTCATTTTTTATGAATGATAAATTTTTTTGTTGTGGACTTGTGGAGAGAAGGGTAGTAAAATTTCAATGCTATCAAGCTCACCATCCACTAATTACATGTGTTGGAGAGATTTTTTTTATCTAGCTTACATATAATATCATAACAAGTCATATGCGTTGACGTTGATTAACAAAAATAAAAAATAAAAAAACAATTAATGAGTTAAAATTTGTGTCTCATCCCACTTTCATCTAATTTACCAAACGGTACTTAGATATCATTTAGGTTGCTGGATGAGAGGATAAACAATTTCAATCCATTTCCTAAATATATAAACCTTTTATTTTCTTTGTTCTTTGGCGTCTCCGTTATATCCTTATCAATCTAACAAATTAAAATCCATGTTTTTATCTTTATTTTCCTTGTTTATGTTCTGAAAAAGGGCAAAGTTATGACTGCACAAATTTTCCTGTATATATTAATATTTTTGGGAAAATTCATTTTTTTATTTTTATGTTTAATTATTTGATCTGCCATGTTGTCATAATTGTGTTTTAATTTTTTATTTTTCATTTTTTTTGATTTTTTTTTTGTAATTTTAGTTTTTTTTTATTGAAGTGCTTACATGACACTGAACACACATAAGCACCCACTAATTGCAAAAAAATAAAATATAAACAAGCTATAAATAAATATTTTATAACATATATATAGGATCAAAATCTCAAATTGACAAACATGAAAGATCAAATTTATAATTTTCTCATAAATTTGTATTTGATTCGGAAAACCTGCAATATAATTTTGGAAAATATAAAATTGGTCAATATAAGTTGGCAATATAATACTTTCATACTATTTTTAAAAAAAATACTTTCATACTTTAATTGGTAAAAATTTAACCTTGGAATAATGATTTGGTGTTTTTTAGTCTAATTTATTCTGCATCATTGACATGACACATGATACATAAAAAATTTCCGATGCTACATCAATACTATGGCAACAATTCTCTAATTAAAAAAATATAAAATAAAAATCAAATCACTACACTAAAATTACCAAGTTAAAGTTAATATAGTTTTTAAAAATTTATTTATCTTCCCCTATATATAAAGAATTTGTCCCTTAGATACTATTTTTTTTACCCAATTTCTTTATGTGATATAAATATTACACTTTTGTTTTCTTTTATTTTTGTTTAATTTCGATATTTTAAATTATAGTTTAATTAACCCCTCAACAATTTTTACAACTATGATATTACTCTTATTTGAATATAAATTAAATTAATTACAAAATATTATATAAGCACACAACGCGTGCATCAATAAACTAGCTATACAAAATATTAATCCTTCTAATATAAACACAAGAGGACATCATTTTTTTGTCAAAATTACTTTTATATGATATAGATATTACACTTTTGTTTATTTGTTTGTTTTTTTTTAAATTTCGATCTTTTAATTTCCAGTTTAGTCCTATGATAATTTTAAAATTATAGTACGACTCTCACGTAAATATGATCAATTCAAATGACAGTATAATCGCCTTACTTTATAGAATAATGATGTTATTAATATATAAATATAAATCAAATTAATTATTATTATTAAAAAAATTGTTCAAATACGCAACACATATACTACAACACGGTAAGTTCGACCCTGGGTATTAACACATGGGGTAGATGGAACTCTCTCATTGATCTAATCATGTGGAGTCCACATAATTTGAATCAATCACATGTTTTCACCTATCCCATGAGGTAAAACCCATGGAATAGGAATGAATTTTCCCTACAACACATAGACTAATATATGTGTCGCTTCACAGAAAGTGTTTGGTGTTCCACAACACATCTTCGAGACTCGAGACTATGTATTGCGGACTAATTTTTTACTGGGCCTTCCAAAAGCCCACGCTCTAGGCCCACAATTTAAAAGGATCAAACTTGCAATCGACCCAATTACAAGGCGTGGGTAAAGAGAACATTCAATAATAATTTATGTTGCCCTTGTGCAACTTTATATATATAATTTATATTAAACTCATACGTCCTCATTACAAGTTGTTCGATAAGTCTTATAAAGCTCATTCCCGTACGTTATTTTGGGTGTTGAAGATTCTCGTGAATTGTTTTCATATATACTCACACTATGAATTAATTTGGAAAATGGTCTATTCCAAATTTTAAAGTAAAGGGTTGTCAAAAGCTGTTGAAAGTTGAATCCACGTGAGTGCACCATCGATATATTCTTTTCTTAAACTTACATAATTATTTACACATATATAAGCCATAATAATATGACAAGAGAGCAGAGTTGGTGTGTCCAAGGAAGGTTTAAGCCACGTAATTGGAAATCCCTGTAATTTTGGTCTATCTAGATTATATTTCGATCATCAATGGTTTTTTAAGTGGTCGAACCTCAATCTTGATCTCCTTTATGATGTAGCTAAAAAATATTTGTATTTCGTTTAAAAAAATAAAATAAAATAATCTTATTTTAAAGAGTGTTTGCGTAGAGTCTAAAGTGTCATGGTTACTTGTACGATCTCAATAACATTCATCGGTAAGTTGTTCTTACTTCACAATTAAGCAAAGTCGGAGTGTTTCCGATGAAGGTTTTTGATACTCGAGTCAGCGATTATTAAGAGAATATTAATAGAGAGCAGAACGTTATTGTGATACAAAGAGTGTGTATCTTAATAATGAGGTAACTTGAAATATTTATAGATATTCAAAGAGTTTTGTGAGATTTGTGATGACTTTTTTTTAGATTTTTGGGCCTCTTTAAAGAGACTTAATAAAAACTAGCAACGGTGCACACATGCATTTGCGTGTGTAAAATAATAACTACAATGTATATGAATTTTGATGTTTAACAAGTTAGGTTAATTAGAAGAAAAAAAAAAAGAGAGATAACTGGAATTGGCAAAGAGTGTTATTGGAGATGTGAGGATTGTGAGTAAGATACATGGAGAAAACAAAAAATTAAAAAGAATGTTATTTTAGGTATATTAAAAAATAGACCATGACACCAAGTTAATTATTTTAATATGCTTACACTTAATAAATAGTAAAAGATAATTAAACAATATTGGACCCAATACATAAATCCTGAGCTTTTTTAATTAGTTGGACTTATGATCCAAAGGTATTGAATAAAATAATTGAATCGGGTTGAGTTTAGACCTGGTCAATTTTTGGGCCGTAACCCATCACTCTTCTTTTCAACCTCCACCTCCAAATCTTAACTATTTTATCCGTGAAAATTTTAATGTCACATCGATTATTCTTGATATAATCGGTGTAATATATATATATATATTTTAGTTGTCCAACCAATGATTCCCAACTCGTTCCCGACAACTAAAATTCGGTACCGTGTTTTAGTTATGCGAAATATCAAAAACAAAATAACTAAAACCCGGGATGAGGTAAAGAAATATTGTTGGGCAGCTGAAAAGTCCTCTATATATATCCACATAGCAAAGAAAAAAAACTAAACTTACTAATAAAATGATGATATTACAAAAATTGAAAGATATATATTAGAATAAAAATGAGCTTTGGTAACACCATGACACATTACAAATATTGTAATTAATTTGTCATTATATCTGTTATTTGGAAAAATATGTTATAGTATTCTTTGTATTGTATAAATCCCAAAGAGGTACTAAAAAAGTTTTGTATAATACAATGTATAGGTCCCAAACCTAATATGGTCTAGGTCCCCCTACAATGACCCCTAAATGCTTCAAATAATTAATGTATAATGAGTACAAAAAAACGACCCGCAGATTTTTCTTCTTTTTGCGATCTATTTTAGAATAATGTTTGGCACATGGTGGGCAAGGAAGGAGTAAGGACCCAACAAAAGTTCACATTGACCCACCATGTGATGACAAGGATTACGTCCATTTCTCTCATTTTCATATGTAATTAATCAACTTCTTTTATTAACAATTAATTACTAATTAAAGTAGCTAGTTTTCTAGGGCTTCTATTCGTGCGATTGTGACTAAAGAAACATGAATAGACATCGATTGTGTACAAATAGAATTTCACACTATTTTAGAAGTGGCACACTCATTATGCAGCTAGGCATGAGTGTAAAATTAGAGGGAATTCAACAGAAAAAACAACTTTTGTAGATAAAGTAAAAACCATGTTTTCAAAGGTAAATTCTATGCATGCTACATCCCACCTCAAGCAAAAATTCCTACGTGGGGGTCGGGAGTATTTCTTCTGATATAACTTATAAGATAGAAGAAGCGGTTTTAAAAATCTTTCGCTCCAATTGAGATAGTCCATTTTGAAAGAAACGGTGTACGTGGTTGGTTATGTAAAATAGGCAGTGTTGTCCTTTGTGTTGTAACATCATAGATAACACTGTGCAGCGAAAATTTAAAGCGTAAATAAAATACAAGTAATTAATTTTGCACGAGTATAAAACTCGTGCGGATGCCTTAGGGCTAAATATTACTAGTAAACGTAATATCAGTCTTACAAAGTAATCCTAGTAATTTTACGAAAAGTCATTAAATCCTAAATTTTTCAACAAGTTGAGAAATCAAACTTGCATCCTAAAATACAACAGAGTATAAAAGAAATTGGATGCAACTCCCGTAGCCTAAATTGTAGAGACAAAAAAGATCTTCAACAACACAGTTCCCACAGTGTTGTATCTGATATTTTCTACACGAACGGCAACACGGAGACATGCAACAACGATGGTTGCAAACCTTGCTTCAGAGTTCTTCAAATTCTTCAACAGAATTCTTCAGAGTATGCGCAATGTATTATCGTCTGAAGTTCCTTCCATCTCGTGCGTGAAATCTTCTCTTATAGATTAACATTCAAATCTTGAAGATTTCCTTAGATAGAGTCCTACAAGAATAAGCAACAATCTTTTAGTAGGAAATAAACTCTATCAAATCTTTGAAAATCAAATCATGATAATATCGAATTGTATTATATCGAATAATCACCTTATCAAGACATGATTTAAACTTAACAAATATATAACTTAACATAATCGTGATATACACAATATATTTAACAAATATTCTATTTTGTCTAGAAAGCAAAATCTTATAATATTCAATTAATTAGGGCCGAAACATTCAAGGAATAAAATTCCTTTCACATTTTACTTAATTTTGAAGGTGACAATCATTTTATTTTCTTTTTGTACTTACTGGAAATGATTGATTACACGACAGTGTTTTATGATCAATTGAGATCATGAGCAAGTTAAAATGGTTGAGAGTTGCTGGCAATATGGTGTTCAATATAATAGTCCATGGATTTAGCCAAAATAGAACGAAAAATAGCGACATCGTATTTCCACTGAAAAATTTAAAAGAAAATCTAAAATTATTGTGACAAATGGTAAATATAAGTCATGACTCATGACAACTAATGATACGCTTAGCCGCATATAGTAAAAGTGATTTAGTATAACTCTTAAAAAAAAACGTGATTTAGTATAGAATGTAGGATTTTTGTTTGTCGCATTCGCGTTTCTTTGTGTGCTCATGATTTCTCGTTTTCAGTAATTTGACCTGCTTAAGATGATAATGATTTTACCGTTAAATAGTTCTATTAAAAAAGTAATGAAATTATTATACTAATTAATTTGAAAAATAAACCAATAAAAATAATCACAAAAAATCCTAATAAATGATCTTACGAATCAATTTTTTTAAAGAAAATCTCTTATCCAACTCGATTAATAAAAACATATTTTTTTTTATAAAAGTATTATTTTTCACTCTGCTTGTGAGTCGGATCAACTAGTATAATGTATATAGATCATGAGAGAGTCTCACAAAAACATATTCACAAAAAAATTTATTCTTAACATAACTTATAATCGTTCATGATACCAACACATATCCAATTGCCGAATATAACATATTGTTAACATAATTCCAAAATATTTCATTAAAACTTTATAATATTAAGATTATATGTTCAAAAAAATTATATATATATATATATATATGTATATATATATATGTTTGTGTGTGGGTGTGTTTCCCTCCTATTTATGCATATATAACAATAATAATATTGTAATAAATATAGGAAGTTAAATAAATAAATTCAAGAACAGCTAGATACGGCATGCAGAGAGTCAACCCCCGGATGAAAGGTAATCGGACGCAGGGCTCGAGAATATTATATTATATTATGGGATAAAAATGCCACGTGATATTCTATTAAAATCACTTTAACTTTAGGCCAAAATTTTGGATTAAATTAATTTTCGATTAAAACATCTAATTTTTAATAATTTATCTAAATGAATGATTTTTAAATGACATGAGCCATGAGGTTGAAAAAATAAATGGACATAAAATTTAGGGACTTGTAATAGATTTAATAATTAGAGTACATATTTATCTTAAACTATTAAAATTGATTTAAAAAACTATTAAAAGTAAAACTTCCAAAACGTTTCATCCAAACACGCGCTAAGAAAATTAACATGTTTTACAATCATTAACTAGCGTTAAATTAAATTGGAGTTAAACACTATTGTGATTGGGCGGATTGGATGTTTTTTAAATTATAGAAATAAAATTTCTTACACGTTAAATCCCAAAATAATAAATAAATAAATAATTTATTGAAACAATTCGTTTGCCGTAAAAAATATTCAAAGTTTTTTTTTTCTTTTTTTTCCAACGAATACTAA
This sequence comes from Henckelia pumila, assembly GCF_033568475.1. Taxonomy (NCBI): domain Eukaryota; kingdom Viridiplantae; phylum Streptophyta; class Magnoliopsida; order Lamiales; family Gesneriaceae; genus Henckelia; species Henckelia pumila. Next base: position 79,386,749 of record NC_133120.1, on the reverse strand, counting down.
GTTTCACATTCGTGGGTTGCTATCATGCAAATAGATAACAATTATGTGATCTTAATTTAATATTTCGATACCCGAAAAGCGTAATAATATTTAGAAATAATTTGAAAATATAACCTATCCTATATTCCTCCATAAAGACTCGAAGGTTGTCCTCGGGCCCCAAAAAAATACAAAATTGATTTATCCTGCGGAACATCATCCACAAGATTAATTAAAATTAAAAAGAATGAAAAATAAAATGTAATCTGGCGGAATAATAATGGCGATTAAGAAACGTTTAGATTTAACCACGTTTTGTGTTTCGTTCGGTGATTATAAATTATTTTAAGGGAAAATAATTGCTCCTAAGTATGCGACATCTCACGTGTTTAGCTCAGAAAGAGTTTTATTATTATTATTAGGACAAATTGTCGATAAATTTTAAATACGAACATAAATCTTTCACCGGTTTTTATATCAGAAAAACTTTCTTTAAAATCCCTAAACACAAATTTTCATAATTGTCATTGTCATTATTATTATTATAATAATAATTATTATTAAAATGTTGTTCGTTTCCTGTTTTTCGTCATTCTTTTCCCCGAAGAAGTTTTGTCAAACGGCTACAATTGCTTAATTCGTTAGTTCTCACTTCTCATGAATGAGTTAATGTATCACTTTATTTCATATCAACTGATTTATTGTTTTTAAAATTATTAGGCGCTACTCTAGCTATTCCTTAATATATATATAATATAATATTGGTTCCCAATTTTTCAGTTGAATACAAAAAGGAAGCTTGTTTAATTTCATCTTCATCTCGTGGAATAATTAAAATACTTCGCAATCCCATCACCAGCACATTTTGTTCTAAATTTGAATCATAGATTACTATTAGCTTCCAACGCGCGCACACAAGTTACATGAATATAAATATTTGTACATATAGAATATCATTTTTTATTATAATTTTTAAATCATATATAATTAATTTTATTAAATAAAATAAAATTGTAAATATACAAATAAATTTTTTTGAAAGTACAAATAATTATAAGTATGTTGATCAACATATATATATATATAACTTAAATATATGTAGTAGCTAGCTAGTATAATAATATTTACTGTATCATTTTTTTTTAAAAAAAAGAATAGTATAAAATTTACCAGACAATATTATAAATATTTCCGGTGAAACCAACATTTTTTAAGTGTAATAATTAATAACTTGATAGTCCTGTTTCAATATTTATGGCACCTACACAAAGAAGTAGTTTGAGTTAAGAATATTAATGGGATGTTTGCAACTTGTGACAGCACGTACGTACAACTTGGCTTATTTTGACGAACTCTAGTTATCATGAAATAAATCGAAATTTTTTAGTCATCACATGGGACTAGAAAAATTGAGACATTTAATACGAAGAAGTTGGTGAACTTGTAAGAAAAATATTATGTTCCAATTTAAGCTGCCCTGATTGGAAAACCTATGCAAGACAATAAAATAAATTAACGCCACCTTTTGAAATGTCACTCAGCTTCAACTGAATCAATATTGATAGTACTGTAATTTTATTTTATTTTTTATCCCCATATAATAATTTCAATTAATAGAAAATTAACACCAACCTTTAATTTACTAATTAGTATAATATAAATTTTCATCCAAAATCATTCATTATTTTCAACATTTTTTTTGGATTATAAACATTATCTCCATACTTTTATTCGTTTAAATCAAACTCCGTTTAATATATATGTTTTGTGTTTCTATCATAATATATTAATATTTGCTCAATATTCATATTTTATTACAAATGATCTCAGCATATTCATAAAAGCCTTTTTATTATTAATTTCCACACACACACACACACACACATATATATATATTCATTTTCAGCAGAAATAATATGGTCATAAATTCTATTAACTTTTTACTTTTTCTTTTCTTTTTTTGAATTCTTGTTATATATTAAACAAGTGATTATTTAATAGGAATTCATTATCGATCAATAAAATTGATGGAAAAGTATTTTAAAAATATAGGATTATAATTTATTATACCCTTCAATATTAGATAGATAAGTTCAAAAGTTGCTATCGAATTGGGGGTTGACCAGGAAACAGTGCTTATATTTACCCAAAATGTCACAAAATTATAATAATTATATTTATTTATTGAATATAGTTAAATAGAATCGATGTAAAAGATAAGTCAAAGAGAAATGATTAGTGGAAGGAATTAGTGGAATACGAGGCGTTTTAAGGGTAATATAACAAGGATTATGAATATAATATTATAGTATTAAATTAATTAAAGTACCTAAACGAGCATACGAGGAAACAGTCTGCTGGTTTTTATACACTCGAGGATTCTTTGAATTTCCCGAAAGCAGCAAAGGAAATCTGGGGCTAATCTCACTGACTGTGACGTATTCATCATCACAAAGCCTAATTATACTCGTTTGATTAGTCTGTGTGATGCGAGGCTTTCCTACTCCACAGCTTCCACTGTTTCCTCATTTGGGTTTTTTTTTGCTTTTCATAGATAAAAAGCATGTGGATGGATAGTAGCTGGATACCATATATCGTTTATTCGATGTGCATCGAATGATAACGATCATATATACCTTAATTATTGATTTTTTCCTTTTATTTTAATAAATAAAATATTTTATAGGTTTATCAATATTTGGAATTAATTATTAGGACAAACAAACAATGAAATATATTAATTTCGGGATTTAAATAATTAGTATTCTTATTTATGGGGAATAATTAATTTTGTGTATTATAACCCTTTGCTAGTTAGGATGATTTTTAATTTTTAAAATGTTACCTAAAACAATAATTTGTTTTCTAAATTTTGAAATATTAAATCTCAACCTTCTCTCGAGTTAAACAAATAATCACAAAAAAAAACTCTTATGTGATGATTTTAGATGTCAGTTATTTTATAATACAAACATCTTATTTGATTCGTCACATGAAAAAATATTAATTTTTTTTTAGTTGTGCACTGAATCGAACTATTTCATGAATATAAATTCGTGAGACTCTTGCAAAAAATATATGCTCTTAAACAATAGTCTTATCATCACATAGCAATCATGTATGTATTGCATGCTTTACTATGATATCAATGATTATCAAATACTCAATCAAAATTGTATATATGCGAAAAATAGGACGTTGAGTACATATAATTCTTTAAGATTTAACATTACGTTTTTGTACCATATGATATGATAGATTTTCTCATCATATCACATATACATATTTGCTAGCTATTGTATGTATATTTCCGGAACATGATTATTATTAGTGAAACAAATGTTTACAAACTTGTCTAGCAATACATAACTTAATATAATTAAATTTATAAGAGAAATTAGCAACTGAAATATCAGATCCATATTGACTATTATTTTTTTTTAAAAAAAAAAATCGATCAAATCGAAGAGTTAAACGTAGTAATATGAAATTAAATGTGAGATCGATGAGCACCACATGCATCAAAGGTCGTTGTACATGCAGTGTGGGGTGTGATAAGACATGAAAAATACATTTTCAATAATTTTTTTGGGTTTTTCTGTCGCTTAAGTAGCAATATTAAGACAGTATTTAAAAGAGTTTTTAAAAAATATTTCTTAGATTTTCCTTAACAAAATTTTGAAATTTTGTGAAAAAAAACTAGCTATCCCAAATACTACATAAATATAATTATAAAGTGATGTAATTCGTTGCATATACGTTACATACATACAGAACACAAATAATAGATGGGAAGAAAAATAATTGATCATAAGATTGGTCAACGAGAAAAAAAAGGGGGAGCGTGTTTTCCGGTGAAGGGACGAATAAGCAAAAGCTGAGGCGATGACACGTGGACGGAAGATGGGCCCTTGGATGAACATGCAAGGGCTGGGATCGATCGAATCTTTTTCCTGATGAGGTTTCTCTCTCATTGCTAGCTAAACTGAGAGATCAGAACTGTAGAGGAAGAAGTGGCCAAGATTTTTCTTCTGGAAAGGGAAAAAAAAAAAAAAACCCACAAAAAAGAAGAAATACATTAAAAATAAAAAAAAATAAAACACAGTGGCAGTCCCATTCAAGATTCACCACACACAGTAGTGACAGTAGTGTGTGTGTATGTAAAAGAGAGAGAGAGAAGCCTTAAATTGAGGTTGCAGAGGAGGTGGCTAATGGCGGCGTTTGCAGGGCTGTGAATTTAATGCATGAAAAAAGAAGAAAGACAAAAGAATTTAATCCAACACTCTCTATCTCTCTCCATTCCTCCTATGTACTAGTAGATGAAGAAGAATTCTTCCTAAATTTTGGTTCTTAAAAAAAGGCTGCAACCAAACCACAGAACAAACCCCCAAAAACAAAATCACACACACCGTGTCAGTACTGAGGGGGGAGTGGACAAAACACTCGCCTACCTCTTCCGCCCCCCATGCTTCTTTTATATATCATCAATTAAATTGCGAATTTACAACTCAGCCCACGCGGAAATTAACACTCATCAGTTTAATTTTCTTGCTTTTTTTTTTTTTTTTTTTTGTGTGTCTGCCCTTTGAGGTCTTTATTCTTGCTGGCTATGGATTATTTTTTTTCAAACTTGAGCTTAGACTTAGCTTGTAGGGTTGGAAAATGTCTGGGTTTTTCTCGTTAGGAGGTGGTAATAAGGACCAAGACCAAGAACAACAAACGGATACTAATAATAATAATAATAGCAGCAGCTCCTCCTTTCTGTTCAAGAACGAAGAGTCGATCTATAACAAGGGTTTCGAGATATGGCAACAGTATCATCATCAACAGAGACTTCAGCAGCACCACAATTTCCAAGATGCGGGCTTTTCGGTCGGGCCGAGTAGTACTACAAGGAATAACACTAGTATCATCTTCGGGAGTAATATTATTGGTGATGATTCCACGAGTCATAGTTACAGATCAGGTTCAGGGTTTAGGATGGCGGCTCAGAGGCAAGGTAGAGGTGCGAACGAGGGAATAAACTGCCAAGATTGTGGGAACCAAGCCAAGAAAGATTGCACCCATTTGAGATGCAGGACTTGCTGCAAGAGCCGAGGCTTCCCGTGCCATACACATGTCAAAAGCACCTGGGTTCCCGCCTCTAAACGCCGCGAGAGGCAGCAACAGGAACAACAGCAGCAGCTCACGATTAGAGGAGGAGGGGACAACACCAAACGCCTCAGAGATAATTCCGCCGCCGGTGTTGGTGGATCTTCCGCTATTCTTGCTTCAACTACACGTTTGCCTGTTACCACGTCAGGTATATATATATAAATATTGTCATTTGATTGTGATGATGAACTAACTCTTTACTGTTACCAAGTAAATGTAATACTTTATTCAGAATTTAGTTGTGATTTCTGCTAATTAATTATTCTTTGCCTCATGTGTTTAATTAGGGTTTGATTTAGGACAGTTCCCACCAGAAGTTAATTCCCCAGCAGTGTTCCGCTGCGTGAGAGTCAGTGCAATGGATGACGCGGAGGAACATTTTGCTTACCAGACAGCCGTAAGCATCGGAGGCCATGTTTTCAAGGGAATCCTATACGATCAAGGACTCGAAAGCCGCTACCCTGGTGGTGTCGGGGAGAGCTCCTCCGGCGGCTGCGGAGTTTCACATCAGCAGCAGCCTCTTGATTTCATCGCCGCTGCTCCGGCGGTGACCACGTCGGCCGCTGCTACAGCCACCACCAGCCACCTAAATGTCGCAATGCTCGACCCTTCCATTTATCCGGCTCCGCTCAGCGCTTTCATGGCCGGTACGCAATTCTTCCCACCGCCAAGGCCTTGATAAAAAAAGGGTTTTTTTGGCGTAAGACATTTATTCTCACCTTAAAAAAAAAAAAGAAAGAGAGAACACTCATGACTTTCATCTTCTATTGAAGTTCGAGAGGACATGTCATGTTATCCTTTATAATTTTACTTTCTTTTAAACATATCTGTTGAATTGAATGTGGGTAGCTAGAGTAAATGGATCAGTGGCGAATGCCATCGAGATGTTAATTATTACTTTTCTCTATCGAATTTCAAGAATGATGTTGTTTTTGCTTGTTTCGATAACCCTTTTCCCCACTTATTCTTCTGGTTTAGTATAAGAATTTGTTTTGTCATTTTCTATTTAATCTGTTGTGAAATATATAGAGTAAAAGTATACAAGAATCCTGATCCAATATTTCCCCACATATACAAGTTTGTATGTCTAGCTATAGACCCTAGATAATAATATTTGTATGTGTCTATATATATGCACTGCTAGTTTTCCATGCATTTGCCACAAAATTCATGAGTATTCTCCTTAGAATTAACTTTATTTCCCATTTTCATCTGAAACAATGGATTCTGTACATCATATATATGTGTATCTCATGTTTTATATTGTGATAGAATGCTTAAGTTTAGTTTTAATGCAAACTATATAATATGCATGTGATATATATCGATCATAAATGGTGATGGAAGTAAATACAAAGGTACATATGATATGGAAAGATTAAAGTTACTTTTTTCTACGGGCTTTTAAGATATGGTAGCATGTGTAGAACACAGAAAAATTAAGATGGTTACATATGATATTATTTGAATTACTGTACCTTAGAAAAAGTACACTGATCCTTTTGAGATATGGACTACTTCTCGGTTCTTGAGACAAGAAATTGAGCTAGAACACAACACATTATTTCTACTTCCATCTCTCTTTTTCTTGCTGTTAGTTTTCCGTGAAAAGTGTGTTTGTGTTTTAAGTTGAATTTTAATGGAGAAGTTTAGTTTCTCCAACGCTATTCTTGTTTTTTTATATTGGGACTTTAATGAACGTGGAATTAAATTTCATTCATGAAATGAAGTGGTTGGATCAAAGTACAGCTTATCAAATTAAGCAATTAATTGTAATAATTATTTGGTTGGATGGTATCATGATGCATGTTATGATCTGTAGATATGATTCGGAGAATTTGAAGGGATTGATATGTTATAATTCACTAAAGAATTGAGATATCTCGGGAAATTTGTCATAAATTATATCATGCACGGTGTATTAATTAATTATCAGGCTTTTCATTAATATCTTTTTGTTTGAGAGCTAGATCATGATTGTACTCCGATCCGACTAGCTAGGATGTATCCTTAATTAGCAAGGGAACAGACCTAATTGGAAGCATTAATATTTGAACTTGACTTGCTCAAATAAATCAATGCAAAACACCACCTTATAATCGTCTATGTATCATTTACTGTTTTGGATAGAAGAGTTTGTATCAATAAAAACTCCTTGATTTGGAATTCATTGCGCAACACTTGATGATAGGAACTAAATAGTATTTAAGTTTTCGTGATTATTTGAAAAAATAGTTTTTTTGTTCATTAACTTGTGTGATTTTTGGTTTTGGTCAATTAAGTTTTCAAAGTTTCGTTATGGTACCTTAACTTTTATTTTTCTGTTATATTGGTCCAATTGTTGATGTGGCATCGAAAAATGATGATATAATTTTGTAAAATAGTTTTATTAAGAAGTCATGTTTACAATTGGCAAAAAAACCTGAAAATTGAAAAATAATGTAAAAAAATCAAACTTTAAAATTTTAATTCATAGAATAAAATTTTTAAAAAAATGAAGTATAAGATATATAAGTCGATATATGTGCAAAATTAATATTCTAGGCATGGAAAAGATGATGCTCTTTTGCATGAATTATTTTTCAAAAAATAAAATAAAAATATGATCAAATTAATATTAGTAGTTTATGTCACTTATGTGCTAGGATTGACCTCTTGAAATATAATATAATATTGAAGAAGTAGGGGTTGAATTGAAATCGGATTTAACAATGAAAAAGGGAAACCGACGCTAAGGGGTGTAGGGTTGTAGGGCGTGGAAATTTTAGGGAAGATAGGGCGGTTTAGGGGCAGAGCCGCGTGCTTAGTTATGGTCTTTGCCTTCATGTTTTATTCATTGTGGTCCTAATATCCCACTTGTACGTGATCATCACCCTATATATATACACATGTATGGATGTATGTATGTAGACAAAAAAAGATAATACCCGATTAGAAAAAATTCGGGTTGTTTGTGGAGAGTTAGGTGGCCTGATTAGTACTCGAATAAGTTTAGACAATGAACTACGTGGGTTGTTACCTGAATCAGAAATTAAAATAAGTAACGTCGGGGTTACTCGACGAAGACATTCTAATATTCAGTCATTATTTGACCTATAAAAGTTCTTAAAATCAATATAATTTGAGTTATTTATAGATATTCAGAGAGTTATCTGTTCTTGAACTTTTCATGAGCTTTTTTCATCCCGACATTTTTTCAACCCAAATTTTCGGGATTTTTTTCGTCTCGATTAATATCGGGAGAGAAATCGGGAATAAAATTTTATCTCGACGGGATTCTCGACCAGTCCCGATATAATATTATAAAATATATTATAAATAATTTTATTAATATATTGAGCTAAATATTATTGTGTTTGAATTCATATAATAATTAAACTAAGGACTTAATTCGTATAATTGTTTATTGTTGAAACTATCGAATAATAGAATCATGAAATAACATTTTATTTTTGTATATTTAATTTTTTAAACAATTAAATTAATAATTTCATGAATTCATATTTATATATCTAAATTATAAAAAAAAATATGTAGAATAAGAGATGAAATTTGACAGTCTATTTAATAAAATTTATCGAGTAATTTGTATTCGAATATTTTATTAATAATTATCCAAAATATTTTAATATTATATGTTTTAAGTTGAATATTTATTTTTTATTTAGAAATATAAATTTCAAAATATTATTTTTTTATAAAATAATCACATGTTTTTGTGTTTTGAAAGAAATCTTGAAAATGAAAAAAAAAATTGGGATTCTTCTTCTTACCCTACAGGGTCCCAAATGTTCGGGATCTCGAAATGTGTCGGGTACGAGATTGGGAGAAAAAAAGTTTTTCGATTCTTTTCGGGACAAGAATTGGATAAGAAGGTTATGGGACGGGTCTCGACCCTATTCCATCCTATGTATATGTATATATAACAATATTTTTGCATTCATACTGTGTATCAATTCGATAGTAATATACAGGCCCAAATCTAGGGGAGGCACCTTAGGCGGTTGTTTAGGGCCCCTCTTTTGGTGGGGTCTTTAAATATATATTTTTTCTTTTTATTAATTCTTTTATTCTTTGTTTTTTTTTTTATATGTAAAATCTTAGATAAGCCTTTAGGGATGGTTTGGTATGGTATACCGCATATCGTACAAAAAATTTTGGTATACCGATATGTGGATATATCGAAATTTTGGTATGACATAAATTCATAATGATACAGTACCGAATATCGAAATTTGATACGGTATCGGTATGCCGTGTATACCGATTTTTTTAAACTATTTTTAAAAAAAATATCGGTATACGCGGTGTCATACCGATATCGTGTATACCGATTTTTTTTTGGTATACCGAAATACCAAAAATTTGAAAATATTATACCGATACCGAAAATTGATACCGTACCAAAATTTTTGGTATATACGATTTTTTTTCGGTACAATAAAGGTTGTATGACGGTATTTCGGTATTTTTCGCTAGCCCTATAAGCCTTAATATGTTGCTGAAACTTTGCACCGGTTGTGAACTTTTTGTATTTTTGCTTCTCCTTTGCGGAGAAAAAACCTCCTTCCTTTTTTTTTTTTTTTTTTTTTACTTTGTTAAATTGCTCAACTCAAGTAATTTAGATTGCTCAAATTGGTTCAACTATAGTGTTTGATATTTTTTGTGCGTCATGTGTTGCGATTGATGTTTTTATTTTTATTTATTTATTTTTTTGACTATGGTCTCCAAAATTCAAAAACATTCTTGTAATTCGATTATTCATCGGCTCTTGCACAATTTAGTTTATGTATGTCATTTCTTATAGTTTGATAATTTAATTAGAATATTAGTTTATTAAATTAGTTATCGGTGATAATTATGTGCATTTAATTATCAGGTTATATGCTAATAAGATTATGCTAATGAATCCGATATGAAGTACCTAGTTATTACACGGATCCATCGTTCAACCACTTATGCGCAGAATTGAGCTCAGAGCGTGACACAATATCATACATTATGTGCTTTTCGGATAATAACGTACTTGGTTTGTTTAATAGACGATGTTTTTCATTTTAAAAAAGTTAAAAGTTTTACCGTGAAAAAAAGTAGTTATTTTATTTTATTTTAATTTTGTTAAAACAAAGTTGATTAATTCGTTACGTACTTGATCTGTTTACGTTAAGGCCCAAATGGCAAGAAAAGAGTAGTAATAAAAGTAAAAGGATTGTCGGGCAAGCCACAAGGCCCATATATTAAACAAATAAAAAAAACATTTTAATAGGCCCTCTAATTTATCAGTTATCGCCAAATTAACATAACATGCAATTCTCTTGTGCGAATAGATTTATTAAAAAACAATTCAGATCAAAACTTTACCAATTTACTTGTACATTATATAAAGGAATCGAGAGGCATGAAAAATTCGAAACTACAAATATTAATATTTATACTATTATATAAAAGTTGAGACTCATTTAAAAACTACTTCGGTGTGTTTGATGACACTATTATAAATTTACAATTTTATTTTAACCCTAAAAAATACATTATGCTTCATATAAATTATTGGGTAAAATGGTAAAAACACACATTTGCATTTCTCATTCTCACTATCAAAAACCACTCACTATCTATGTGTTGTTAAAATTAAGGATCATTTTCAATTAATTTCATTGTACTTTTCTTTATAAATATCAATATATTATTTACAAATTATTAAAATTTCATATTTATTATAATTCTAAGTAGATATTAAAATATTTACGTACACGCAGAGCGTGTACATCAGTTGCTAGTTATGTATTATATATCTTAGGTTTGTCATCGTTTAATCTTGTTTTGATACGTACAATATGTTCATTCATGAATAATTCATAGTAAATATACACTATTTTGGAAAAGCACGAAGTATTTGTGCACACGAAATTCTAATTGAGTCACTGATTTTATTACCAGAAAAAATAATTTTTTGGAGTATAATTTGGATGTGTACGTATGACTGTATATATGTGAATTGAATTGATTTTATTGTTTACCGGTAATAAACTGTATAAGAAAAACATTTTTTTTTATTACGTACCAAGCACATCCATTTCACCACATTATTTAAATGGCCTGTACGACACCCCATATTTTGAGTTAACTTGATGTACTTGCCAAATTCATCAGTATAAGAACCCACGATGGGGCCGTTTAAACTTGATGTTGATGCGGGGTATAAAGAGAGTTTGGGTTGTTATAGTGTGGTTGCAGTGATTCGAGACTACCTAGGAAATATTTGTGCAACAACAAGAAGATGAATTCGTAATTCGGGTTCAGTGGAAGCTGCTGAACTTACAATCATATTAAGTAGTGTATGAGAGAGTTTTAAGAAAATATTTCTCAACTTTTTCTTCACAAAACTTTGAATTTTTGTGAATTTTTTTGAAAGAAAAGCTGAAAAGTGCTTTTTAGAAGCTCTCTCAAACACTACCTTAATAAATTTGCGACTGACGGTACAAGGCAATTTCAACAATGTTAAGGCGTATTCCGACTCCGCTCTTGTAGTCCAAGCAGTGACAGGGGAAACTTTGTAGCATTTGTTATGCTTGTAGAATCGCAAACAAGTTGGCTCATTTTCTAGCACAATGTGCCCTATTTCAACCTTCACCTATTTATTGGTTTGAGGCCCTTACCCAAGGGCGGCCCTGCCCCAGAGTGGGCAGGGCCCATGCCAATGGTGGGCTCCAAATTTGTTAAATTTTTTTTACTATACATAAAATTTATTATGTATTAATGTACGTTGTTAAATTAATTATTATTATTTTATAATAGTTATTAAAAAATCGAAGAATACTTAGGCATCATCAACAACAAAGTTATCACCAAAACTGATATGTTCAATTTTCGCTTCGTTCATCACCTCTCAGTTTGGTGTCGTTTGTTTTCGACGATCACTTTCCATCGCCTCTCCTTGATCATCGACGTTCTTAGTCTTAAACTTTATAGCTTGATGTACCAATTTCTTATAGGCATCTGTGTGCATTAAAATTTGACTTGTGACTCGTTCAATTTAATCTTCATTTAATGTTTGATTTTAATATTTATAGTAATTAATTTCATGTCGTGGTTGAAAATTATGGATTGAAGGTACGAATTTCGAAACTTAATTTTAAAAATTGAGAATTTTATTTAATTTATCTTTGAATAACTAAATTAATAGCTTCTAAATTAAATTACCACTTAAATTGTGAGTTTTGTTGATTCAATGTGATTTTTTTGGATAATTTCATAATTATATTCACAAAATATGAACATAATTTCGTATAGCTCGATTATATTTGATTTTTAAATGAAAGTTGATCTTTAAACTCTATTTTGTGTTAACTACACTCAACTTAAAGTGTAAAATAAAGTACAAATTAAATAACAAAAAATGAAGTGTAAATATCAATTTTTTTAAAATTAATGTAATTAAAAAAACTCTTATTTTAATATTCGCTCTAGGCCTCATTTTTCTTTAAACCGCCTGTAAGGCCCGAAAATATTAAGTTCTTAATTACGGGATGTAAGATTTAAATTTCGAATAAGAGAGAAAAGATGAATTTAAGAATGTATGGAAATTAGAGATTTCAATTTCGGGTCAGCAATATTTAATTTGAGGATTTTTCGGATTTTAAGATTTTAATATTCGGAATTCTTAAATTAAAAGAGTAAAAATATTTGAATTGATATTTATGGAAATTAAGATGTGAATTCCAAGATGATAAATATCAAGGATGTAATTTGAGGAAGAAATCCGAGCAAGGGCCAGTTTGCAAATATTGAAAAATTCAAGGACTAAAATGTGATAAGGTCCGAAATGATTTAATTTTAATTCGAAAATATTTAATTTGAGAATATTTAGAGTTTAGAATTAAATTTTAATATTCTTAAATTATTTAGGATTGAAATTGAATTAAATAGCTTGTCCGGGGACTGAATTGCAATTAGGCCAAAGTTCAGGGACTAAACTGCAAATAGGCCAATATATATCTACTTGAACACGTGGGAATCAGATTGTTTCATTCCCAATTCTGAAAATGGCCGAGAGGTTTTAAAAACAAAAGGGTTAAGCCATTTTTGTCCCTTGAAACTCCGATATCTTTTGATCTGCCCGATAAAATTTTCGATTGAACATATATTTGCGATCACAGCTCCGAGTGCTACGTTTTGACGTAAGTTTTAAGAAATTCTACCATGTTTGAATTTTATAGTGTTGTTAGAATTAAGATTTGATTGTATAAATATGTTTTAGCATATACGACGATAGCACATCTAAGATGGATTGAGAAAAGATCGTCGTTTGAACATGTTTATGAATTTTGAAAGATTTATCAAAAATCTGAAATTTAGGAATTGATATGCACGTGTGTAAGCTACTGAATTTGTAATGCTATTGAGTTGAAATGCTTGTTATGAAGATTTTAAAGCCTTTGGGATTTTCGAAATCGTACCGTTACGCCGTCGGTTAAAGATTTTGAATTGATAGACATTATGAATGTCTAGAGCTGATCTTTAATCTTATTGTGGATAAATTGAATATGAGATTATGTTGAGAATGAAGATATAATGATATTTAAATCGAAAGATTTATTGGACTCGAATAGTTGCGACGTCGGTTTGAATTTCGATTGTATTAGCAAGAATTGAACTGTATAAGCTTTAAAGAAACATCGATTCAGATTTGAACTTGATGTTTAGCTATGTTATAAACCATTTCAGATTTGAATTGAAGATTATTGAAGTCGAATCGACGAGTTCGAGTTCGAATGACTTGAAGTGTTTGAATTTGAATCAAGAATACCTTCAAGTAGCACTGATTGAAATGAGCAGATTGTATGACCGATTTGGCTAGCATTGAGATGATCAGCATAGGCAACAGATTCAAGAGGTTTGAATCGCGATGAAAGGTATGAATCGACATTATTCTTGCCAGGTAGAACAACTCGAGAACGTGGTGGTTTTCGAGTTATCCTGAAATCACATACTTAGTTGTTTCAGTGCTCTTATGTGATTTATATGAGTTTTGATGCTTTGATTGATTATGTGATTATATGTTCAAGATGTTTTACAGTCTTTAATGCATACAGCTTATGTTGCATTCATCTTGAACTCCAGCCTGTAAAGCATAAGGGCAGATTAGCCTAGAGTGCGAAATGACGTTTGGAGAATTATAGTTGAGTGGCATGGATTGCAGCATTCGCTTTCAGAGCCAGAAGACTCTCTATAATTGCATCAAAGTCAGAGGATTAAAATACTTGATGCCGCCTCGATTGGGAGTGTCGGCGGTTTGATAGTTATTTTATTCCTCGGGATCCCAAAGAACTAAGCTTTATTGATATCAGATTTGATAGCCTATTCCTTGGCACATGCATTGCATTTATGCATTAACCTAAAGATTGCTATGATTTAGATTATGTAGATATAAATGCTAGCATGTTGTGATACACTATTCTAGATATGAATGTGTGCTATTGCTTTAGATGAATCATTATGTGTTAAGAGTTTAAGCGTCGATGATGATTCTATGATTTACATGTTATTATATGTTTTATGATTTTAGAGTTTTATAGCATATAGATTCCATATGCTTTCATGATGTATATGCATGTCTTTCATACTAAGATTTATTTTCACCGAAGTTATTCGGCTGTTGTTTTGTTTGTATGTGTGCATTGCATCAGGTTGGGGGCATGAGCAAGTCAGATGTGACTTGGATAGCACGAGATTGAAAGATTAGAAGTGGAGATTCGGGTTTTAAGCAGCTGATATGTATTGTATACAAACATGTTTAGAAGACAAAGAATCTTGTACATGTTTATGTGAATCCTAGTTTATATTCAAGAATGGATGTATTTGAATATTAGGATTTATTTGTCAATGCATGTATATTATTTGGTAGCTTATCAAATGCATGTTCCATGGTTGACAATAAGAGTGTTTCCTGCAGATTTTCTGGAAATACAGCTCGCTCGATCGGTAGGATTTCAGCGATCGAGCGAGGCCTTTATTTTGCAAAACAAAGGGTTGAGATTTTATGCCCGCTCGATCGGTAAAGTTTCACCGATCGAGCGAGGCCAATATGGATGCAGACCCGAGAGTTTTTACTTTGTGCTCGCTCGATCGGTAAAGTTTACCCGATCGAGCGAGGGGCCTTCTTTAAAAAAAAAAAAAAAAAAATTAGCTCTTGGGTTATTATTCATGTATTGTTTGATTAATTGTTAATTAATCATTTATTATCCTAAGATGAGATTAGCAACCCGGGTCCCCACAACAGGTGGTATCAGAGCGTAAAGTCTTGGACTAAGATAGAAGTTGAGCGGGGTAGATTGAGTCGCATGCATTTATAGTATTGCATGATTATGCTTTACTTGCTTTACAGAATTGTATGCGACGATGATTGTTTGATTGAACACTGCTTGCTTTATCGATATGCGAATTACATGCTTATATGCTGATATGTATGCATGATTTCTTGAATTCATTAGAATAAATGAATTCGTTGCAAGCATGTTTTATATGAAAAGCATGATAATTTTCAAGCATGTGTTCTATTCAGAAGCATGAGATTATATGTATGTTATACTTAAATTGTATGTTATAATATCTGCCATATCGATTGCTTCTGTTATCGAATAAGACAGCTTATGCAGATAGCATGAGAACCTCAGACAGAACAAAACCGCAGATAGAACAGAACAGTGTTGAAATAAGTTTTTGAGTCGATGCACTAAGGAGTATGTGAGTTGAACAACTCCAAAGCTATGAATCATCAACTCAGAAAGATACAGAATATGCTATGTCTAGAAAGGAGTTGATTTAAAAAGTTGGATCAGTTGTTCAAGAGAAGCATATTCAGATGAACATAGAACTAGCCTGATTTTATATCAACTCCAGGACTTAGCAAGAAGTTGGTGAAGTTGCCAGAAGAAGTACTGAAATTGTTTGGCAGGTAAGTAAACAGAATTGTTTCTTTCCGTATATGCTAAAGAAGATAGAACAGTAGACTTTGCAGACTAGAAGCATAAGTTGATTTCAAACCAGTAATAGAAGAACGAAATCATGAACTGGTAGTATGAGGCAGAGTTGATTTTTTTTTATTCACGCCTCTGTAATTGTGAAAACACTATAATCATCACCTTCACTAAACTTTCATAGCAGTATAGCTATGAAGAAAGCGATAGTGACAATAACAGCAAAGATTGAGTCAGTCTAAACGCCAGCAGATGAAGATATATAAGCATAGTTCCATTAGCTGAAAGGCACAAGTTGTATCAGATAAGAATATTATAGGTAAGTGAGTTAATTCTAGTTAACCGCTTATATATTGATTGCATAGCATACGTTCATAGATCAGTGATTTGTTATGCTATAATCTGTATCTGATGAGCCTGTATTCATCGTATTTGCTGAAATTTGCCTTTGAGTAGATGGAATACATTTGAATGATTAGACAGAGAAGATGAAATGCAGACTTGAGGAAATAAGATTGAATATGCATTATAGATATTAATGCAATAACTGAGTATCGGATAAGAATTGATTGATTCTGTGCAGTGATTAAGTTAGATCAGCAATAGCAATGAGTAGAGATCTATTTGATATGAGTTTCAGAAATAAATTTCTCTTATGTCGGTACTTTTTATATCACGATGATCGTGGAAGAATGTCAGTATAAGTCTAGTCGATATATTGAACTAGTACAGAATCAACCTAGAATTGACAGCTATGTCAGTGGTTAAAATGTACAGACATAGTTCAATGACATATATTGATTTTTCTACAACATAAATGCAGTTCTATATAGAGTGATGTCTAGTACGATGGTATTATGACAACTTGTATAGAAGAGCATTACGTGAACTGAAGAACTCCAGAAACAGTTAGAAGATTGAGTAGAACAGAGTTATGTAGTACCGACATGATGATTAATTCTATGACAGTAAGTTACGTCGAAAAGATTATATTCGACTATTGTCAGCTAAGAATTAATAAATGAACTCATGTCAATAGAAAATAAGAAAAATCAGTTACAGTTGAGCGTTATCTTCAATTTTGCTGAAACTATTACATCATAGAAATCGTGATTCTTGAATTTCTTAATATCGATTCTGAGGTTTTTGTATTCGACCTCGATCGAGTTTGATGGACTCTTATTTTTTTTACTAGAGTCTAATTTGATTCCTTCTTCTTGATTTTTATGATGCAAGTGATATGGTATCACTTAGCAGATTTTATCATTCAGAATATGTAATATTGGATGATCTTGATTTGAGCAAGTTCCTTTGAGCTGAGATTTGAGAATTTTGATTATTTGATGTATTTATTCAGTGTATTTTGAAGTAGTTGGCTCGTAACTGATAGAAATTCAGATTCAGAATACTAGCAAGATTCTGGGTTTTAGCTAATTGCTGGATTTATTGGGTACAGATCTGTACTTGTTGAATATTTATGCTTGGCAGATACTTAAACAATCAGAATTGTTGTGATCCAAGCTAAACTCGAATTAGTTTGGACAGATAAAAGCAATAGAATATTGATTGAGAATGCTAGAGTAAGATATGAGATAAGACAGCAGAGCAGAACAGATGAATTTTTGCGGTGAATAATTGTTTGATTATGCCAGATATTCTAGATATGGAATATCAGATTCTGAAAGAGGCATATGACAATATATTTCATATTTATTCAGTTGTCTAAACATGTATGACTTACATGTAGTCATTACTTGGAAATCAGTATTGGTGAAAGAATTGAAAGCAGATACGACATAATGAATAGTACCAATACAAAAATTCCAGTGAAAGAAGCAGAAAAGAAGAACTCATGTGGTTTATGTAACAGATTAGTTACATAAGAGTTGAAATCAGATCAACTTTTTGAACGACTTTGGTTCGAATCTACTCGAATCGTCATGCGATTTAGAGTATAGTAGATTTCGACAGATTCATGAATATGTTGTATTAGATATGATACAAACATAAAAGATACTGGTTATGCATTTAGCAAGATGATCAGATTACAGGAATTATTGAAATCTAATGTCAAGATAGAGACTTTAGATTTGTTTTCTAGATTGTGGTATTGATTGTCAGATGTTTTGAGTGTTTGGTTGTATGAGATTTCATTATACCATCATCTGATTAGTGGATTATCAGATGTGATTATCCAGATTTCCGAGGATATTCTCAGAACAATAGTACTAGATTCGGTACTAATTGATGGATTATTTGCCACTTGATTACTATGATTCCTGTGACAGCTATTTGATAGATATAAAGACAGTATTTTGATGATTGATTGATCAGAAACAAAGAATTGTCTTTATATTGAAACAATCTTACAGAAATATCAGCTATCAGACCAGATATGAGTCAAGAAACGATAGAGAATGTGAAGATTGCTTCGAACAGAATAAGAATAGAGCAGCATTAACAGAGCTAGTAAATGAGTAACAGATAGAGATTTGAAGCCTGAACAGAATGATCAGCAAAGAAATTCTTTCCCAAGCATCATTAGGTTCAGAAAGAGATTTTTGAAACTATGAGTATTTAATCTAGCTAATTAATTAATACTCAGTCGTGAATTGTCGGATAGATGAATTGTTATCCATATGCATTGGCTGAAGAATATAAGCTAGAATAGAATATGTATGTGCATTTAATTCAGATACAACAGAAGTAGATAAGATGTTAAGCAAGACAGATTAACTGATGCAGAATTCGATCACGAGAAAGAGCAACTTAGATATAAGTTGACTCAGTGATTATATGTTTTGCAGAAGTAATGAGAAAGAAGATTCAAATACAAGAGAAGAGAAGATATCAGAATAGATATCGAAAGCTCAGAGAATTGAAGTCCGTATTACTTCAGTCAGCTATACAGCTTACGAGAATCAGCAGTAAGATCGAATGCGATTTCGAGGACGAAATCATTCCTTAGAGGGGAAGAATTGTAAGGCCCGAAAATATTAAGTTATTAATTACGGGATGTAAGATTTAAATTCCGAATAAGAGAGAAAAGATGAATTTAAGAATGTATGGAAATTAGAGATTTCAATTTCGGGTCAACAATATTTAATTTGAGGATTTTTCGGATTTTAAGATTTTAATATCCGAAATTTTTAAATTAAAAGAGTAAAAATATTTGAATTGATATTTATGGAATTTAAGATGTGAATTCCAAGATGATAAATATCAAGGATGTAATTTGAGGAAGAAATCCGAGCAAGGGCCAGTTTGCAAATATTGAGAAATTCAAGGACTAAAATGCGATAAGGTCCGAAATGATTTAATTTTAATTCCAGAATATTTAATTTGAGAATATTTAGAGTTTAGAATTAAATTCTAATATTCTTAAATTATTTAGGATTGAAATTGAATTAAATCGCATGTCCTGGGACTGAATTGCAATTAGGCCAAAGTTCAGGAACTAAACTGCAAATAGGCCAATATATATCTACTTGTACACGTGGGAATCAGATTGTTTCATTCCCAATTCTGAAAATGGCCGAGAGGTTTTAAAAACAAAAGGGTTAAGCCATTTTTGTCCCTTGAAACTCCGATATCTTTTGATCTGCCCGGTAGAATTTCCGATTGAACATATATTTGCGATCACAGCTCCGAGTGCTACGTTTTGACGTAAGTTTTAAGAAGTTCTACCATGTTTGAATTTTATAGTGTTGTTAGAATTAAGATTTGATTGTATAAATATGTTCTAGCATATACGACGATAGCACATCTAAGATGGATTGAAAAAAGATCGTCGTTTGAACATGTTTATGAATTTTGAAAGATTTATCAAAAATCTGAAATTTAGGGATTGATATGCACGTGTGTAAGCTACTGAATTTGTAATGCTATTGAGTTGAAATGCTTGTTATGAAGATTTTAAATCCTTTGGGATTTTCGAAATCGTACCGTTACGCCGTCGGTTCAAGATTTTGAATTGATAGACATTATGAATGTCTAGAGCTGATCTTTAAGCTTATTGTGGATGAATTGAATATGAGATTATGTTGAGAATGAAGATATAATGATATTTAAATCAAAGGATTTATCGGACTCGAATAGTTGCGACGTTGGTTTGAATTCCGATTGTATTAGCAAGAATTGAACTGTATAAGCTTTAAAGAAACATCGATTCAGATTTGAACTTGATGTTTAGCTATGTTATAAACCATTTCAGATTTGAATTGAAGATTATCGAAGTCTAATCGACGAGTTCGAGTTCGAATGACTTGAAGTGTTTGAAGTTGAATCAAGAATACCTTCAAGTAGCACTGATTGAAATGAGCAGATTGTATGACCGATTTGGCTAGCATTGAAATGATCAGCATAGGCAACAAATTCAAGAGGTTTGAATCGCGATGAAAGGTATGAATCGACATTATTCTTGCCAGGTAGAACAACACGAGAACGTGGTGGTTTTCGAGTTATCCTGAAATCACATACTTAGTTGTTTCAGTGCTCTTATGTGATTTATATGAGTTTTGATGCTTTGATTGATTATGTGATTATATGTTCAAGATGTTTTACAGTCTTTAATGCATACAGCTTATGTTGCATTCATCTTGAACTCCAGCCTGTAAAGCATAAGGGCAGATTAGCCTAGAGTGCGAAATGACGTTTGGAGAATTATAGTTGAGTGGCATGGATTGCAGCCTTCACTTTCAGAGCCAGAAGACTCTCTATAATTGCACCAAAGTCAGAGGATTAAAATACTTGATGCCGCCTCGATTGGGAGTGTCGGCGGTTTGATAGTTATTTTATTCCTCGGGATCCCAAAGAACTAAGATTTATTGATATCAGATTTGATAGCCTATTCCTTGGCACATGCATTGCATTTATGCATTAACCTAGAGATTGCTATGGTTTAGATTATGCAGATATAAATGCTAGCATGTTGTGATACACTATTCTAGATATGAATGTGTGCTATTGCTTTAGATGAATCATTATGTGTTAAGAGTTTAAGCGTCGATGATGATTCTATGATTTACATGTTATTACATGTTTTATGATTTTAGAGTTTTTTATAGCATATAGATTCCATATGCTTTCATGATGTATATGCATGTCTTTCATACTGAAATTTATTCTCACCGGAGTTATCCGGCTGTTGCTTTGTTTGTATGTGTGCATTGCATCAGGTTGGGGGCATGAGCGAGTCAGATGTGACTTGGATAGCACGAGATTGAAAGATTAAAAGTGGAGATTCGGGTTTTAAGCAGCTGATATGTATTGTATACAAACATGTTTAGAAGACAAGGAATCTTGTACATGTTTATGTGAATCCTAGTTTATATTCAAGAATGGATGTATTTGAATATTAGGATTTATTTGTCAATGCATGTATATTATTTGGTAGCTTATCAAATGCATGTTTCATGGTTGACAATAAGAGTGTTTCCTGCAGATTTTCTGGAAATACAGCTCGCTCGATCGGTAGGATTTCACCGATCGAGCGAGGCCTTTATTTTGCAAAACAAAGGGTTGAGATTTTATGCCCGCTCGATCGGTAAAGTTTCACCAATCGAGCGAGGCCAATATGGATGCAGACCCGAGAGTTTTTACTTTGTGCTCGCTCGATCGGTAAAGTTTACCCGATCGAGCGAGGGGCCTTCTTTAAAAATAAAAATAAAATTTTTTTTAGCTCTTGGGTTATTATTCATGTATTGTTTGATTAATTGTTAATTAATCATTTATTGTCCTAAGATGAGATTAGCAACCGGGGTCCCCACAACAGGTGGTATCAGAGCGTAAAGTCTTGGACTAAGATAGAAGTTGAGCGGGGTAGATTGAGTCGCATGCATTTATAGTATTGCATGATTATGCTTTACTTTCTTTACAGAATTGTATGCGACGATGATTGTTTGATTGAACACTGCTTGATTTATCGATATGCGAATTACATGCTTATATGCTGATATGTATGCATGATTTCTTGAATTCATTAGAATAAATGAATTCGTTGCAAGCATGTTTTATATGAAAAGCATGATAATTTTCAAGCATGTGTTCTATTCAGAAGCATGAGATTATATGTATGTTATACTTAAATTGTATGTTATAATCTCTCCCATATCTATTGCTTTTGTTATCGAATAAGACAGCTTATGCAGATAGCATGAGAACCTCAGACAGAACAAAACTGCAGATAGAACAGAACAGTGTTGAGGTAAGTTTTTGAGCCGATGCACTGAGGATTATGTGAGTTGAACAACTCCAAAGCTATGAATCATCAACTCAGAAAGATACAGAATATGCTATGTCTAGAAAGGAGTTGATTTGAAAAGCTGGATCAGTTGTTCAAGAGAAGCATATTCAGATGAACATAGAACTAGCCTGATTTTTTATCAACTCCAGGACTTAGCAAAAAGTTGGTGAAGTTGCCAGAAGAAGTACTGAAACTGTTTGGCAGGTAAGTAAACAGAATTGTTTCTTTCCGTATATGCTAAAGAAGATAGAACAGTAGACTTTGCAGACTAGAAGCATAAGTTGATTTCAAACCAGTAATAGAAGAACGAAATCATGAACTGGTAGTATGAGGCAGAGTTTATTTTTTTTATTCACGCCTCTGTAATTGTGGAAACACTATAATCATCGCCTTCACTAAACTTTCATAGCAGTATAGCTATGAAGCAAGCGATAGTGACAATAACAGCAAAGATCGAGTCAGTCTAAACGCCAGCAGATGAAGATATATAAGCATAGTTCCACTAGCTGAAAGGCTCAAGTTGTATCAGATAAGAATATTATAGGTAAGTGAGTTAATTCTAGTTAACCACTTATATATTGATTGCATAGCATACGTTCATAGATCAGTGATTTGTTATGCTATAATCTGTATCTGATGAGCCTGTATTCATCGTATTTGCTGAAATTTGCCTTTGAGTAGATGGAATACATTTGAATGATTAGACAGAGAAGATGAAATGCAGACTTGAGGAAATAAGATTGAATATGCATTATAGATATTAATGCAATAACTGAGTATCGGATAAGAATTGATTGATTCTGTGCAGTGATTAAGTTAGATCAGCAATAGCAATGAGTAGAGATCTATTTGATATGAGTTTCAGAAATAAATTTCTCTTATGTCGGTACTGTTTATATCACGATGATCATGGAAGAATGTCAGTATAAGTCTAGTCGATATATTGAACTAGTACAGAATCAACCTAGAATTGACAGCTATGTCAGTGGTTAGAATGTACAGACATAGTTCAATGACATATATCGATTTTTCTACAACATAAATGCAGTTCTATATAGAGTGGTGTCTAGTACGATGATATTATGACAACTTGTATAGAAGAGCATTACGTGAACTGAAGAACTCCAGAAACAGTTAAAAGATTGAGTAGAACAGAGTTATGTAGTACCGACATGATGATTAATTCTATGACAATAAGTTACGTCGAAAAGATTATATTCGACTATTGTCAGCTAAGAATTAATAAATGAACTCATGTCAATAGAGAATAAGAAAAATCAGTTACAGTTGAGCGTTATCTTCAATTTTGCTGAAACTATTACATCATAGAAATCGTGATTCTTGAATTTCTTAATATCGATTTTGAGGTTTTTGTATTCGACCTCGATCAAGTTTGATGGACTCTTATGTTTTTTACTAGAGTCTAATTTGATTCCTTCTTCTTGATTTTTATGATGCAAGTGATATGGTATCACTTAGCAGATTTTATCATTCAGAATATGTAATATTGGATGATCTTGATTTGAGCAAGTTCCTTTGAGCTGAGATTTGAGAATTTTGATTATTTGATGTATTTATTCAGTGTATTTTGAAGTAGTTGGCTCTTAACTGATAGAAATTCAGATTCAGAATACTAGCAAGATTTCTGGGTTTTAGCTAATTGCTGGATTTATTGGGTACAGATCTGTACTTGTTGAATATTTATGCTTGGCAGATACTTAAACAATCAGAATTGTTGTGATCCAAGCTAAACTCGAATTAGTTTGGACAGATAAAAGCAATAGAATATTGATTGAGAATGCTAGAGTAAGATATGAGATAAGACAGCAGAGCAGAACAGATGAATTTTTGCGGTGAATAATTGTTTGATTATGCCAGATATTCTAGATATGGAATATCAGATTCTAAAAGAGGCATATGACAATATATTTCATATTTATTCAGTTGTCCAAACATGTATGACTTACATGTAGTCATTACTTGGAAATCAGTATTGGTGAAAGAATTGAAAGCAGATACGACATAATTAACAGTACCAATACAAAAATTCCAGTGAAAGAAGCAGAAAATAAGAACTCATGTGGTTTATGTAACAGATTAGTTACATAAGAGTTGAAATCAGATCAACTTTTTGAACGGTTTTGGTTCGAATCTACTCGAATCGTCATGATTTTGCGATTTAGAGTATAGTAGATTTCGACAGATTCATGAATATGTTGTATTAGATATGATACAAACATAAAAGATACTGGTTATGCATTTAGCAAGATGATCAGATTACAGGAATTATTGAAATCTAATGTCAAGATAGAGACTTTAGATTTGTTTTCTAGATTGTGGCATTGATTGTCAGATGTTTTGAGTGTTTGGTTGTATGAGATTTCATTATACCATCCTCTGATTAGTGGATTATCAGATGTTATTATCCAGATTTCCGAGGATATTCTCAGAACAATAGTACTAGATTCGGTACTAATTGATGGATTATTTGCCACTTGATTACTATGATTCCTGTGACAGCTATTTGATAGATATAAAGACAGTATTTTGATGATTGATTGATCAGAAACAAAGAATTGTCTTTATATTGAAACAATCTTACAGAAATATCAGCTATCAGACCAGATATGAGTCAAGAAACGATAGAGAATGTGAAGATTGCTTCGAACAAAATAAGAATAGAGCAGCATTAACAGAGCTAGTAAATGAGTAACAGATAGAGATTTGAAGCCTAAACAGAATGATCAGCAAAGAAATTCTTTCCCAAGCATCATTAGGTTCAGAAAGAGATTTTTGAAACTATGAGTATTTGATCTAGCTAATTAATTAATACTCAGTCGTGAATTGTCGGATAGATGAATTGTTATCCATATGAATTGGCTGAAGAATATCAGCTAGAATAGAATATGTATGTGCATTCAATTCAGATACAACAGAAGTAGATAAGATGTTAAGCAAGACAGATTAACTGATGCAGAATTCGATCACGAGAAAGAGCAACTTAGATATAAGTTGACTCAGTGATTATATGTTTTGCAGAAGTAATCAGAAAGAAGATTAAAATACAAGAGAAGAGAAGATATCAGAATAGATATCGAAAGCTCAGAGAATTGAAGTCCTTATTACTTAAGTCAGCTATACAGCTTACGAGAATCAGCAGTAAGATCGAATGCGATTTCGAGGACGAAATCATTCCTTAGAGGGGAGGAATTGTAAGGCCCGAAAATATTAAGTTCTTAATTACGGGATGTAAGATTTAAATTTCGAATAAGAGATAAAAGATGAATTTAAGAATGTATGGAAATTAGAGATTTCAATTTCGGGTCAACAATATTTAATTTAAGGAATTTTTGGATTTTAAGATTTTAATATCCGAAATTCTTAAATTAAAAGAGTAAAAATATTTGAATTGATATTTATGGAATTTAAGATGTGAATTCCAAGATGATAAATATCAAGGATGTAATTTGAGAAAGAAATCCGAGCAAGGGCCAGTTTGCAAATATTGAGAAATTCAAGGACTAAAATGCGATAAGGTCCGAAATGATTTAATTTTAATTTAAAAATATTTAATTTGAGAATATTTAGAGTTTAGAATTAAATTCTAATATTCTTAAATTATTTAGGATTGAAATTGAATTAAATCGCTTGTCCGAGGACTGAATTACAATTAGGCCAAAGTTCAGGGACTAAACTGCAAATAGGCCAATATATATCTACTTGTACACGTGGGAATCAGATTGTTTCATTCCCAATTCTGAAAATGGCCGAGAGGTTTTAAAAACAAAAGGGTTAAGCCATTTTTGTCCCTTGAAACTCCGATATCTTTTGATCTGCCCGATAAAATTTCCGATTGAACATATATTTGCGATCACAGCTCCGAGTGCTACGTTTTGACGTAAGTTTTAAGAAGTTCTACCATGTTTGAATTTTATAGTGTTGTTAGAATTAAGATTTGATTGTATAAATATGTTTTAGCATATACGACGATAGCACATCTAAGATGGATTGAGAAAAGATCGTCGTTTGAACATGTTTATGAATTTTGAAAGATTTATCAAAAATTTGAAATTTAGGAATTGATATGCACGTGTGTAAGCTACTGAATTTGTAATGCTATTGAGTTGAAATGCTTGTTATGAAGATTTTAAAGCCTTTGGGATTTTCGAAATCGTACCGTTACACCGTCGGTTAAAGATTTTGAATTGATAGACATTATGAATGTCTAGAGCTGATCTTTAAGCTTATTGTGGATGAATTGAATATGAGATTATGTTGAGAATGAAGATATAATGATATTTAAATCGAAAGATTTATTGGACTCGAATAGTTGCGACGTCGGTTTGAATTTCGATTGTATTAGCAAGAATTGAGCTGTATAAGCTTTAAAGAAACATCGATTCAGATTTGAACTTGATGTTTAGCTATGTTATAAATCATTTCAGATTTGAATTGAAGATTATCGAAGTCGAATCGACGAGTTCGAGTTCGAATGACTTGAAGTGTTTGAATTTGAATCAAGAATACCTTCAAGTAGCACTGATTGAAATGAGCAGATTGTATGACCGATTTGGCTAGCATTGAGATGATCAGCATAGGCAACAGATTCAAGAGGTTTGAATCGCGATGAAAGGTATGAATCGACATTATTCTTGCCAGGTAGAACAACTCGAGAACGTGGTGGTTTTCGAGTTATTCTGAAATCACATACTTAGTTGTTTCAGTGCTCTTATGTGATTTATATGAGTTTTGATGCTTTGATTGATTATGTGATTATATGTTCAAGATGTTTTACAGTCTTTAATGCATACAGCTTATGTTGCATTCATCTTGAACTCCAGCCTGTAAAGCATAAGGGCAGATTAGCCTAGAGTGCGAAATGACATTTGGAGAATTATAGTTGAGTGGCATGGATTGCAACCTTCGCTTTCAGAGCCAGAAGACTCTCTATAATTGCACCAAAGTCAGAGGATTAAAATACTTGATGCCGCCTCGATTGGGAGTGTCGGCGGTTTGATAGTTATTTTATTCCTCGGGATCCCAAAGAACTAAGCTTTATTGATATCAGATTTGATAGCCTATTCCTTGGCACATGCATTGCATTTATGCATTAACCTAGAGATTGCTATGGTTTAGATTATGCAGATATAAATGCTAGCATGTTGTGATATACTATTCTAGATATGAATGTGTGCTATTGCTTTAGATGAATCATTATGTGTTAAGAGTTTAAGCGTCGATGATGATTCTATGATTTACATGTTATTACATGTTTTATGATTTTAGAGTTTTATAGCATATAGATTCCATATGCTTTCATGATGTATATGCATGTCTTTCATACTGAGATTTATTCTCACCGAAGTTATCCGGCTGTTGCTTTGTTTGTATGTGTGCATTGCATCTGGTTGGGGGCATGAGCAAGTCAGATGTGACTTGGATAGCACGAGATTGAAAGATTAGAAGTGGAGATTCGGGTTTTAAGCAGCTGATATGTATTGTATACAAACATGTTTAGAAGACAAGGAATCTTGTACATGTTTATGTGAATCCTAGTTTATATTCAAGAATGGATGTATTTTAATATTAGGATTTATTTGTCAATGCATGTATATTATTTGGTAGCTTATCAAATGTATGTTCCATGGTTGACAATAAGAGTGTTTCCTGCAGATTTTCTGGAAATACAGCTCGCTCGATTGGTAGGATTTCACCGATCGAGCGAGACCTTTATTTTGCAAAACAGAGGGTTGAGATTTTATGTCTGCTCGATCGGTAAAGTTTCACCGATCGAGCGAGGCCTATATGGATGCAGACCCGAGAGTTTTTACTTTGTGCTCGCTCGATCGGTAAAGTTTACCCGATCGAGCGAGGGGCCTTCTTTAAAAAAAAAAAAAAAAAATTTTTTTTAGCTCTTGGGTTATTATTAATGTATTGTTTGATTAATTGTTAATTAATCATTTATTGTCCTAAGATAAGATTAGCAACCCGGGTCCCCATACCGCCTCTACCCTTACCCAACTTGGCTTGTGAATGTAGCCATAATGATTTATCTAATGTTTAGTTTGCTTTGACTCTAAAAAAAATGCTTTATTTGTTATATGAATATTACAGTTGTTTAAAAATAATTACTCAGAGAAACTTTTGCCCGCTATCTGTGTGTCAATGATAAAACAAATTATAAAACTTAAATTTTTTTAAAGGAAACAAGCCTATCTAGTCATCTAAGTTTTCATTTTTTTCATGCCCCTTAATTTATCAAAATTATGTTTTTATCTTGTAACTTTGTTTTTTGAGTTTAGTCTTATTTCATCAGAATATTGACTTAACATCGGACACATAATTATTTTTTTGTTTTATGTCAATATTTTCTAGTGTTATATTAATGTTTTGCTTAAATATTACTAAAATACAACTTTTACAAGCTAAAAGACCAAAAAACTAACATGACAAATTAAAAGACTATATTGACCATTTATCCCTCTTTTAGTATAAGTCATTTTTTGTATTAAAATAAATTATTAATTGTACAATAAAGCATCAATAATCTTTTAAGTAATTGAATTACATAAAATAAAAATTATTTTAATGAGCAACATTGACAAATTAATTATAATTTTTTAAGTATTTGAATTGAATTTATAATTTTAGAAATTTGCATTATTTATGATTTTTTTATTTATAATAAAAGGTTTTGTAGTTTACGATTTTTTTAACTTGTAGTTTAGTTAACAATGAATTTTTATTTTTTGTCTTATAACTTGCATTTTTTTTCATTTTTTATTTTGGTACGGTGAATTAGTAAAGTCATGTCACTTGTATTTTTTTTTTTACTTTTGATTCTATTTTAATCGGAATATATCGTGTTTTTTGTTTTTATAAAAAAAGATGAAAAAAAGGTTAAAAAAACAAAGATAAAAATTTATACAATCACAGTACTAAAAATAAAAAAGCATCTTAAGTAAAGCAAAGGTAAAAAAAAAAATTGTAAGTAAGAATAAAAAAAATAATAAGTTTTTAAAAAAGATAATTGGTAGGGTACAGCACGGCCTAATATTTAATTTATCACCGATTAATTGTATTTTGTTGATATATGATGTTTAATACATTTAATTTTTAATAATTTATGTGAACGATGGTTTAATACATGTCACCCGCAGGTTGTAGTAATTTCGATTTTCGTGCGTCGCCTAGCATCTAATCGCCGGCTATGACCGCTTAGGCGGCGCCCTTTGTAGTTCACTTCGAAGTCGGCCCCTACATTGTCATCGGATCCCACAGACTGTTCCGACTCGGAGGTTTCTGTGGTGAATTCTTTAATCTTCATGCATTTCAACTACTAATTTGTGGTGAAAGATATCTATTTTGATTTTTTACTTTTGATTGCTGAGGTTTTGCAAAATCTGGAGGCATTTTCTTTCTAGCGCACTCAGGGCAAGCTGCAAGAGTTTGAATTTAATTCTTGGTTTCAATCACAAGTATTATTATTTGTGAGATCTTTCCAGATAATCTCATATTTAAGGTATACAGATTGTTACGCTCCGTATGACATCACCGTGGAATGTATAAAATCCCCCATTCATTTCACATTGAAGTTTAGAACTCACATATACTTGATACTATTCGTGCGTAAACTATCCCTGCCTCACGCGCAGAGCATGTGCATTGTTTCGTTAAACAGACACAGATTGTATGTTCTTGAACCTTAATATTCATACCCATATCGTGTGATAATTGTGTGCGCAAAGGAGACTATATATATATATATGCTCTTCATCCTTACATCAAATGTGTTAAATTGAGGATGATATATTATAGAGAAAAGTGTCCATTTGCTTGAGCTTTTTCTACTAACATTAAACTTCTTTTGGGAAAGGGGATGGGTACACTGTTGGGTACTAACTTTCATTGTCTTGCTATTTTGCATTATTATTTGCAGACTCAAAATTTCAATTTTTCAGAGCATAACATTGAGATTTACTCAACACGACAAAACTGCCTCTAATTCTAAAACTCATCATGGGAGTATCAGTCGTTTTCTTGGATGTTCCACGGTGCATTTTCGTGTTAGTGCGGCATTTGGGTCAATCAGTGCCAATCTGAATGTGCTTTCTTTAATGGGTTCCAATTGTGTTGATCTTGATTGGTTCCAATATTATGTTCCATTTACACTTGGCAGTTGAACCTATCATTTTGACTTGCCTAGAGAATAACTTCATCAGGAGCCTCATAATATTTACTATAGTGTGACTGTGTAAACTTAAGATTTACTCTCAGATAAATCTCTCTATTAAAATGTTGTATGTCAAATTCTGAATTATATTGAGTTTTTGGGTTTTCACTAATTGATGTCATCCATCTCTTTCACATGAATCTATTATTTCACATGAATCTGTTATTAAAACTAGTCTCATCAAAGAGAAGTTGGAAGCAGATTGCCTAGAATGAGTGCTTTTCGAATGCGAAAGGCCACCCATGTGTCTCCCACTCATTTGGCTTGTATTCTGCATGCGTAACAGGATCAGTATCACGAAAATGAACGAGGAATCTTTTTGTCCCATTTGGGAGATCTTTAGTGCTTATCAGGAAGAGGAACACTTTGCACTATCTCCTCGTTGGTCCTATTCGCCCTTATGGTGAACTGTTCTCGAACAATATCTTGTAAATGGTGGCTGCCTTATTTGGGACCCCCTTTTTTCAAAATGGTGCATCGTGAAAGGACTGTTAATGGAGAACTTGTCATTCCCATGAACGTGGATGTCAAAAATGGGTTACAAATGAAATAATTGAGATAGTTTGTCAAGATTTTTGTCGATGAGTTTAGTGGTGGTCCTACCAGCCAACGCCTTCTCCAAACACTCATCTTTTGAAGGCAAATGTATGATTATCGTGTTGGTTTTGCTAATAACTTATCATAACAGACTTGAACGCATTCCGGACTTTTTATCTGTTGCACCGGAGGTTCATTGCTGTTGGTTTTGCTAGTAGGGTTCTTGTTTAAATGATGTTCCAAAACTTGAAGGGGCATCACTTTAAGGGGTTCATGGCTTAGATAATTTGACCTAAATGAAGGATTAATGACGGTTTTAACATTGGATAATGCAGGATTAATAACAACTATATATGTACTTTGATTAACTATGAAATTATGAAATCATGGATGTTTTGACACTGAATCTTGATTTGTACGCCGAGTTGTAGGAATAGATTTTGATCTCTGCATTGTTTCCTATCTTGAAATGGTGGAGAACCATTTTATATACCTAAACTTTAGGAGGGCTAAATTTAGGGAGCTCGAGTAATCATGAGACTCAAATATTTCAGTGGATCAGGGGAATAGTAATCTTTGTTTTGGCTTCGAATCTTTGGGAATCGGCTGGTAGCTTTTTGTAGGTTGTTGGGTTGAAGTAGCTAGGAAAGAGCAACCGCCTTTCGCTCGATCCGCCTTTGACGACTACTATAACTATTGTATTGGAAAGATGGTCACAAAATTGAAAATACACACCTGGAATGATATAAAGTGCACCAAAACATTTTTACAAGGAATAAAAAAATCAGTGGTTTTACTTGATTTCTGGTGCAGCGTTTGGTGTGGGTGGAATCTCTTTGTGTAAAAAGTGCCAAACAAAAGCCATTAAAGAATGGTGAAATGCAGCTATCCTGCAAGTAGGTTGATACCAGAAAGTGGCCAAACCAAATGAAGTCAAGCAAAAACATCCCAAAAAGAGAGTTCTAAAAAATATCAAATCCTTTTTGGAAAGAAAACTTGAAAATCATATATTTTATGATGTTGATATATCAATCACATATAAAAGTTAACATTATTAATTAGGTTAACAACATGTCCAACACAAACTCTTGTGTTTGGTAGTATATTATATTGTCTGGTAACTTTATGTTCGACTGTGATCTTCGACTTTGATTCCGTTTATTTGATGTTTAACTCTGATTTTTTGGTTGGGTTCGTGTTGAGAGAGAGAGCTGGAAAAGCCATCGTAGGAGACACTCATTTTGTTCTATAGAACTCTTGCTCATTAGCTATTTCCCACAAATAATCTCCGAGCAAAAATCATAAATTTTCATATTATCAATGAAATTAGCATGGAAAAAATATTTGGGCAAGTAAACAACTTGATAATGTTGAAACAAAGTTGTGAATCAAGATTTAGGCAAGTGGCACTAATCGGAAAATGCTGCAGCATTCAATATTATGACCCACTCTTTAGCATATGAACGACAGAGAATAAGTGCTAAAAGTAGCACTATGGATGAATATGATTACTTCACTACAAGTTTTTAGAATTTTTATTGCATGGAGGGTCTTATACATCTGCAAAACAAAGACATTCAAACTTGGTATCAAAATCTTGTATGAATATTTGTGCAAGAATATGAAGAAAACTTTCAAAAATTTTGGCAAATTCATCATGCCGATGACTATCTATTATATAAAACTAGGGAATCTTTAATAGTGAAGAGGGCTCACCCATCGTGAGAGGATTGATGTTTTTTGAATTTATCGGAAAGAGAACGAGTTAAAAAAAAAAGAACTAAATTAATTATGTGCATCATTGTGTTGGTATTAATATTATATAGAAAATTGAATTTTTATTATTTTACATTATTATTGTTTTCTATATTTTGGGGTTGGAATATAAGTTACATTAATCCGGGTTGGACCGGTTGGTGTGTTATATTGTTACTTTCGGGAGACGCAGCCAGAAAATTCTACTGTAAAAATTAATGTTATTATTAATGTTTGAAGACTAACATACAAGAAAATGTGTTGTAAAGTTGAAGGGGGACGAGTGCAACTGCATGACTCTTGACTCCGTCATTGCTTGCTTTGTAACCATATTTTTTTAAAGGAATTTTGTAACCTATATTGGAAAGGCTATATATTACTCAAACTTCACATTAATTAATAAATTAAAGTTCGTTTATTCTTTTAATAAAATGGAGCGTGAGTAATCAAAAGTTGGGTGCGGAAAAAAGACTCTATCAATGGGGTAATGAAGTGTCTGCGAACCTATTGGACATTATAATTATTATGTAAAAACGTACTGAATATTGTTGAAATGCAATATAATTTGAGAGGTGATAAAAAATTATATATAATAATACACATACTAATTAAATTGTCCAGTTTTTTCCTTCAATTTATATATCGTTGGAGAATTTTCTTTGCGTATATCGCCGTGTTTTCTTGATCATGGTACTCAGAATTTGTTTATTCCTCGAATTTTCTTAATTTCCCCGTTCCTAATTGATATGAAACACTAATTTGAGAGTATTTGCAATTTCTGAAAAAAAATGATTGTTAAATTTTGAATTAAAAAAAATCATTTTTGTTTGTTTCTTAAAATAACTTTAATCATTTATTTATCAAACACTACCTAACTTTGATTTTTAGATTTTCACATTTATTTTCAAACACTACCAATTTTCAATTTTTCTTAACTTTTTTATTATCTATAAATTTAATCATTTATACAAAATCATAATCTTCTGCAACTCCTCGTTTAACCTTTCATATATGATGTAGGAAAAGAAAAAGGATCGTATTAATTTTAAAATTTATGCACGCGTTCATCAATTGATGTAATTGAAATGAATGAGCTTTAATCTCTTTTGGCAGGTGGAATATTACTGTGTTTTTTTTAAAACTTTCTTCTTCTTTATTCCTCTGCTACAGAATCTAAGTTATGATTAATGCTGGTAATAGGAAAAAATAATAGTAAAAAAATAAAGTGTCACGCCTCGTGATTTTCGAATCCCCATGTCTGTACTTATTTTTCCTACACCAACATATTTAGCACTTTAATTAATTAGTCAAATTCCATCACTCTGATTTAGTCCCGCGATTACACTTCCTTTACTTTTTTTTTTTTCTTTTTCTTTTTTTCAAATTATCCGTACATGTTAACATTTACATATAATCAATCATTCAATCTCACGAGTCAAACGGATGGAGTATAAGTACTAATGCATCGCGGACCGAGTTTGTATAAATAATGAAAGAAGTAACCAAATTATATAAATGTTTTAAAACTGATTTATGAAATGAATAAAAATATAGGAGGGGATGGTTCTAGGTCAAGCCCTGGCCACAAGATTAATCTCGTGCAATCGAAATCAATAAGACGAAAAAGCTGTAAAGCATATATGGTTGCGGGAATGTGACCCATTAAAAGAAGAAGAAGAAGATGATATGGAGAAGGCTATCAAGTCTCCAACCTGTACTGGTCAGCCAAATGTCCGACCGGGTTGGTCTGCCCATGTACCCTCCTCTTTCCACCTAAACCCTCTTATCTTTGTCTAATTTTTCTTTTTTAAAAACCAATATTCGCCATTAATGTGATAATTAGGATCTAAAATTTACATATTATCTCCAAAATCAACGAGATAAATATCTTATTTGAAAAATTGAAATGCAAATGTTCAAAAAAATCGAACGTTTTATATTCAAATACTCTCCTTTCCTGTTGTAATTTTTTTTTAAAAATGAATAGAAAAAAGGAAAATTAAATGAATAGAAAAAAGGAAAAAAAGAATAATCAAACATGTAAAACTGAGTAAAAATAAAACACAAACTATGTCTTCCTCCCAAAAGAAAGAAAAACAAAATGCCAAAAAAAATAAAAAAAATTCCAAAAATTTAAATAAAACAAATAAAATATATAAAAAATAGCCTAAAAATTTTTAAAAATGAAAATTTTTAGAGGGAATAAAAGAAAATGAAAACTAAAAGCCCAAAAAACTAAATTTAAATAATATATTTATATTTTAAAGAAGAAATTTGTGTGGCAGTGCAAAAATTATCAATATAAAAGTATAAATTATAACAAGAAAATTACACAATAAAATTTGACATGATAAAAAAAACTAGTATATATATATAAATTATAATGTATTAAAAAATAAAAATAAAACAAAACAAAACAAAAAGTTATAAAGTGTAAATAAAGAATTAAAATATATTTAGGAAAAAAAAGAAAAAAAAAGAAAGGGAAATGTTGATGTGGTGTCGTTTTGACACCACAGCATCCCCTACGGTGGAAAGGGCCACAGTAGAGGATCCATTCTCATTCCACATGAGTTAGAGACCCATGAACTTATGTGAAGGTTAAATCGAGGAATGTGCACGAGCGGCAGAGACCTGAAGGAGGGAGCAACATAGTCAACCCCCAGAGCATACCCCACAATATTTCAGTAGAAAATATGCTCCACACGAGGATTGAACCCGCAACGCTGATAAATCTCTTCCCACGTCACCCCAGGCCTTACCAACTCGTCTATGCCCCTGTGGACATAAAAAAATGATTTATTGGAGAAAGTAATGTTGCATCGATCAAGAGTCCAATTTTATTTGATTATGTACGTGGAATCCGCGTGTTCAAATCAATTTTAGAGATTTTTACTAATATAATGAAACTTAATCATCACCGGTATCTCTTATCGGAATCCTGTAGTCGTCGTCCTGGATCACTTTAATTGAAGATATTTATGATCAAGATTTTCAAATGAAATTTTAATGTGGCATGATAATGGTGTCCAATTTTATTTGATGATGTACGTGGAATCCGCGTGTTCAAAATCAATTTTAGATATTTTTACTGATATAATGAAACTTAATCATCACCGGTATCTCTTACCGGAATCCTGTAGTCCTCGTCCTGAATCACTTTAATTGAAGATATTTATGATCAAGATTTTCGAATGAGATTTTAATGTGGCATGATAATGGTGTCAATAGAGAGGGGACACAATGTCCGTTAAAGCGAGGGAGTTAAAAATGGAATGCAGCACATCTTTGGAGGGAGATATCAGAGAGTGGGTTGTTAGTGGAAAATCAAGGGCTTAATCAAATCAATAATTTTTCTTTAAGCAAAAGATGCATGATAATTTATTATTGTCCCTCGTGAAACAAAAGCGCATCTCCCCCTAATCGCCATTAATTAATTTCGTACGATCACCACTTAAATGGGAAAGAAAGAAAGACATTTTCTTTTGTAGTATAGTATTTATCTATCTACGCATAAAATGGGGAAGAAATTAAAGTGATGGTTTCTTTTTACATGGCCGCAGCTTTTCGTAAAAGGGATTGTTTTTATATTAAAGTTACTTTTTACATAATTTAATTCTAATGTTTGTCTTTTGGATAGTAATATTTTAATGTAATGGACAAAAATATGGTTAAAAGTGGGGTTTCGATAGTGGGCATATATTGGGGGGGGGTAACCCACCTTCGACACTCGTGTGCGCTATCTATTGATGGCGGCTCACCACCTCCCAACCATCTTAATTTTCATCATTAATAGCATGCTTCCCAATAGTAGTCTCCATCACATATTTTCAATCTTGTATTAATATATATATTCACTACATTCATGAATATGTGATTATGTTTGTAT
Organism: Henckelia pumila; assembly: GCF_033568475.1. NCBI lineage: Eukaryota > Viridiplantae > Streptophyta > Magnoliopsida > Lamiales > Gesneriaceae > Henckelia > Henckelia pumila. The sequence continues at coordinate 79,349,979 of NC_133120.1, read as the reverse complement.
AGGCATATCAAATTAAAAGTTTTAAAAATCAATGATTTTAATTGAAATAACAAGATTTTAATGAAGTTTAGATTCACACTAGTATTGGAATTCATGATACAAAATTCATCAATCTAATCACAACCTAACCTAATTAGTTATTTTCGATTTGGAATGTGAATGATGCCAATAACGGATACATGAACTCACAATTACACAAGTTGTGTGAATGTGTGCTAGCTCCAATATTTCATTGGAGGGTTTTCTAGTCCGTTCCTAACTTCATTATGAATAATCAATCATGCTAGATTACTAATTCACTGGTAGAGGTAACTTCGTGAGATGCGATGATAAATTGAAAAATATAAGTATAACATAGTTTTCAGATTTTAATTTTTATCGAGTTATTATAAAATTTATGCCAGATGCAGGATGATGTAAGAATATTGATCGAATTATTATAAAATTTATGCCAGATGCAGGATGATGTAAGAATGTTGATTTCGTTCTTATCACCAAACAGTTATGTGTGTGTAAGAGTTAGCAAGAATTTAACATTTGGTTATATATGATGCTCTAAAACCTCCATGCACGGTGCACCATATAGTTAATATTGACAATAAATTCTCTATATGCGTCTAAGTTCATGAATCTATATAAAGGTGTTGTAACTTCGTATACAAACCTTAATTATATTCTCTTTAATGTGTTTTTTGGTTCCTTCTCAGTCTTGCAGTTAAACTACATAATCCAAAAACCTTAATGCAACGCGGCATTTTATTATTTTGTTGGGAAACATGTACAGTCATAACTAGGTGGAGATAAGTTTTATTAATGCATGCAGGGCCTTTAAATCGTAGCTTATTATATATTATAAACCATAAATGGCCCAAGTTTTGAAGAACTTAAATGTTTCATGGCTTATTTATTTAGTTTTTTTAAAGAGTATATATCACACGGAGGCTTGATTAACTGCAAAATGAATATATATAGGATCCAAAAGTTATATTCATTGCATCAAATTCGAAAAATTAAATAACAATAAAGTAATCATTATGTATGTCAGTAGTATAAGTACTGTTTATTAACAGTAGAATATAATTGAAATGCTTTATGATCCCGGCAATATTCAAAAGTAGATAAAGTTACTCTGTAAAAAAATAATTAATAAGCACAAACCTATCTTAGTGATTTTAAATATATATGATATCCTCTTAAGATTTGTTTACCTTTTTTTAAAAAAAGATATCAAGACCACTAATAGCTCAACAAACAAAAGGGGTCGCTCTCTTTACTCTATGAAATCAAAAAATACGATTTCATAATCGAAGACATGTAGCTCATCTGGTATTAAAATTTTTAATATGAGACGAGATTTCGAGTTCGAGATCTAATTTTGACAATCCCCTCCTCTAACTCTAAAAAATATATATTTCATAGATGTAACATAACTAACATAATCTTATATGTTCTTTTTCCCGCACATCTTGAATTTTAATATACAAAAGGATGCGCTTGAGTCATTAGGGCCATTTGAAGACTGAAAAAGGAATTGGCAGATGCAAATACATACATATGTATATCTAGACGTATAATTGTATAATAACATGTCTTATTGTGATTTTATCATCTGTGCATAATCACATTTTGATCCGTCTTTCACCGAAGTGATGATGTGGTGTCGCATATAGTTTATTTCAGACCTCAATCATAGAAAAAGTAGAGTTAATGAACTAAAATCACAATAAAATAAAACCAATATACTAGCACAAATTAAATAATTATATAAAAATATATAGATTATAAAGATGAACGTGGGAGACAACCAAAAACATTTGAAGGTATCTCGGCTTGACAATACAATATATTTGGGGCCCTCTGGTGGGGTACATTCCTCTACTTCTCAACTATATTTATATCACCCTAAACTCTAGCCTAGAATCATCACAATTCACCACCACTAGTCTTTTTTTTTTCTTCTCATCACCATATACCCTCTCGTCACTCATCATTTGTAAGCTTCTTTTCTCTTCTTTGTATCTGTCAATAATGGCGGATTCCGGCGGAACCTCGGCGGTGGCGAGAAGAATGTGCTCCATACCGGAAAAGTTACAGCTGCACTTGTCCATGTTAGCCTTGCAGTTTGGTTACGCAGGGTTTCATGTTGTTTCACGAGCTGCACTCAACATGGGCATCAGCAAGATTGTGTTCCCTGTTTACAGAAACATTCTCGCTTTGTTTCTTCTATTGCCCTTTGCCTATTTCCTTGAAAAGTACCACCTACTTTTTTTGTTTAATTGATTCTTAATTAAAATGTTTTTCCATGTATATATAGGGTTCTAATTAATTTTTTTTTTTTTTTTTTTTTTATCAATGATATGATCAGGAAAGAAAGACCACCTCTTTCTTGGAACTTACTCCTCCAGTTCTTCCTTCTTGCCATTGTTGGGTATGATAATTACTTTATTATATTTATTAGTATATATATGTATAATACAGGAATGTGTATGTGAGAGTGAGAGAGAGAGAGAGAGAGAAATATGTAACATGGCCATGTTTTGCTTCACACAAATATATATTTATATATTAATGCATGTATTAAAAAAATTGAGGGATTAATAATATTTAACAAAAAAAAAAATGGCAGGATTACAGCCAACCAAGGATTCTACTTGTTGGGACTGGACAACACATCACCGACATTTGCTTCTGCGATTCAGAATTCAGTTCCGGCTATTACATTTCTCATGGCTGCAATGCTCAGGCAAGCGAAAAATCAATCGATGGATGGACTAATAAAGTTGAAAACTTTTCAACCAAAAATTGCTTCAAAGAATGTTATAATTAAAGTTTTGTATTGAATTTCAGGATAGAGAAGGTGAGACTGGATCGAAGAGATGGCATCTCAAAGGTGGCGGGGACAATCTTATGCGTGGCGGGGGCATCCGTCATCACGCTTTACAAAGGCCCCACCATCTACAGCCCGGCTCCCCATCTGCGCAGGGCGGTGGAGGTGGCGGCACCGGCGGTGATGGTTCTGGGTGACGCCAAGGGCAAGAACTGGACTTTGGGCTGCATATTCTTGATCGGCCACTGCTTGTCCTGGTCCGGCTGGCTCGTGTTACAGGCCCCGGTTCTGAAGAAGTACCCGGCTCGCCTCTCCTTCACTTCTTGCCAGTGCTTCTTCGGGGTCATCCAGTTTCTTGTGATCGCCGCATTCGTCGAGAGGGATCCTCAGGCTTGGCTCGTGCATTCTGGCGCTGAGCTTTTCAGCGTTTTCTACGCGGTAAGACTGCATAAATTTCGTGTGTATCGAAAGATAGCGGCAAATAAAGTGCAATTAAACAATGACTTTCAACGTACCCAAAAGAAAATAATAATAATAATAATAATAAGCTCACATGAAAAATAATGGTGTTTGCAGGGAGTGGTGGCTTCGGGGATCGCATTCGCTGTACAGATATGGTGCATTGACAGGGGTGGCCCGGTTTTCGTGGCGGTTTACCAGCCGGTTCAGACACTCGTTGTAGCAATCATGGCTTCCGTCGCTTTGGGGGAGGAATTCTACTTGGGAGGGTATGTAATTCACATCATCGCCATTATTATTATATTCTCTTTCAACTATTTCATGCTCCCCCTTCGTTTTGAATTATTATTATTTTTAATTCCAGATTCATTATTGAGTTAAAATTCACAAATATATATATAAAGATTTCGATAAATTATTACATGGATCACAAATTTTCATTTAAAAAATTATGACCAATCATGCATTTTCTAAGTCCCACATACTCATTTATAGCCAGACAATTTTATCCTTGGATGTGTACTCTCGAGTATACATACCTACAACAACATTTACATAATAACTAATAATAATGATAAATAATATATGTTGTCTCTGATTGGTGGTGTAATGATTCATGTTGCACAGGATAATAGGCGCAGCGCTGATAATAACAGGATTGTACTTTGTACTGTGGGGGAAGAACGAGGAAAGGAAGTGGGCAGCGATCCAGTCCCCCGCGGACCACGGGATCAACCGAACAACCCCACAAATCAAGTCATCCTCCATCACCCACCCACTTCTCTCTCAGTCAACCGAAAATGTTTGACCAGAAAAAATACCTGACTTTAACTACCTTTTTTCTGGAAATCCACACTTCTTTCAACCCGCTTCAACTATGCTATAATATTATATATATTCCCCCCCAAAAAAAAAATGTGATGACGAGGCTTAATATCTCTCTCTCTCTCACTCTCTCTTTCTTTTTTTTTTTTTTTTATGGCTTGGATTGTGCCTTAATTATATTTTATCAGGCTTAATCTCTCTCTCTCTCTTTTTTTTTTTTAATCAAGTGTTTGACGAGGGAAGAAAGAATGTGATGATGATTATTATTATGATTTTGTGACATTGGATTTCTAATTATTAATGTGTGATGTTTTAATTTCTTCTTGTGTGCTAATTTTCATCCGTAGAGATCATAATACACAATTATTCAAAAACATCGACAAATTTTGGGTTAAAACTATTTGAAATCGAAAGTGTGTAGCGGTAGCGGTGATATTAATCATTTCTAGATGCATTTTCCCGTTTCTTTTCTTGTCTTGTCAAATATTTTATTAATATGAAATTTCCGAATAAATTTATAATATATGAAGCAAAAAAAAAAAATTTAAAATAAAAAACCCAAAATATCAATTAAAATTATCGAAGGTATGCAATCAAGAATGCAATCAAGAGTGAAATGAACAAAGACGATTTTTAACGTGGTTCAGTCTTTACAAGAACTACATCCACGAGGACCAAAGTGATTGTATCGATTACAAGTTTGCACCACCAAAGAAGATTACGACCCAAGAAACAAAAGGAAGCAAGAGAAGAAAACACCAGACACTTTTCTTCAACATTTTCTTCATCAGCTCTTCTGTGTTTTCCTTGTGGCACCCGGCCCAATCACTCTTTCACTCGGTTTCTTGGAGAATATCGAAGAACTCTCGTGTGTTTGAATCTAGCCCATTCCCGCAATGAGGCTTTCCCACCAATATAGTCCAAATGATATGACCTTGGCCCATATAAATGTCCTAGCCCATATAACTTTGGTTGACTTACACCTTACTCGGCCTTATTTGACTACTGATGTACCGGAGTAAGTCTGCACGCATTAGAGTCACTTTTCCAACAACATCAATAAAGTTTTTGAAACGACTCTGATTAATAAAATGCAGAATTTTTTTTTATACTAAAAATAATAACTATACATATATGCCCATACATATATGTATAAACATTAAAACTATTAAATAAAATCTTTTATAAATAACTTAAATAAATAATAAACAATTATTCAATAAAAATCTTGAGACATGCAGGAATAAAAATAATATCTACTAAAAATTCATAATCCATGCATACTGAAATCACCATAATTAAAATATTATCCCCAACCACTGAAAACATAAAAAAACTGGACTTGTTTAAACACTGATAAAAATATCTCAATGCATGATGAAAACCATAAAGCGACGGTCACGGGGTTCACTGTCAGCGAGCTCATATGTCCTCACCACCGGTAGGAGCTACATATGAATCATCATAATCACCTGCAGCATATAAGCGTAGTGAGCCTAGAGGCTCAACATGTCTAATTTTATACCTAAAAAGGGTTAAAATCATGCAATCACATAATCATACTAATACATATACTTACATGAACATGCATGCATGAACTTAAATAAATCATCATGAATATCTGTTTGTGCATACATCATAAATAAACATACTTATCATAGTTGAGCATATCATCATTATAAACTGTCTATGGTTATATCCATGAATGTGACTGAATCTGTGCCGACTGATCAGTCTATAAAACCAACGTACATGGCGGTAAATAATCACCTCTATGCTGGTAGTAAACCACCTCTGAATTGTGCTGATGGTAAACCACCTCTGAACTGTGTTGTCACATCACTTCAATTCCCATCATAAAATATTTTCTTGCTCAACTCTTAATCATGATCTCATAAATAAATTAGTTCATGTATGCATGCATTTCAAATTTGTCCGTAATATATATTTAATTAATTTTTCATAGTATATATATATATATATATATATATATACTTAAAATAAACTTCATGCATAAAATAAATTAAATATATATTCCAGATTTAGTAAATTTTCATGGGATGGTCCAGACTGCTGATCACTCACTCTTAAGCCTATAAATTCTCAAGTGGCCCATTAACTTAAAATAAAGCCCAAATTAAATGCTTAAACATAATTGGGCCTAAATAAAAACATTTAAGCCCAATAACTTAATTAAACCCAATAAAATTCTAGACAAGCCCAAAAATCACGGACTGACACAATAATTCCCATGGGCTCCCAAGCCCATGAAAATAATTGGGTTAACTTAAATAAATAATTTCAGGCCCAAATAAAATACTTAAACATAATTGGACCTAAATAAAATATTTAATCCCAATAACTTAATTAAATCTAATAAAATTCCTAACAAGCACAAAAATTCACGGACTGGCCCAAAAATTCTCATGGGCTCCCAAGCCTATAAAATTTTATTGGACTAACTAAAATAAATGTTTTTAAGGCCTATTTAAAATATTAAAAGCCCAAAACCAAATAAATAATTAAATTAGCCCAAATAATTTACTTAAACTAATAATTACTTAAAAATAAAAATACCCGAGCCGACTCATCTAACCCGAACCCGGACCGAACTGACATAACCCGACATGCTTTTAACCCGACCCGGTACCCGTAACCAAGCCTGGCCCATTGAAAACTCAATGGGCCGAAATGAACGAACATGACCTGCACTCTTGTGCAGGTCATGGCCGTGGAGGCTTGCTGCCGGCCAGCTCCGGCCACCCACCGGTCGGAGCTCCGTCGCCCAGACGTCTGGGCGGTTCCAACGACACCACTCCCAGCCCCAACCGATCACCACACAGCCCAGCCGCACCTCGCGTACGGGAATCCCGAACTTCCGCAATCTGTTACGCATGAAGAGATAAGGCTTCGGTCCTAGCCATCTCCAGCCCCAAGCCGCAAGCCAACCTAACCTTATGGACCCTCAACTACCCACTTAGACATCGGTCAGCAAGCTGGACATCCTCGTGGAAGAAAGCGTGAGAAAAAAAAACATGAAAAGGCAAGGGAACAAGCCGTAGGTAACAGGCATGCATATGAAAATTTCACCAGTTTTTGAGAAAATATCATGCTCGATCATCTGTTTCTGATGCCTACCAACATACATAGCTTATATGGTGTTAAAACAAAATAATTAAACATGCCTTGTTAAATTTTCGAAGCCTTAATCGCGTGTACGGCTCCGGGACGATGGATCTCCAAAAATAACTTCAAAACCTTGAAACTTTCGGCTATGGGGGTTTTGGTTTCTGCTGGGAAATGTTGAAGATGGTGAAGGAGGTGGGGGAGGAGGCTAGGGGAGAAAAACGTGAATAGGGTAGGGTTTTAGGAGATAATTTAGCATAATTTAACTACGAATTAATTAGGATATATATATATATATATACCATAAACATATCAAATTTAAAACTCTTAAATACAATATAAATCTGATGTTTAAATATAAATCCTGAAATAATATAATAGGGGATTTTTAAAAGTTAATAAAAGTCATTAAAATGACTTATTTTTGGTAAAAATGGGTATATATATGAATATATTAATAAATACTATAATTTTCATGAAATAATTCCTTAAATTATTATTTGAAGGCTAATGAAAATCTCATAAAATATTTTGGATGAAAAACTAATATCTCATTCGTTCACGGTCCCGTCTACGCGATAAAATCAGTTAATTACTCAAAAATTCTAAAATTCCATAATTATGGGATAAATGCTAAAATAACTTTAAAGAATGCACATAATACACATAATAACATATAAATAGCATTTAACCCACATTTTTAAATTTTAAATAATTAAATTTTTCTAATTATACATGCGAATTTACGTATTAAAATTTCGGGTGTTACAATTCTCCCCCCCTAAAATAAATTTCGTCCTCAAAATTAAGATATTTACCCAAACAACTCCGGATAACGAGTCCTCATGACCGCCTCGGTCTCCCAAGTAGCTTCCTCCTTAGAGTGATTCAGCCTCTGGACTTTGACCATCGGTATGACTCGCGTCCTAAGCCTCCGCTCCTCCCTTGCCAAAATTCACACTGGTCTCTCCTCAAAAGCTAGCTCTGGAGTCAACTGTAGAGGCCCGTAATCAAGGACATGCGACGGATTCGAGATGTATCTCCGAAGCATGGACACATGGAACACGTTGTGCACTGCCGCAAGATCTGGTGGTAGAGCCAAACGGTAGGCCAACGTGCCAACCCTCTCCAAAATCTCGAATGGCCCAATGTATCTCGAATTGAGCTTTCCTCTCCGACCAAAGCGCGTCACACCCTTCATAGATGACACTTTCAGAAACACGTGGTCACCAACAGCTAACTCAAGATCTCTCCATCGTGTGTCAGCATAACGATTCTGACGACTCTGAGCAGTCCTCATACGATCGCGAATCTGAGTCACAATATCTGCAGTCTGCTGCATTATCTCGGGACCAAGAAGAATTCTCTCCCCAATCTCATCCCAGTGCACGGGAGATCTGCATCTCCTCCCATAGAGAGCCGCGTAAGGAGCCATACCTATAGATGTCTGGTAACTGTTGTTATAGGTGAACTCCACTTGCGGCAATCTCGTCTCCCATGAGCCCTGGAAATCGATGACACAAGCTCTCAATAAGTCCTTGAGAACTTGGATCACTCTCTCAGACTGGCCATATGTCTGGGGATGAAACGTTGTGCTGAAACGTAGTCTAGTCCCCAAAGCTGTGTGTAAACTCTTCCAAAATGCAGATGTGAATCTCGGGTCTCTTTCTGACACAATCGACACAGGTATGCCATGCAGTCTAACAATCTCTTTGATATACAGCTCTGCATACTTAGTCAAAGTAAAACTGGTCCTCAACGGTAAGAAATGAGCTGACTTGGTGAGTCTATCCACAATCACCCAAATCGCTGTACAACCTCTGGCACTCCTCGGAAGGCCAACCACAAAATCCATCGTGATGTTTTCCCACTTCCATTCTGGAATGGGAAGAGGTTTAAGAAAACCAGCTGGACGCTGATGCTTTGCTTTGACTTGCTGACAAGTCAAACACTCTGATACGAATCTCCCAATGTCCCTCTTCATACCAGGCCACCAATATAATGACTGCAAATCTCTATACATTTTCGTACTTACGGGATGAATGGAGTATGGAGATGTGTGAGCCTCTGTCAATATCTCTGTCCTCAACTGATCAACGTTTGGTACCCACATCCGACCACGGTACTGAACAATTCCATCAACGACAGTATAAAAAAGACTTCCCTTGGCCTCATCCCTCTGTCTCAATCGCTGTAACTCCTCATCAGCAGGATGCCCATCTCTGATCCGATCTCAAAGAGTCGGCTGTACTGTCAACGCTGCCAAACTCGACGCATGCCCGCCTGAGTAAAACTCCAACTCAAACCTCTGAATATCTCTTTGTAGTGGCAACTGCACTGACAAGCAAGATACCACTGATGTCTTCCAACTCAAACATCAGCCACTACATTAGCCTTACCCGGATGGTAGCTAATGTCACAATCATAATCCTTCACAAGCTCTAACCATCTGCGTTGCCTCATGTTCAACTCCTTCTGAGTAAAGAAGTACTTGAGGCTCTTGTAATCTGTGAAAATCTTGCACTTCTCGCCATACAGATAGCGCCTCCAGATTTTTAACGCAAAAACCACTGCTGCAAGCTCCAAATCATGCGTCGGATAATTCTGCTCATGAATCTTCATCTGTCTCGACGCATACACAATCATCCTGTCGCACTGCAAAAGTACGGTGCCTAAACCCAGCTTAGACGCAACGGTGTACACCACCAACTCCTCGTGTGGTACTGGCATCGCCAACACTGGTGCAGAAGTGAGTGCCTCCTTCAACTAATCGAATCTCCTCTGACAGTCAGGACTTCATACAAACTTCGCATCCTTCTTGGTCAAGGATGTCAAGGGCACTGCAATAGAGGAAAAACCCTTGATGAACTTCCGATAATATCCTGCCAGACCCAAGAAACTGCGAATCTCTGATGCATTCTTCGGAGTCCCCAGTTCTTCACTGCCTCAACCTTAGACTGATCCACCGCTATCCCATCTCTAGAAACAATATGGCCAATAAATGCCACCTGCTCCAGCCAAAACTTACACTTGCTGAAGTTCGCATACAATCTATGCTCTGTCAAAGTCTGCAAAGCTGTCTGAAAGTGCTTTCTATGCTTCTGGAGTAGATCAATATGTCATCAATAAAGAATATGATAAACAGAACTTGATACGACTGAAATACACAGTTCATGAGATCCATGAAGACCCCTGGAGCATTGGTCAACCCAAATGGCATCACCAAGAACTCGTAATGCCCATAGCATGTCCGAAAAGCAGTCTTGGACACGTTTGCATCTCTGATCCGCAATTGATGATATCCAAATCGCAGATCTATCTTTGAGAAAACCGAATCTCCCTGCAACTGATCAAATAAGTCCTCTATCCTCGGCAGTGGGTACTTATTCTTCACTGTAACCTTGTTGAGCTCTCGATAGTCAATACACAATCTCATGCTACCATCTTTCTTCCTCACAATAACACTGGCGCTCCCAGAGGAGAAAAGTTAGGGCAAATAAATCATTTCTCCAATAACTCCTGAATCTGCTCTTTCAACTCTTTCATCTCAGTAGGAGCAAGTCGGTACGGTGCCTTAGATATAGGCACAATATCAAACATCAACTCAATATTGAACTCCACCTCTCTCTCTGGTGGAATCCCTGCAACATCATCCGGAAAGAAATCCGAAAAGTCACGAACAATCTCTACAACAGATAAGGATCTGCTAGCCGGTTCTGTCGCTGCAACAACACTGGCAAGAAACCCTTGGCAACCTCGTCGCAATAATTTTATCGCACACACCAAGGAGATAACATGCGAAACACCGCTGCTCTGAGATGCAAAGAAGATAAACGGGTCGCCCTCAGAGGGTTTAACTGATACTGTCATCCGACGAAAGTCAATCGAAGCTCCATTAACCGTCAGCCAGTTCATACCCAAAATCCAATCAAACCCGATCAACGGCAAAACCACTAGGTCAGCTTTGATGGAGTGTTCCTGCAGCTCTAATTCCAAACCTATGATGATACTAGTGGTAGTAAGAATCTTCCCAGACGGCATAGTGACATCATACCCTATGGTAGCAACCTCAGGTGTGATACTCATCCGTCAGAAAAACTCCAGGGAGATAAACGAATGCGTGGCTCCTGAATCTAACAACGCAAACGTGGAGTTGTCCCTAACTAGAATTCTTCCTGCACGCATAAAATCCCAACAATTGCATACCAAAACTTAAATTACCCAAAGATAATTTACTGATAACCCCTTACTTCTAATCACAAGAAAATATAATTCTTACACTATTCATATAGATCAATAACCCATACAACATGCATTCGATAATCAACAAATAATCCAAAAATTCTTAAAAACAAAAGATAGGAAATACCTATGATCAAGGAGGTATCTGGGTCTGCCTCCTCGGCCTGCATGACGAACACTCTCCCACTGGTGTTCTTCTTCCTCGAACAACTAATCGCCATATGTCCCGGCTCCTTTCAACGAAAGCAGACAATGGACCCAACAATACACTGTCCCGAATGTGGCCTCTGGCACTTCGGACAGAGAGGAACTCCTCCAGGATTAGGGGCCGCACCCCTCTGCTGCTGCTGCAACTGGCGCCCCTGGGGCTTCTGTTGTGGCCTCTGCTAACTCGGGCCCTTAGATGGCCTAGTGAACTGCTTCTTCGCAGGGGGCTGCGAAGATGGTCAACGATACGCTGGCTGAAACGACCTCTTACTCTACTGCTCTCGCAGGATCTCCCTCCTGCCATCCTCAGATCGAAGAGCCCTACTCACTGATGCCTCGTAGGTGGCCACATCCATCATGCGTACATCATGCTTGATGTTCGCCCGAAGCCCATCAATGAACTGCCTCATCTTCTCCCGTGCATCTCCCGCAATCAGGGGCACAAAGTGACACCCCCGCTCGAACTGCTTGATGTATTCCACCACAGATTTGTCTCCCTGCTGGAGACTCATGAAATCTCGAATCATCTGGCTACGTACATCCTCGGTAAAGTACTTGGAAAAGAACATCCGCCTAAAATCCTCCCTTGTCTAGGTCTCCATGTTAACACCTCGAACTGCGCCCTCCCACCAAAGGGCTTCATCATCCATCATCATGTAGACTGCACATACCTTATCTGCGTCGTTCAGACCCATATAGGCAAAAATTCTCTCCAAGGAACGGATCCACCCCTCAGCCACGAGTGGATCATTGGTACCAAAGAACTCCTTCGGTCCCTACTTCTGGAACCGCTCAGCAACGTCCTCATCATGCGACCTCCTAGGCTGTGTGGTCTGATGCTCCAACAGCCTGGTAATCCCTGCCATCATAGTAGCACTGGCCTGCTCCAGTGCTGCAAGCTGATTCGGCGGATGTGGAGGTGGAGGTGGAGGTCTAGGTGGAGGATCCCCACGTCTAGGAGCCATACTATGGATGATATGCTCAACTATGATAAGTATGTTTATTTATGATGTATGCACAGACAAATATTAATGATGATTTATTTAAGTTCATGCATGCATGTTCATGTAAGTATATGTGTTAGTATGATTATGTGATTGCATGATTTTAACTTTTTTTAGGTATAAGATTAGACATGTTGAACCTCTAGGCTCACTACGCTTATATGGTGCAGGTGATTATGATGATTCATATGTAGCTCCTACCGGTGGTGAGTACATATGAGCTCGCTGGCAGTGGACCCCGTGACCGTCGCTTTAGGGTTTTCGTCATGCATTGATATATTTTTATCAGTGTTTAAACAAGTCCAGTATTTTTATGTTTTCATTGGTCGGAAATAATATTTTAATTATGGTGATTTCAGTATGCATGGATTATGAATTTTTAGTAGATATTATTTTTATTCCTGCATGTCTCAAGATTTTTATTGAATAATTGTTTATTATTTATTTAAGTTATTTATAAAATATTTTATTTAATAGTTTTAATGTTTAATTTTTATACATATATGTATGGGCATATATGTATAGTTATTATTTTCAGTAAATAAAAAAAAAATTTGTATTATATTAGTATGAGTCGTTTAAGTTGGTATCAGAGCACGGTCCTTGGAGGGTGTCTAATCTGTTACGTGAAGCTCAGAAACCACAGTACCGGTTTGTAAGTTTTAAATGTTTTAATTATTTTTGGGAGCAAGTGTTCATAGATTAAGATTTTATGTTAGTAAAGATTTAAAATACTTACTTATGCATTGCGATTTACGTGAAGAAATGTGTGGTGATATAGTATGGCTCCTAGATGGATGAACAGACGTAGGGATCCTCCACCTAGACCTCCACCTCCACCTCCACATCTGCCGAATCAGCTCACAGCACTGGAGCAGGCCAGTGCTACTATGATGGTAGGGATTACCAGGCTGTTGGATCATAAGAACACACAGCCTAGGAGGTCACATGATGAGGACATTGCTGAGCGGTTCTAGAAGAAGGGACCAAAGAAGTTCTCTGGTACCACTGATCCACTTGTGGCTGAGGGGTGGATCCATTCCTTGGAGAGCATTTTTTCCTATATGGGTCTGACCGACGCATATAAGGTGAGGTTTGCAGTCTACATGATGAAGGATGATGTAGCCATTTGGTGGGAGGGCGCAATTCGAGGTGTTAACCTAGAGACCTTGACGAGGGAGGATTTCAGGCGGATGTTATTCGCCAAGTACTTTACCGAGGACGTACGTAGCCAGATGATTCGAGATTTCATGAGTCTCCGACAGGGAGAAAAATCTGTGGTGGAATACATCAAGAAGTTCAAGCGGGGGTGTCACTTTGTGTCCCTGATTGTGGGAGATGCACGGGAGAAGATGAGGCAGTTCATTGATGGGCTTCGGGCGGACATCAAGCATGATGTACGCATGATGGATGTGGCCACCTACGAGGCATCAGTGAGTAGGGCTCTTCGATCTGAGGATGGCAGGAGGGAGATCCTGCAAGAGCAGTAGAGTAAAAGGTCATTTCAGCCAGCGTATCATCGACCATCTTCGCAGCCCCCTGCGAAGAAGCAAACCACTGGGCCATCTAAGGGCCCGAGTCAGCAGAGGCCATAGCAAAAGCCCCAGGGGCGCCAGTTGCAGCAGCAGCAGCAGCAGCAGCAGAGGGGTGCGGCCCTTAATCCTGGAGGAGTTCCTCTCTGTCTGAAGTGCCAGAAGCCACATTCGGGACATTGTATTTTTGGGTCCAATGTCTGCTTTCATTGCAAGGAGCCGGGACATATGGCGATTAGTTGTCCGAGTAAGAAGAACACCACTAGGAGAGTGTTCGTCATGCAGGCCGAGGAGGCAGACCCAGATACCTCCTTGATCAAAGGTATTTCCTATATTTTGTTTTTAAGAATTTTTGGATTATTTGTTGATTATCGAATACATGTTGTTTGGGTTATTGATCTATATGAATAGTGTAAGAATTATATTTTCTTGTGATTAGAATTAAGGGGTTATCAGTAAATTATCTTTGGGTAATTTAAGTGTTGGTATGCAATTGTTGGGATTTTCTGCGTGTAGGGAGAATTTTAGTTAGGGGCAACTCCACGTTTTCATTGTTAGATTCAGGAGCCACACATTCGTTTATCTCCCTGGAGTTTATCAGACGGATGAGTATCACACCTGAGTTTGCTACCATAGGGTATGATGTCACTATGTCGTCTGGGCAGATTCTTACTACCACTACTATCATCAGAGGTTTGGAGTTAGAGCTGCAGGGACACTCTATCATAGCTGACCTAGTGGTTTTGCCGTTGACCGGGTTTGATTTGATTTTGGGTATGAACTGGTTGACGGTTAATGCAGCTTCGATTGACTTCCGTCGGAGGACAGTATCAGTGAAACCCTCTGAAGGCGACCCATTTATCTTCTTTGCATCTCAGAGCAGCAGTGTTTCGCATGTTATCTCCTTTGTGCATACAAGGAAATTATTGCGACGAGGTTGCCAAGGGTTTCTTGCCAGTGTTGTTGCAGCGACAGAACCGGCTAGCAGATCCTTATCTGATATACAGATTGTTCGTAACTTTTCAGATATATTTCCGGATGATGTTGCAGGATTCCACCACAGAGAGATGTGAAGTTCAATATTGAGTTGATGTCTGATACTGTGCCTATCTCTAAGGAACCGTACCAACTTGCTCCTACTGAGATGAAAGAAGTGAAGGAGCAGATTCAGGAGTTATTGGAGAAATGATTTATTCGCCCTAGTTTTTCTCCTTGGGGAGCGCTAGTGTTATTTGTGAAGAAGAAGGATGGTAGCTTGAAATTGTGTATCGACTACCGAGAGCTCAACAATTTTACAGTGAAGAATAAGTGCCCACTGTCGAGAATAGAGGACTTATTTGATCAGTTGCAGGGAGCTTCGGTTTTCTCAAAGATCGATCTGTGATCTGGATACCATTAGTTGCGGATCAGAGATGCAGACATGTCCAAGACTGCTTTTTGGACACGCTACGGACATTACGAGTTCTTGGTGATGCTATTTGTGTTGACCAATGCTCCAGCGGTCTTCATGGATCTCATGAACCGTGTATTTCAGCATATCTAGATCAGTTTATAATAGTGTTTATTGATGACATATTGATCTACTCCAGGAGAATTGAGTAGTATGGACAGCACTTGCAGACTTTGAGAGAGCGTAGATTGTATGCGAAGTTCAGCAAGTGTGAGTGCTTGAGCATGTGGCATTTCTTGGCCATATTGTTTCTAGAGATGGTATAGCGGTGGATCAGTCTAAGGTTCAGGCAGTGCAGAACTGGGGGACTCCGAAGAATGCATCGGAGCTTCGCAGTTTCTTGTGTTTGGCAGGATACTATAGAAAATTTATCAAGGCTTCTCTTCTATTGCAGTGCCCTTGACATCCTTGACCAAAAAGAATGCGAAGTTTGTGTGGGGTCATGACTGTCAGCGGAGCTTCAATCAGTTGAAGGAGGCACTCACTTCTGCACCAGTGTTATCGGTGTCAGTCGCACATGAGGAGTTAGTGGTGTATACAGATGCGTCTAAGCTGGGTTTAGGCGTCGTACTTATGCAGTGTGACAGAGTGATTGCCTATGCATCAAAACAGCTGAAGATTCATGAGCAAAATTATCCGACACATGATCTAGAGATTGAAGCAGTTGTGTTTGCGTTGAAAATTTGGAGGCACTATCTGTACGGCGAGAGGTGCAAGATTTTCACAGATCACAAGAGCCTCAAGTACTTCTTCACTCAGAAGGAGTTGAACATGAGGCAACGCAGATGGTTAGAGATTGTGAAAGATTATGACTGTGTCATTAGCTACCATTCGGGTAAGGCTAATGTAGTGGCAGATGCATTGAGTCGGAAGACGTCAGTAGTATCGTGTTTGTCAGTGCAATTGCCACTTCAGAGGGAGATTCAGGGGTTTGATTTGGAGATCTACTCGGGCGATCATGCACAGAGTTTAGTAGTATTGATAGTGCATCCGACTCTTTGAGATCGGATCAGAGATGGACAGTCTGCTGATGAGGAGTTAAAACGTATGAGGTAGAGGGACGAGGCCAAGGGCAGTCTTTTGTATACTATCGTGGATGGTATTGTTCAGTACCGAGGTCGAATGTGGGTACCGAACATTGATCAGTTGAGGGCCGAGATTTTGACAGAGGCTCACACATCTCCGTACTCCATTCACCCCGGAAGTACGAAGATGTATAGAGATTTGCAGTCATTATATTGGTGGCCTGGTATGAAAAAGAACATTGGGCGATTCGTATCAGAGTGTTTGACTTGTCAGCAAGTCAAAGCAAAGCATCAACATCCAGCAGGGTTGCTTAGACCTCTTATTATTCCGGAATGAAAGTGGGAAAACATCACGATGAATTTTGTGGTTGGCCTTCTGAGGAGTGCCAGAGGTTGTACAACGATTTGGGTGATTGTGGATAGACTCACCAAGTCAGCTCATTTCTTTCCAGTGAGGACCACTTTTACTTTGACTCAGTATGCAGAGCTGTATATCAAAGATATTGTTAGACTGCATGGAATACCTGTGTCGATTGTGTCAGACAGAGATCCGAGATTCACATCTGCATTTTTGGAAGAGTCTACACACAACATTGGGGACTAGACTACTGTTCAACACATCATTTCATCCCAGACAGATGGCCAGTCTGAGAGAGTGATCCAGGTTCTCGAGGACTTATTGAGGTCTTGTGTAATTGATTTTCAGAGCTCTTGGGAGACGATATTGCCGTTAGTGGAGTTCACCTATAACAATAGTTACCAGGCGTCTATAGGTATTACTCCTTATGCGGCTCTCTATGGGAGGAGATGCAGATCTTCCGAACACTGGGATGAGATTGGGGAGAGAATTCTTCTTGGTCCCGAGATAGTGCAGCAGACTGCAGATATTGTGACTTAGATTCGCGATCGTATGAGGACTGCTCAGAGTCGTCAAAAGAGTTATGCTAACACACGAAGACGAGATCTTGAATTCGCTGTTGGCGACCACGTGTTTTTGAAAGTGTCACATATGAAGGGTGTGATGCGCTTTGGTCGGAGAGGCAAGCTCAATCCGAGATACATTGGGCCATTCGAGATTTTGGAGAGGGTTGGCACGTTGGCCTACCATTTGGCGCTACCACCAGATCTTGCGGCAGTGCACAACATGTTCCATGTATCCATGCTTTGGAGATACATCTCGAACTCGTCGCATGTCTTGGATTACGAGCCTCTATAGTTGACACCATAGTTAGAATTTAAGGAGAGGCCAGCTCGGATCTTGGCTATGGAGGAGCGGAGACTGAGGACGTGGTTCATACCGATTGTCAAAGTCCAATGGCTGAATCTGTGACGCCCGGGGCTAAGGAGGCGGAGAGTGATCGCCGGTGCAAAGAGGTTGCACGGACAATGAGCGGCTCCTGAAAGGCTTCTAGGCGGAGGAAGACATGAATGAACCGATTCTGCCGGAATGAGAGGGATTCTGAGACTGTGTAGGTATGAGACTGCATAGTTGAGGAGAGCTTAAAAGATTTCATATGTGCTACTCATATCAAGAAGGTGTATCTTCTTTTCGGAAGCTCATCACATAAGAACTCCAAAGTTAATCGTGCTTGACTTGAGGCAATTATAGGATGGGTGACCCCCTGGGAAGTTTCTCAGGGTGCGTGTGAGTGAGGACATAAGAACGCTGAAAAGTCATCACATAAGAACTTCAAAGTTAAGCGTGCTTGACTTGAGGCAATTATAGGATGGGTGACCCCCTGGAAAGTTTTTCAGGGTGCGTGTGAGTGAGGAAATAAGCACGCTGAAAAGACTCGTCTTGATACAGTGGGTCGTTACAAAATAGTATCAAAGCCGACCTCTCTTAGTACGGTATGGTTCGGTGACGAACCAAGCGGAAGCTTGGTGGGCATGTGATGCCCAGGGCTGAGGAGGCGGGGAGTGATCGCCGGTGCCAAGAGGTTGCACGGACAATGAGCGGCTCCTGAAAGGCTTCTAGGTGGAGGGAGACATGAATGAACCGATTCTGCCGGAATGAGAGGGATTCTGAGACTGTGTAGGTATGGGACTGCATAGTTGAGGAGAGTTTAAAAGATTTCATATGTGCTATTCATATCAAGAAGGTGCATCTTCTTTTCGGAAGCTCATCACATAAGAACTCCAAAGTTAAGCGTGCTTGACTTGAGGCAATTATAGGATGGGTGACCCCCTGAGAAGTTTTCCAGGGTGCGTGTGAGTGAGGACATAAGCACGCTGAAAAGACCCGTCTTGATATAGTGGGGCGTTACAGAATCACTCTAAAGAGGAAGCTACTTGGGAGACCGAGGCTAACATGAGGACTCGCTACCCGGAGTTGTTCGGATAATACTTTAATTTCGAGGACGAAATTTATTTTAAGGGGGTTATTTTAGAATTTTAATACGTAAATTTGCATGCATAATTAGGAAAACTTAATTATTTATTATTTAAAATTTAAAAATGTGATTTAAAGTTATTTTAAAATTTAACCCATAATTTTGGAATTTTTAGATTTTTGAGTAATTGTTTAATTTTATCGCGTAGACGGAATCGTGGACGGACGAGAAATTGGTTTTTCACGAAAATTATTTTATGAGATTTTTAGAAGCCTTAAAATATTATTTTTATGGTTTTATTTCATAAAATTTATGGTATTATATATATATATATATATATATATATATTAGTATGCCCATTTTTATCCAAATTAATCCATTTTTATGACTTTTAGTCACTTTTAAAATTACCATATTTTGGTATTTCAAGATTTACAAGTTTTATATCATATTAGCATGTGTTTTAAAGTTTAAAAATTTTAAATTATATGGTATAATATCTAACCTAATTAATTATTAACAATGTAACCTAATTATCCTAAATTACCTACACAAAACTCTTTCCAAACCTCACGTTCTTCTTCTAGCCGCCTTCATCTCCTTTCTTCATCCCTCCCCCACGACTCCATCAGCATAACAGATCTCCATAGCCGTTTCTTCAAGATTTTTCAGCAAGTTTTCGTCGATCTATCGTCTCGGAGTCCGTACACGCATTCTAGCTTCGATTAAAAAATCAAAAAATCATGTTTAATCTTCAACATCATATAAGCTATTTACTCGTTTTTATGGCAGATCTTTCATGCTTGATTCTAATTTTATTGGATTTCATGCAAGGTTTTGAATGAGTTATTGCACAGCCCTTATTTTCTTCATGATTCATGACTTTTCTCACGTTTTTTTAACATGGAGCGAGCATGGCCGTTGATCCAAGGTCCAGGGGGGTTCCTTAGGGTCTTTAGGATGGCGTTGGGTCGATGCTTAAGGCTGGAAAGGGGCTGGTTTGACGCAGGTTCAGATATGCGGTCTTAGGTGCGCAGAATTAGGGTTCTTGGAAGAGGGTTCGGGGTTGGCATGCATGGGTTCGAACCGGTTGGGGTTTGGCCCTGTTCGGTCCGCCCAAACGTGGGCTACGTCTGGGCGGCGGCGCTCCGGCCGGCAGCAGACCATGAAGGCCTGCTGCTCACGATCGTAGGGTAGGAAAGGGAGGGGATCGGGTTTTGGGATAGGGGCTGGTTTGACGCAGGTTCAGATATGGGGTCTTAGGTGCGCAGAATTAGGGTTCTTGGAAGAGGGTTCGGGGTTGGCATGCAGGGGTTCGAACCAGTTGGGGTTTGGCCGTGTTCGGTCCACCCAGACGGCGGTGCTCCGGCCGGCAGCAGACCATGAAGGCCTGCTGCTCACGGTCGTAGGGTAGGAAAGGGAAGGGATCGGGTTTTGGGATAGGGGCGGGTCGGGCCAGGACTGGGGGTCCGGGTCTGGTCCGTCGGGTCACGAGTTAAGTTAGTTGGGTCCGGGTTTGGGTTTGGTGAGTCGGGCTCGGGTATTTTTATTTTTAAGTAATTATTAGTTTAAGGGTATTTTAGGCCTTTTAAAATTAATTAGAAAATTATTTGGGCTTTTAAATATTTTTATTTGGGCCTAAAATTATTTATTTAAGTTAGCCCAATGATTTTCATGGGCTTGGGAGCCCATGGGAATTATTGGTCCTGTCCGTGAATTTTTGGGTTTGTCTAAAATTTTGTTAGGTTTAATTAAGTTATTGGGCTTAAAAGTTTTATTAGGCCCAATTATGTTTAAGTATTTTATTTGGGTTAAAATATGATATTTAGGCTTAAATTAAGTTAATGGGCCACTTAAGAATTTATGGGCTTAGAGTGAGTGATCAGCAGTCTGGACCATCCCATGAAAATTTACTAAGTTCGGAATATATATTTAATTTATTTTATGCGTGAAGTTAATTTTAAGTATAAATATATATATTAAGAAAATTAATTAAATATATATTACAGACATATTTGAAATGCACGCATACATGAACTAATCTATTTATGAGATCATGATTAAAAGTTGAGCAAGAAAATATTTTATGATGGGAATTGAAGTGATGTGACATCACAGTTTAGAGGTGATTTACCACCAGTACAGTTCAGAGGTGATTTACCACCAGCATAGAGGTGATTATTCACCGTCACGTACGTTGGTTTTATAGACTGATCAGTCGGCACTGATTCAGTCACATTCATGGATATAACCATAGCCCGTTTATAATGATGATATGCTCAACTATGATAAGTATGTTTATTTATGATGTATGCAAAGACAGATATTCATGATGATTTATTTAAGATCATGCATGCATGTTCATGTAAGTATATGTATTAGTATGATTATGTGATTGCATGATTTTAACCCTTATTAGGTATAAGATTAGACATGTTGAGCCTCTAGGCTCACTACGCTTATATGGTGCAGGTGATTATGATGATTCTTGTGTAGCTCCTACCGGTAGTGAGGACATATGAGCTCGCAGTCAGTGGATCCCGTGGCCGTCGCTTTAGTGTTTCAGTCGTGTTTAGACATTTTTATCAGTATTTTAAACAAGTTCAGTATTTTTATGTTTTTAATGGTTGGGAATAATATTTTAATTATGGTGATTTCAGTATGCATGGATTATGAATTTTTTTGTAGTTATGATTTTTATTCCTGCATGTCTTAAGATTTTTATTGAATAATTGTTTATTATTTATTTAAGTTATTTATAAAAGATTTTATTTAATATTTTTAATGTTTAATGTTTATACATATATGTATGGGCATATATATATTGTTATTATTTTCAGTAAATAAAAAAAATTTCGCAATATATTAGTATGGGTCGTTTCAAAACTACCTCTGAACTGTGCTGATGATAAACCACCTCTAAACTGTGCTGTCACATCACTTCAATTCCCATCATAAAATATTTTCTTGCCCAACTCTTAATCATGATGTTATAAATAAATTAGTTCATGTATGCATCATTACAAATTTGTCGGTAATATATATTTAATTAATTTTTCATAGTATATATATATTTATACTTAAAATAAACTTCATGCATAAAATAAATTAAATATATATTCCAGACTTAGTAAATTTTAATGGGATGGTTCACACTGTTGATCACTCACTCTTAAGCCCATAAATTCTTAAGTGGCCCATTAACTTAAAATAAAGCCCAAATTAAATACTTAAACATAATTGGGCCTAAATAAAAATATTTAAGCCCAATAACTTAATTAAACCCAATAAAATTCTAGACATGCCCAAAAATCACGGGCTGACCCAATAATTCCTATGGGCTCCCAAGCCCATGAAAATCATTGGGCTAACTTAAATAAATAATTTGAGGCCCAAATAAAATACTTAAAGATAATTGGACCTAAATAAAATATTTAAGCCCATTAACTTAATTAAATCTAATAAAATCCTGATAGACTCAAAAATTCACGGATTGGCCCAAAAATTCATATGAGCTCCCAAGCCCAAAAAATTTTATTGGACTAACTTAAATAAATGTATTTAAGGCCTATTTAAAATATTAAAAGCCCAAAACCAAATAAATAATTAAATTAGCTCAATTAACTTACTTAAACTAATAATTACTTAAAAATAAAAATATCCGAGCCGACTCACCTAACCCGGACCCGAACCCAACTAACATAACCCGACATGCTTTAAACCCGACCCGGTACCCGGAACCAAGCTCGGCCCATTGAAAACTCAATGGGCCGAAATGAACGAACATGACCTGCACTCTCGTGCAGGTCATGGCCGTGGGCAGAAGCCTTTATGGCCTGCTGCCGACCAGCTCCGGCCATCCACCGGCTGGAGCTCCACCGCCCAGACGTAGCCCACGTCTGGACGGTTCCAACGACACCACTCCCAGCCCCAACCGATCACCACACAGCCTAGCCACACCTCGCTTACGGGAATCCCGAACTTCCGCAATCTGTTATGCATGAAGAGATAAGGCTTCGGTCCTAGCCATCTCCAGCCCCAAGCCGCGAGCCAACCTGACCCTATGGACCCTCAACTACCCACCTAGACATCGGTCAGCAAGCTGGACATCCTCATGGAAGAAAACGTGAGAAAAAAAAACATGAAAAGGCAAGGGAACAAGCAATAGGTAACATGCATGCATATGAAAATTTCACCAGTTTCTGAGAAAATATCATGCTCGATCATCTGTTTCTGATGCCTACCAACATACATAGCTTATATGGTGTTAAAAGAAAAGAATTAAACATGACTTGTTGAATTTTCGAAGCCTTAATCGCGTGTACGGGCTCGGGGATGACGGATCTCCAAAAATAACTTCAAAACATTGAAACTTTTGGCTATGGGGGTTTTGGTTTCTGCTGGGAAACCTTGAAGATGGTAAAGGAGGTGGGGGAGGTGGCTGGTTCGATGCTACCACTAAAGGTAGTGCCGTGAACCACTCAATATTTGACACGTGGCAAGTGGGTTTTGTTTTGTTTTTTAATAAAAACTTGACTGTACATGAACCATGGTTAAACATTACGCGTGAAAAGGGAACCAATATTTCACACAATTCAAATTTTGGCCGCTTTTTTTTTCTTCTCTCCCCACATCCCAGATCTCTCGTCTCCGACACCATCTTACGCTGCCGCTGTTGCCCTGAGTTTGACGCTCCGCCGCTGCCGCCCTGAGTCCGACACTGTCTCCCATCGCTGCCGCCCTGAGTCCTACATTGCACTATATATCTTTGGCCCCCTACACTTTTCTCTCGTCACATAGCTTCGCCCCACGGCCACCACACCGACGAACGACCGCCCCCCGCCACGCCGACGCACGTCGGCACGCCGCTGCTCCCACAGTACATGCTGCTGTTCTAGATCAAGGCAAGTCTTTGAAAAAATTAATGTTTTGACTAATATTAATATAGGTTATTGGGTTTTTCTTTTCTATGCCCCTAGAGTTATATACGTTGTAATGCTTAAATTTTCAGGGAACAAGTGAAATCGGTTAGGTGTTGGAATTTGGATTGATGTCCAGTGACATTTATCTTAGAATTGATTAATTGATTCTTATTAAGTCAGCTCATCCTTATCTCCAAGATTTGTTAAAATTTTCTTAGGCATGTATAATACATGAGTTTTGTGTTTTATCTAGACTGTGAAATTCTTGGTATCAAACTCGAACGGGATGATGTGTGTTTGGGTCTTGGAGTAAAAGACTAGGATTGTATAATTCTCGAAGCATGGCTTAGATTTGTTAAACTTTGCTTATCTGTGCGAACATGGATATTTGAATTTCTTATGATATCAACAATTTTTTAATTGATGTTTGGTTTTGCTTATGTGTGCGAACATGAGCCTATTGATTACTTATATTGCTGTGAATACTGAAGCAATTAATCTCTTTGTTTCACAATCATGAATCTAATAATTTTTTTATGTACATGTTGAGAACAAAGTTTCAATATATTATGTATATGGACAGGTTCGATTTTTTAATATCTTCGAAGCATTTGGCCTGTAAGAATGTCGTATCTTTTAAATTAACAGTGAAATTATTTGATTACATTTTTTTGTTTAATTTTTGTGGCTATACAAAATGACAATGGTTAAATTATTTGTTTCATTTCAGTTGCAATTCTTGTTTGAAAATGGAAGATGATAACTCACTAGAAGTTCTGGAGGGAGACTACAGTGAAGAAGTCGAAATTGGGGATATTCCAAATATGCAAGGTGAAGTTCCTGATTTTTCCGTGCAAGAGAATGAGGTACAAATTGAAAACTCTATTACCGATGTTTTAGAGAGTAAATTAAAAGTGGGTCAGATTGTGAAGAGTGTGGAAGATGCTTATTTGTTGTATTGTCAATACGCACATGCGAAGAGATTTAGTGTGAGGAAGGGTGATCAACGATGTTTTTCACATACAAATGAACTTCAGTCAAAGGAATTTAATTGTTCATGTGAAGGTTCGAAAGATGAAAAAAGATCTAGTAAAAAGATTGCAGTTTATCAGAAACCGATCACTAGAACTAATTGTAAGGCCAAATTGAAAATTACTAGGGAAAAATAGGGTGAATGGAGGGTAAGTAGATTTGTGGAGGAGCATAATCATGAGATGTTTGCACATGATCAATCTTACTTGTTAAGATCAGCACGAAATATTTCATATGCAAAAAAGTCTACTCTAGAAGCCATGGTGAATGCTGGAATTCCTGTCTCTAGTGCTGTCTCTTTTATGGAAAATGAAGCATGTGGTCCTGAAAACTTAGGTTTTATTAGGAAGGATGCATATGATCACATGAGTCGGTTGAAAAAACACACCAAAGTTGAGAATGGAGATGCCACTACACTTATTCAATACTTTACGAATAAGACGAACAATGAGAATTATTTTTATTGGAATATGAAATTGGATGATGATGATAGAGTGATGAACTTTTTCTTCAGGGATTATAGATGTGCAGTTGATTATGAATGTTTCGGTGATATCTTGTCGATTGATACAACGTACCGAACAAATAAGTATAATTTGATATGTGCTCCTTTTGTTGGTATCAATAACCATTTGAAGAATGTGATGTTTGGCTTGGCATTTTTGTCAGATGAAACGGAAAGTTCTTTTGAATGGTTGTTTACTACATTTCTTGATTCTATGAATGGGAAACAACCTCAGACTATATTTTCAGATCAATGTCAAGCCATGATGAATGCCATTGAAACAGTTTTTCCTCAATCACATCATCGTTTATGTCAATGGCATATAAATCAAAATGCTCCTTCTCACTTTGGTAGTTTAAATGGCAATTCAGCATTTAAAAACTTGTGGTATAAGTGCATGAATTATTGTGAATCTGAGGATGAATTTGAGGTGACATGGAGAAAAATGATTTGTATATATAATTTGGATAGTCATAAATGGTTGAATGGGATGTATAAACTTAGGAGCAAATGGGCCACTGCTTTTAGTAATGAAAAATTTAGTGCTGGAATTTTGGCTACTTCGAGGAGCGAGGCCACAAATAGAGCGTTGAAAAAAGCAGGTAACAAAACGATTTCTTTGTATGAATTTGTGATGAATTATACAAAGATTCAAAATAAATGGCGAGAGAAAGAGAAGGCCGAGGATACCCGATGTCGTCATGGTAAGCCAGGACAGATTTTGAAAAATCATCCATTGTTGATTCATGCTGCCGATGTGTATACGATTTCCATATATCAGTTATTTGAAATGGAATTGGTTAATTCGTTGAATTGCAAAAATGTTGAGACATCATCTTGTTATGCTAATGATTGGAATTGGATTGAGGTAAAGGTAAAATCTCATGATGAACACTCTAGGGTGAGGTGTGTGTTGTTCAATAAGCTGACTAAAGAAATAAAGTGCACTTGTCATAAGTTTGAGACAATGGAAATTTTGTGTAAGCATGTTTTGATGGTGTTTAACTCTATGGATGTAACTGTTTTGCCCAACCGTTATATTTTGAAAAGATGGACGAAGAATGTGAGAAATAGAGAGAAATCTGTTTTTGAAGATAGTGGTTCTGGTATTGGTGGTCACGTATCTGAATTGGTTTTTGTCAACCAAATAATGAGATCAGTTTATGATCTAACTCAACTGAGCAAATCTCATGATGATGCAAGAACAAGATTATTTAGATTGGTTGACACTGCGAAAGATGAAATCACCGACCTCGTCCAGACATTGAATTTAGACGATGAGATACCATGTGAGGATATTCAAAATGATGGTCACGTAAATGAAGAACCGATACGTGACCCACTTACTGCCAAAGCAAAAGGAGTTACAAATGCCAATATCACACGACACTGGGAGAAGAAGAGCAAAAAGGGAAAAGGAAAGGGAAAAGCTGAAATTTCATGTAAGTTTTGAAAATTATTCATATATTTGTAATACGGTTAATCTAACACGACTTTTGTAATTTTATTGGTTTTGTTAGGTTCAAAAGGATCGAAAAGAAAGGGGAAAAATTCACAAGATGCAACCAATACAGAAGAAATGAACAACATTTCGTCACAAAACTCGAATTTGACAATATTACAATATCCTCTTGTTTCATCTCAAATTCAATTTCCATTTGGATACACTCAACATTTGTCTCAATATTCCCATGGAATGGTAATATTCATGATATATATACTGCATAGTTTTATTTTTTGGAGCAAATAATTTCATTTTTTTTTTCAGACCTACTACAATTGTATTTTAACTGCAGGGTAACCCAAATTTATATCCAAGTGGTCAGATGAATTTTTTTCCATATCATTTTGGGGGTCCTCATTCGTCACAAGTAAGCAATTTTATCAAATAACATTAAAATTTTTAAAAATATGTTTTGTCCTTAAATTTTTCTACATTTTGTAGGGAAATAATCATGGAAACTGATGGCATGGTGCAAAAAAACATCGATAAATTGCAGGTTTTGACTCATATTATTGCAGGTTTTGACTCATATTTTCCCTGTTTATTAGTTATAGTTGTGTATATTAATTCAAACTATTACATAGACATTACATTACTAAATATTGGTTTGTTGCTGATGGTTTTGTTCTTATGCTTTTATTTTTGTATTATGGCATGGTGCAAAAAATGGAAGATAACAACACACCATCACTTGAAGAGTTGACGTAGAAGAAGCTGATGCTGTTTGGAGATTAAACTACTAGTGGATACGATGCTGTTGTATCTAGCTTTTGTGGATATGCTGCTGCACGATTTTTTTTTTTTTTTTTTTGTGGTTGATGCTTTTGGTACTGGTTTTTGTGTGTTATTGTAAGTGATGCAAGCTTTCTTGGATATGCCAATGCATTTGCAATTGAATGACGGTCTTTGATACAATTTGTAGTTATGTTATAAACAATTCACGTTAAGGTTTTGTTAAACGTGCTGCCATGACGCCTTTAATCCTTTAATTATAAAAATATGGTCAACTCTGTCTCTATACATTGTGCTGATTCTTACGCAAGGTAGAAAACAAAATGAAAAATGGATGTTAATCTCAATGGGTAAAAACATCACTTGATGCAAATCTATTATAGTAGGCGCAAGAACGTGATGTTTCAGAGTTTCACATAGCAGCAACAGATGTTTCTCTATATATTCATCAAATGCTTTTTTCCCTACATTAATGAAGGCGGGCGCGCGCGAGGAAATAGCAACCAATTATGAAGTTATCATCACTAAACATTTTCAAAAGACAAAATTGCCAACATCACTTCATTAACAACCAATTCATTAACATTAAAACTTAGAACATTAACATCAAATTACAGAAAAATACATTCAACATAACTTCATAGTTCATTAAACTTCTTAACAATATGGCATAAAGCCACAAATTACAGAACATCATCAAATAACCCAAATTGCATAATCCCCAAATTACATGAACCTAACAAAAAGAACCCTAAGGACTCTTACATAACTTCATCAACGCCTGCAGCTACATTGGTGGTTAGATCGAACCTTTAGAAGCTTGAATTCCAATATCACGTCTTCATTGCCACTGACATTCAAGTTCTCGGTAGTTGGGCTTGGAATCGAAGCCGATGGCTGCCCACTGCCCGAACTTTCCGTTGTTGGACATGGCATTGAAGCCGATGTCTGCCCACTGCCCGATCTTTCGGTTGTTGGACATGGCATTGAAACCGATGGCTGCCCACTTCCCATCTCAGATGACACCTCAACACCACGTACACTTTCCGGGACACACCAACGGAAATACCCACATTTCTGAAAAGAGCAACAATAATACAGTCGTCCTTTGGATGGTTTCTCAGTTTGGACAACCCTAATATCAGCCTTAACGTTGCACTTACACCACGGAGTTTGAGGATACCTCACATCCATATTCCCTAAATATTACACAAGAGAAGCTCTTCACATTAGTAGCTAAATCTAACAGTACACAACCCCATTAATTCCTAAAAATAAACAACCAAATTGCACAATTATTGCATATACACATACACATACACATACACATTTACTGGATATTTAATTAAATGCTTCATGGTTTTCACTTTCTCCCAAACTTGATTTACTAAATCATAGTACCAAGCAAATTAAGACATAACAATCAATAAAAACGACTTCACATCAATGCTAAATCTAACCAATACACATCCCCATTAACTCTTAAATATAAACAAACAAATTACACAAGTATAGCATGTAAACATATTTACTGAATATTTAATGAAATGCATCATGGTTCCTACTTTTCCTCAAACTTAATTTACAAAATCATTACACCAAGCAAATTGAGACGAAATGATCAATACTTTTATGGCTTATGAAGCTCGTAGCCGGCTGCACCAATTCCCCAGTGTAATTGTACCCACGACTTCAATAATCTAATTTTAGCATATAGTAAAACTTCGTCCCACAATTGTTCAGTGCTTGCTTACATATCTCAGAAAAGGTAAATAAAATTAACTACACGGCAAATATATGTTCCTGATGATAAAAATTAATGAACCAAATGCATAGACTTTGCACTTTGCCCACCACAAAACTCTATTCCAAGAAAATCTCGAAACAAAAATGATGAAGACACGCAAATTTCTTTTTTTATTTTTATTTTTTTTAAAAAAAACACACCCAAATCTCGAAACTCCCAAAAAATTCAAATAAACAAAATAAACATTTTTTTAGCTAACATTTCAGTAATACCTTCAATCAAAAATGGAGCTTTAACGGGGGCGCGGAAGGCAGCACCGGGGTCTGAGAAGAAGGGAGTCGGAGTTCACGATGTTTCAATGAAGGCCTCGGTGTAGTGAATCTTGACCTTCAACTCGATGGGAGCCGGAGTCTGGGGCGAAAATGAAGACTGGAACTCGTAGACGGTGGCTGAGTTCTGAGATCTGGGCGATAGCTCCACCAAGAATGACTCGGAAATGAGATATGAGAAATGGGAAATGATAATTATTTAGGGGATTTGTTTACCTTGGTTGGGGGATGGGTTAGAGTTGGGTTTGAAAAATAGAATTACATTCACAAAATAAATAACATGGCCCATTTCCACGTGTCAGCCAACTAATGGATCACGGCACTACCTGTACACCCAGCATCGAACGAGCCGGGGGAGGCGGCTAGGGGAGAAAACGTGAATAGGGTACGGTTTTAGGAGATAATTTATTAATTTAGCATAATTTAACTAATAATTAATTAGGATAGATATATACCATAAACATATCAAATTTAAAACTCTTAAATACTAGACTAGTATAATCGCAAACACGCGTTGCGTGTGTATAAAATCATATAATATATATAATATTGTATGTTATGTATAAATATTATTATTTCGATAATATTTAAATTTATTTTTTTTATTTATAAAATAATTTAAAAATAAATTTAAAATTTATTTATCAGTTTATCTTATTTATAATGTTTAGTTGAGAGAAATATGAAAATTTGAAATATCGAAATTTCAAAAAAAACAAATAAAAATAAAAGTGTAATATTTATATCACACAAGGATAATTTTGGTAAATGAAAAGATGGTGTCTAAAGGAAAGATTTTTTATATAGGGAGAATATTGTATGTTATGTATAAATATTATTATTTCGATAATATTTAAATTTATTTTTTTCATTTATAAAATAATTTAAAAATAAATTTAAAATTTATTTATCAGTTTATCTTATTTATAATGTTTAGTTGAGAGAAATATGAAAATTTAAAATATCAAAATTTAAAAAAAAAAACAAATAAAAATAAAAGTGTAATATTTATATCACATAAGGGCAATTTTGATAAATGAAAAGATGGTGTCTAAGGGGAATATTCTTTATATATAGGAAGATATTATAATGGATCAGGATCCCCTACTGTGGGGATCCCACCGTAGGGGGTGTTGTGGAGGTTTTTCCTCCACAGCACACGTCATTTTCCTTTTTCTTTTTTCGTTTGTTTCCTTTTTTATTTTTTCCCAAGTTTTTGTTTTGGTTTTTTTCCTTTTTTTTTCTTTTGGTTTTGTTTGTTTTTTATTTCTTTCAAGTTTTTATTTTTTTTATGCTTTAACTCAAGTTACTCAACAAGTTTTTTTTTTCTTCTTTTTTCCTTTTTTTTTTAAAAAAAATTGGCTTTTATTATTTTCTAATTTATCCAATTTTATTTCTTTTTTCAAAAATTGTAGGGGTGGCAAAAATTCTCAAAATTCTGATCCTTCCTGAATCGCATCTCATTCCTGTCCCGAAAAAATTTCAACACAACATTTTCTCGAACCGAGTTTTTGTGATTTTCCCGTTTTGATTGATATTGGGAGAAGGATCGGAAATAAAACCTTATCCCGACGGTATTCTCGACCCGTCCTCAAATAATATTATAATATATTTTATTAATAATTTTATTAATAGATTGAGCTAAATATTATTGTGTTTCAACTCATATAACAATTAATTGTCAACTTAATTCACATAATAATTATATGATACACCGTATGATGTTATTCTTTTAACAAAAAAAACTTGAAGCATTATCATTAATATTTTAATATTATATGTTTTAAGTCGAATATTTATTTTATATTTATAAATATAAATTTATAAATAGTATTTTTTTTAAAAAAATAAATAATCACTATTTTTTGTGTTTTTTGAACGAAATCTTGAAAATGAAAATAAAAATCAGAATTTTCTCTCCCTACTCGAGGGATCCCGAATGTTCACGGTCCCGAATATTCAGCTCCCGAAATATGTTGGGTTCGGGATCTTGGTCATTTTAATAGGCGGATAAAAATACAATTTCATAAATAAATTTATTATTTAATTTTTAATAAATATTATTTGCTACTTATAACTAATCTTTCACAATTAAAATAATAAAAAAAAATTTAAAAATTTCAATTGAAAAGGGTAAAAAATAGATGAATTGAACATGTAGAAATTGGGGGAAAATTTTTTTTTAAAAAAAAAAGGATAAAAATTTTTTTGAAAAGGAAATAAAAAAGCCAATTTTGTTGGTTTTTTAAAAAAAACATAAGAAAAATAAAAATACAAAAACTTGGAAAAAAATAAAAAAGGAAACAAACGAAAAAAGAAGAAGGAAAATGACGTGTGCTGTGGAGGAAAAACCTCCACAGCACCCCCTACTGTGGGATCCTAATCCGATTATAATGTTTAATTGAGAGAAATATGAAAATTTAAAATATCAAAATTTCAAAAAAAAAACAAATAAAAATAAAAGTGTAATATTTATATCACATAAGGGCAATTTTGGTAAATGAAAATATGGTGTCTAAGGGAGAGATTATTTATATATAGGGAGAGATAAATCTGATGTTTAAATATAAATCCAGAAATAATATAATAGGCGATTTTTAAAAGTTAATAAAAGTCATTAAAATGACTTATTTTGGGTAAAAATGGGTATATATATTAATATATTAATAAATACTATAATTTTCATGTAATAATACCTTAAAATATTATTTTAAGGCTCATAAAAATCTCATAAAATATTTTGGATGAAAAACTAATATCTCGTCCGTCCACGGTCCCGTCTACGCGATAAAATCAATTAATTACTCAAAAATTCTAAAATTCCATCATTATGGGTTAAATGCTAAAATAAATTTAAAGCATGCACATAATACACATAATAACACATAAATAGCATTTAATCCACATTTCTAAATTTTAAATAATTAAAATTTTCTAATTATGCATGCGAATTTACGTATTAAAATTCCGGGTGTTACAGTTTTTGTATATGCTACACATATTTCTATAATATTTTTCATTGTTTTCCCATTATTTTGAATTATTAGGTGTCTTGTGAGATGATTTGAGGTACGATTTATATTTATGAGACATATCGATTCGGTCTATATTTGCAGTAAAAATAGTTTTGACATAATAATAATAATAATATTTTCATAAATATGTAGGATCGACAATTTGTGTCATAGAATTGTTCCAGGAGATCGTCTCTTATAAAGTTTTGTGTGTATGAATTTGGTTAATCTCCATGCATTTTTAAATTATAAATACGGTCAATGAACGGAAAATCCCCACCTCATGTCTGAAATTTAAGATCAGTCCCTAGCTCAGAATACATTTGTTTTCACTTCCTGACAACATGATTTTATGTGTTTTAACTCCCTAGTGCATACCTAAGTACTCAATTGCCCTTATTTTATAATATAATTTCATTAATACCCTCATGTATATTAAATTGTAATATAATATGACTTATTCCTTCTCCACCATTCCCTGGTAAACCACTACTGGAGATACGACATTCCACGCCGAAAATGAGAAGAAGAAAATTGAAGGACAAATCGGCAACGAAGGAAGAATCGACCAAAGCTACAACGGAGAAAAAATGTCCAAGAACTACAAATATGAAGAAATCTAAGAAAGGTACGGATGAAAATCATATTTTCCCCAATTTGTAGGGTTCGTTTTTTCTGAATTTTTTTGGTGTTTTGAAAGTATTATTGTTTGTTTCAGGTTATTGAAAACCCATTTCCCCCAATTTCTAGGATTCGTTCTTGATATTTCTATGCAGTAGCTTTTTTAGTTGTTTTGAGATGAATTTATGATATATTGTTTGAATTCAAAAATTAGGTTTAGCGGTTTATTTTTAGCAATTATTCGAAATTTTCATGTTGTTGGAATTCAGAAATTCAAAAAATCAGAAAGAAGCATTTTTTCTTGGTTTAAACAGTGTGAAAGAAGGTTGCTGTGTTTGACGATGAAAAGTGTGAAAGTGAAAAATTTTAACATGACAATTGACTTAAGAGAAACGATGTTCATATTGGAGGGATTTGATTATTTTCTTTGCTTTTTCTCAATGTACGCCCAGTGTCAAGAATTAATGGATGAAAAAGGAGTCGGTTACATTTGTTAATTTCAAAACTATGAAATTTTTGGGACAAAAATCCATTAGGTGTTGTGGTTTATTTTTAGGCAATTGTTCGATATTTTTCGTGCACTATAAATTGTTGCTCCACTAAACCTATATTTTAAATTAGATTTAACTTCAGTGGATTGAGATTTGGGAAGTTACTAAATCCATTTTTAAAAAAATTTCGATGCGATAAGCTTTGTGAATGTCGTGTCTAATTTCTCTCCACTACAAAATAATGTTAATTTGTCATTTTTGTTGCATATATATACTGTTATGGTAATTTTTCTTGGTTGTGTTTGTACTAATTATTTGTATAATTTTTTTTTGGTTTTTAATATAGAAATGGCTGGAGAAGACAAACCAGTTAATGATTATAATGATAAGAATAGTGGGAAGGAATATTTTTCACGATGTTCTCCTCCTTATTTTAAAACTGTGATGGGAGCATTGTAGCAAGTCCTGGGCGAGGAGCAGAGGAGTAAGATAAATGATACTCCTTTCGCTAAATGGATTGATATGCCCGTCCTTGCGATTAGTAGTGGCCGGATTGATTATTTTCTAAAAAGATTTCAGACTGATTCATGTTCTTTTTTGGTTGGTAATGACATTACCATTCCTTTCAAATCAGCAGATTTCTCTATTGTTCTCGGTTTGCATCATAGTGGCCAACCAATTGACTTGGACCTGAAACTGGACTCCATATTTTTGAGGCGTCATTTTGACGGCAAAGTCACCAATGCCCACCGAAAAGCAATTTATAAAAAACTACTTTTACTTGCAAGAAGTGATGATGAGAGTGACATGGATGATTTTGTTAGAATTTTTATTTTGTTCATTTTTACTTGCATAATATTTCCCACCAGTAATTATATCACTCCTGTTTTATATTTCCTTATCTGGATGATCTTACAATCTTTTTTAAACATTCTTGGGGAGATGCTGCCTTCCGATTTCTATACCGAGAAATATGTCAAATCGGAAGAAAGCTTTATGTCTATGGATGCACGGTTGGATTGATGGTTAGTATGCAGCTTTAATAATTATGATCTTAGCATATTTTTAATATAT
Organism: Henckelia pumila; assembly: GCF_033568475.1. Lineage (NCBI taxonomy): Eukaryota > Viridiplantae > Streptophyta > Magnoliopsida > Lamiales > Gesneriaceae > Henckelia > Henckelia pumila. The sequence continues at coordinate 79,314,978 of NC_133120.1, read as the reverse complement.
TTTATTTTATTTTTTGTTTTAGGCTTGGTTATATGAGACTATCCTAGTTTTAGGGGTACGACGTGCTTTAAATGTTTACCCTCGGTTGTTTGGGTGGGAAAGAAGCAATATACCATTGAATGCAATTGAAATTGAATCATTGTTGAAACGCATAGATTCAACTCAGGTGCTTTCTATTATTCCAGTTTATTAATGTAGTTGTGTAAAATTCATGGTTAGGTTGGTTTGATATTTATTTTATTGATTTTTTTTAATTGTGTGTAGGTTCTGTCGATACATCCATTTTGTGATAAAGAAAATTTATTGTTGGATATCAAGCATGTTTTAAAGCAAGACGAGGGTAGTTCAAAAGCAAAACGATTTGAGAAAATTGTCATGAAACAAATGGATGAAATAAAGATGTTGAAAAATAGGTGTGCTGAATTAGAGGATGAAAATGTGAGATGTAGAATGAATCTCAAAGAAGTTGTGGTTGATAAATGTGACAAAATTGATGAATCTGAGGAGAAGGTTGATAAATCCAAGGAAGAAGTTACTTTTGAGTTATCACATGATAGAGTCGCTCACTTTGATGATTGTGTTGATGTAATGGTGCAAGAAGTTGTTGAAAATTTGGCGAGAGAAAACAAAGAAATAGAGGGATCTAATTCTTTGAATGTATCGATTGATGAGATGGAAATTGGTGTCGAACGTAATGCATTGGTGCGTAATAGTGTTGATGGTTTGAAAGAAGAAGAGAATTACGTGTTAGGAGGTGACTCCGGAAATAGATCCACTGATGAAAGTAGTGGTGGTAGTGCAGTTGCTACTTCCGAAGTAAAGAAAAAAATTTGTTTTTCAATCTTCAATTGTGGATAATGTGAGGAACATGGCTGATCGTGTGAAGAAAAAAAAAGGTTCCATGTTTGTGACTCCACCTAGCTCAACACCAAGACGTAAGAGGAAGGCGACAAAACTGGTAAATAGAGCATACTTTAATCCCATTTTTATTATTTTAAGTTTAAGTTTACTGTTTTGATTTTATTAGTTATATTGTCGTTATCGATATTTGGATTTCACTAAATATATCGCCCCTTTGGGACAGGAATTTGTAGATGTTGACAAGGAAGACAATACTCCTTGCAAGGTTTCCATGGAAAAATTCAAAGGTAGATCCGATTTTTGTGGATATGAAGAAGTAGATGATGAAGAGAGGAAATTGGTGACAGACTTTCTTGGTAGAAATGAATTGGAGTATGTCGATCTTCCATACATATATTTTCTTATTTTCGTAATAATTTTTCCTAATTTTTTTTATGAAATTGTATTTTCTGTTGTTGTAGTATTGTCGTTTGGCAAGATGAGGTTATGAGGTTAAGTGGACCGATATTATGTCCTTTTCTATTTGGTGAACCCGTCGAGTCTGAGATTATTAATGTTTACATGAGAATTATGCAAAAGCAAAGTTTAGAGCATGGATTTGAAATTTATTGCATGGACACAATGGTGCAGGTTCGTGGAAGTTTGAAATTTTTTGTAATTGTTATTCTTTTTCGTTTTACTAGATTATATAAGATCCATTTGTATATGTTGTCTTGAATGTGTAGAGAGAAATTCTTACGAAGTTGAAACTAAATGGGAAAAGGAGGATGATACACCGAAATGATTATGGAGTGTTCTGTTCACAGATGACATCTTTCATAATGGGTAGATTGCAGGAACCATGTGAAGATGTATTTAGAAGATGCAAATATATCATTTTTCCCATGAATGACGAGTGGCACTGGTTTTTATTGGTTTACAAACGAGATGAAAAGACATTTAAACTGTGGAACTCCATGCACAATCCATTCTCAGTCGGGACATCAAAAGTTTATGTAAGTTTAATTATATTATATTTAAATGCAATTTAAGATTGAATTTTGAAAGTATTGTTTGTTGCAGACAAAATTTTTGGCTGGTGTTATACGTCACTTATCAGGATTCGACATAGTCAGTGAACCAGTGTTAAGATAACAGTGTCGCCAACAAGGTGCAACCCTCGATTGTGGTGTTTATACATGCATGTGGTTGGAGTGTCTGGCTCGTGACACCGATGACATCTGGAGCTATGCACAAGATGTGAATATGGACAATTATCGTGTAGTGACCCTTGCCCGGATCACCTACTAAACAGAACTTAGACATGAAATTAACTTAATTAAACAGATATCAGAATAAACTGCGGAAACATTACAAATACTACAATCCCAAGGCAAGGAATCTGTAAAAAAACCAAATAGATTATACAACCATATCGAAAAGCTGTATCAATTCGATAACACAACAGAAATAAAAATCTAAGCGAAGCTTCAGCTGACCAACCACTGCCTAGCCCCTCCTGGAACCACCCGCCTCGTCCAATCGCAAACCTGCCCCATGGAATAGGGTGTCCAGAAACACAAAGTACAAGACGTGAGCATAAAACGCTCAGTACGAGAGTATGAGTATACATGCATGCAAAGTGAACTCCCTATAACTCGAGGTCAAAGATCAGATAACAGAGACAGACCGGGCCCTGGTATGTAGCACGATGTGCCGTCGCTGCAGGAGGTGGCTCCCATACCAATATACCAGTGGATATGCCGGACCCAAATCGATGGAAGTCCATCCACTAATAGGATAGGGTACAATCCTACTAATATACATCTCGAAGGAGATAACTCAATATGCAGATGAATGCAGCATAAATCAATGACATATAAATCATGCAGTCACACAATACATGCATACTCAGTCAGGATATCTCGAACAGTACTATCGTACCTATAGTGACCCTACCCGAATCCACTACCTAATCAGAGTTTAAGAGCATAATTAAACATGCATTAAATAAATCGCTGCGGAAGAATTAAATAAAAACAAACCGGCAGAATACAACCGGTTAAATAAATTCGATTTATACAACCAGATCGAATAAATAGCCTAAAGGTAAAACCTACAGCTAATCCTGCTGTCTTCACTGATCACTGACTACTCCAAGCTCCTGGTACTCCACCCTGCACCTACGTCTGCCCCGTCAAATGGGGTGTCCAGATACACAGATAAGACTGGACGTGAGCTCTAAGCTCAATACGAAAGCACTGGGTAAAACATACAAATATGATGCATGCAAATGATAGGGTATCCATATCTGGGATAACTGTATATAACTGCTCAGTAATGGCGCCTAGGACATGAGTGGTACAACCCGGGGAGCAAACCCTGCGTACACTGCTCATTCCTACAGGACGTGGACTGTGTCCCCAGATGCTAACTACCCATGACCCGTCAGTCACTGAGCACTAGACATCAACCGTCCAGACAGGGCTGAGCGGCCCTATGTGGCTCATCTCACAAGATGGACAGACACAATATGATATGCACATGCTGCATAATAATATGACAAACAAATGCAACATATAAGCATGCAAAACCCGCTGGCTATCTCAGTCTGTACTTACGTACCTTACTACAGGAAGTTCCTAGCAGTCCCGCTCTAGGTTCCAAGCCTATATCAGCTCTACAATGAAAATACCCATGCATCAATAATTAAGCTCTAAAAGCCTTAACTAAGCTATTGCATACTCCTAAATAATTTAAGAAGACCATAGCTATACCTGCGTCCGTCGTCAGCCCGCTGATGACAATTGCCTCAAAACTTAGGCATATCTTCGCCTCGAAGTCGGGATCGCTATGCCACTTCCGGATTCCCAATAGGATGTCTAGAACTCCCTAGATCTGAGTTAGAAGGCTTAGGAATCAGAGAGAAGAGAGGGAAAGGTGCACTTGAAAATGAAATCTCGGCCCCCTATTTATAGACGGAGTTCGGAGCCTCCGAACCCGGTTCGAAACGTTCGAACACGATCGAAACCTCAGATCCCACCTTCGGAGCGTCCGATCGCCCAATATTACGTCAGCCATGACGTCACCTTGTTGACGTAAGCGATGATGTGTGCCCTGGTCCCGATCGGAACGTCCGATCTTGCCGACGGAGCTTCCGATCTCGATCGGAGCCTCCGATCCTGAGTTCGGATCCTCCGATCCAGTTCGAAGCCTCCTGACTTGGTTCGGAGCTTCCGAACCCTTCGGACCTTCGGGACCTTTCCGGCTACTTTCGAGTGTTCTGAATCCATTTCTGGACTCCGTTTACCCATTTGGAATTTCCTTAATCATGTTTTACTTAATCTAAACATGATTACTCGATTAATATACTCATTAATCGCTAATTCTAGATACGGGTTACTACATTCTCCCCCCCTTAAAAGATTTCGTCCTCGAAATCTAAGGTAGAACCTCGAGAACGTACAAGAAACCTTTGCTCGAGTGTCTGGTCGAAATATCCTCCGACACTCTCAGACTCTCGTTGAATTTCCATATAAGCTCTATTAATGCTGAACCGCATTAACATTATCCCAGCTGAAAATTACTGCGCTACTGGTCGACAATCGAATTTCCTTAGCGCTGGCGTATCGTAACACTGATACATTCTTCGATCGGACCACGATCTTCCCGACCACGAAGGATACAAACATCCGCTTGATCGAGATTATCGTATCAAAGGAAATCTTATACTGACGAAGACAAAGTCATAACTTGACTAGCTTACAACAATCGTCGAATCACTAATCAGATTAACCATCTAATGGTTTCAAAATTTCTCGGTGCTCAACACCTCTAGTTAGGAAAACACTACTCCCAACATTGTGTCAACACAACAAAGCTCAAATTCTCCTCAAGAGAATCTAGTTGTTCAAGTCTATACTTCAACGTAACTGCTCGCAATGTCCCCTAGACGGGTTATCCTCCCCACTCTCCCTAAAACACAACCGGCTTTCCAAAGAATATTGGGAACTTAAACCATCATGTCTAGTACATTCTGCTGTCCACGTTTCTTAGTATAACCTCAACACTGTGCCCTGATGATAACTATCATCACTTGCAATTCATGACGCTACGTCCTCTCCTAGCCATTGGCCTGCGAAATCACACATACATTGCAATGGAAGTCATCACGCCTCTGATGATCTACATCATCTCGATCATAGGTTATTCACCTCATGAATTCAATCGATAAACGTTCTCCTGATAGTTATACATACTCGCAATCACTGTACACATATCAAGACTAAGGCAAGCTCCCACCAATATGCTCGACTGGGACATTCCACAGTGCACAGACATATGGAAACGCTTCCTATTCCGTCTCAAAACTCGACAGTCATTGCACTTTGTATAACTCAACTCAAAGTCTCTGATAATACCATCAGCTCATACCAATCTCCCAAGGTTGAACATACTGATCCTGGAACTAAATTCTAATGGATTTTCAATAGTCAAATCGCTCCCTTGCCGAACGCATCAGTCTCAGTACTGAACGATCTAACTCGTCGATTCCCTAGTCAATCCTGGGAAATACTTGTGCTCGAAGTAACTTGTCACACAATGCGTCTCTGATTGTCATTTGTTGCTAACGCGCAATATTCTTGACAAAACAATCCGCATAGATGTGACTCACTGATTCGAAAGAACAAAGTTGCTTCATCGCTATCTTGCGAAATTTTCGACCCCAGAGGCAAACCTCGTTGGCTACTAAGCCGATCCTTGACTATCTCAGTCACATATCGCACATCACTCGCTGGAAGATTAGTGACACAACCTGCTGGATCTCGAGGATCAGACCCTAGCTAATGTCACACAGATCAGACAACTGATATTTCCTTGCTAATGTCCATTAGCATTCCCAACTATTCGTCGGATCCAAACACAACGGTACACATAGATGCCCTCACTTAACCGAAATATCCGGTCAACAATCTTCACTATTGTTGTTCAATGGAAAAACTCTCACATGAAACAACAACATGATCCTTTCCTGACCTATTGCTATCACTAAGCAATTGATTGGATCAATATCAGCTTCTTTCATAACAAGAATGCACTATACTGGAAACTACCAACTCCCTTGTTTGTCTCCACTGTCAAGTTAGCACCTAACTTGATCATACAAGTCTACTTGCAATCGTTCCCGATTACAGCAATCCCAGAAGATTCATCTCTGGCGATCATTGAGACTAAATAACTCAAATCTCCGGTTTCTCTGAGATGGTATACAGTACTCTTCCCATAAACATTATTCGACAAAATACTATCCCAAGTATTTGATACATCCTGATCAACCTTGATTGGCTCAATCAATCGAATTCGTCGATCTACTTAAGCTCGCACTTATCAGATCAAACCATATCACCACTGATCATCCAACCTACATGGCTCGGTCAATAACCATGACTCAGCTGCCACAAAGAACCATTTCCAAACGGCGTCAGATCACGGTACATAAGTAGTTTACTTGGCACAAGTCCTGCGCCTTTTCAGCACTACTAACCGCTACTTCATATTCTGAACTTAATCATCCTAACTCTGACAGAGTTACCCAATAACCACTAGTAGTCACTAGCACAAATCCCGTTCCACCTTAGCACTACTAATCGTTGTCTTGTTCACCCAAGTCAAACATCAAGATAAACTAAGCCCATTTCCATCCCATGGAAAATCCTACGCTCAACCTCTGAAAATATCAGACAGTACTTAGCGCAAACACTGCACTAACTATCCTTGCTTCGTCCATCCAGAATGAACACCACGGCTCGTCAAGTCCAAGAATAATAACTAAAGAATCCCAAAGATTTCCACAATCTTCGAACACTCTTCTGATCATATCTCACGCTAAGATTGTGCAACAAATTAAGACTAAGGTAGCTTACCACGATAACCCACCTGGACAACCACCAAGGTTTCACGGTCATAGGCCATGCTTCCCTCACATCTTAAATAGTCATGTACAATCCTCAACATCTGACATAATCTATCACAGATGAAGTCAATCATCAAGGAGTAGTCCTCGTATTCAAGTCGAAGTTTTAAAACAACATTCCATCCATTATCTTGGATAATTCCTATCACAAGGAAATTCTAACCACAACTCTGATGACAACCCCTAGTCATCGTTGGTAGAAATCCGTCCACCTACTAGATCCACACGTCTAGCAGTAATCCAAAGGTTAAGACCTATCTGCTCAGAGTACACACTTGTCAAGAAAATCCCTCCATGACTGGTTCCCACAGCAGAACATAAACAATATCTCTGGCACACCAGACGATATCAAACCATCGATGTCAAACCTGATATCTAATCCAAGGTCATACCTCGTCGTGACTGCTACCAAATCCCTAGACTGAGTAGCCTTCCCACCGCCATCTCCTGAAGCACAAAGACTCCCAGGTAACCTCTGAAGTACAAAGACTCCCAGAGTAATACTGGCATAGGGTCGCGCCCCATCACGTCTAGTCCTGGTCATAGTCCACAACTCTCGGCATATACTGGACCTGGTATCCCGATGAAAACCCATCATCACAAGTCTCAACCTAACGAAGGTCAGACAGCCTACTTATTCTAAGAAAACAACTTAGAATGAAGCCCAACGTTCTAAATCGAACAATACCCTTAATGCCTCCAGATGAGTCCACTCATCGCTGGCACTAACTTAGTCCACCGACTAACTAGGTCAATCCTAGGAAAACACCTAGACTAACCACAAGTCAAACTGTCGCAGTCGGCCCACTCAAATCCCATGAGCTGCAATAGTTGAACGCTAATCAACTAAAACAATGCCAATCCTAGCAAAATCACTTGCAATCATTCACGAATTGCTGGATAAATAAAACATGTATCATTGCTTCCATTTATGTACAATTTCTCAATTACAATCCCATGTAATACATACAGTATTCAAAATACAATGAAATGTACAATCAAAGTATGATGATTCGTTACAACTGAAATACTGTTTACAACTACATCAATACAGTATTTAAATCATCGTACACGTCTTCGTTTCTTGAGCATGAAGCTTCTAATCAACACACGCATCGATACAAGCATACTCCCGACCAAGTCTCTCTACATGTCCTCCTACGAAGAACTCCGGAGAAATGGCTCGTGATAGCTAACCAGCTATGCTCTGCATCAGTGCATGTCAGTCGACCCCTCCTTCTCACGATCTACCATCAGCGTTCTTCTTGTATTCATATCATGCTTTTGAACATGAAGTGTTCCGTGTGCCTATCGAACGTATCGATATCAGCATACCGGCAAAACCATGCTCTGCATGAGGTTAAAGACCTCACGCTCGAAACCTGTCATGCTTTAGGCACTCGAGGCATTCTCTGGTGAAGGTCTATCTGACAATCTCTCCAACTATGACTGGAGAATCTTCAGAGTAGTGTCATCATGGTATGGACTGTACATGTAGCGACCCATCCCGGATCCACTACCTAATCAGAGATAAGAGCATAATAAAACATGCATTAAATAACATCGCTGCGGAAGACTTAAATATAAATAGACCGGCGGAATACAACCGGTTAAACAGATTCGATCATACAACCCAATCGAATAACTTTAAATAAAACCTACAGCTAATCCTGCTGTCTTCAAGGTCACTGATTTCTCCAAGCTCCTGGTGCTCAAACCCTGCACCTAAATCTGCCCCGTCGAATAGGGCGTCCAGATATACAGAAAAGACTGAACGTGAGCTCTAAGCTCAATACGCAAATACGGATAAACATACCAATATGATGCATGCAAATGACAGGGTATCCATATCTGGGATAACTGTATACAAACTGCTCAGACTGGCGCCTGGAATATAAGCTCGTCACATCGGGGTAGCTAACCACTGTGTGCGACCACTCATTCCCAAATCCCGGACGCGGACCGCGGAGTCCTCTAGATATCAGTACCTAAGGGTACTCAATATCAAACGTCCTAACAGGGCTGAGCAACCCTAACTGGCTCATCTCGAAAGATATACAGATGTACAGGCACAAGATGATATGCACATGCCGCATAACAATAATAACATGCAAACACATAAATGCAACATATAAGCATGCATATCCGCTGGCAATCTCAGTCAGTCAGTACTTACGTACCTTTCTAAGGCAGTCCTAGTAGTCCCACTCTAGGTTCCAAGCCTATCATCAAGTCTACAATGCAAATACCCATGCATCATTCAATAAGCGCTAAAAGCCTTAACTAAGCTATTGCATACTCCTAAATAATTTAAGGAGACCATAGCTATACCTGCGTCCGTCGTCAGCCCACTGATGGCGACTATCCCGCAACTAGGGGCACACCCCTGCTGCAGCTCCACAGCCTCGAGCACTGCTCCGCTAAACGAGTACTGCTCAGCTACTATGTCAGACACTGTCTGACTATGCTAAAATATATTCTCTACTCCAACTCTAAAATAAGAGTACCCAAAGCCCTAAAATAGAGCTACTAGGCGAAGGAGAGGAACTCGAAATTGGCAAGAAATGAGGAGCTCGGACCTCATATTTATAGGCATCGATCGGAAGCTCCGTTCCTCGATCGGAAGCTCCGTTCGTTTAGATCGGAAGCTCCGTTCCCCGATCGGAAGTTCCGTTCGCTACGTGTCAATTCGGTCCACATGCAACCACACACCTGTCACCGACAGCCATCGGAAGCTCCGATCCTGATCGAACGTTCCGATCTCCCTGCTTCCGATGTGGTTCCGAACTCACCAAGATCGGAGGCTCCGATCCTGGATCGGTGGTTCCGATCCCACTCGAGTCATGAAACCCTCTAAGCCATTTTCGAGTGTCCTGGATCCATTTCTGAAATCCGTTAACCCTTCTGGAATTTCCTTAATCATGTTTTACTTAATCTCGACATGATTATACGATTTAATTACTCATTACTCATTAGTTTTGGATACGGGCCACTACATTCCCACCACCTTAAAAGGATTTCGTCCTCGAAATCTAAGGTAAACCTCGGAATATAGTACAAACCACTTGTCCAATTCAGTAATAGTTCCGGTTCCAAATATTGGGTCGAATAACCTTCGACAGACCCAATCCTTGATAAAATAGTGTAACACTATTGGCTACCGTCAGTTATCCATCGATAACCTCAACAACACGGCACCTTCGGTCCAAATTGCCCATTGAATCAGTCACACTGCCTACAAATCTTAGCAATGACACCCTTGCTAAGATAGTAATTAATCAGCAGTTATCTATAGATATGTACGAACTCCATCGCAGTCCAACTAGAGAACAAGATACAACACATTGTATCTCACTGGTCTAACGGTAACATCTCATCTCTTGATGTTATCGAAAAGCCCTAAACAATCGACCTAGATTCAACTCTCGGTCAAATCCTAGATATCCTTTTTCCAAGAACTCGTGTGAGTTACTTTTTATCACGAAGGATAAAATATATTTTCCAAAACAGTACCTTATGCGAATAGAAATGGCAGCTACCGGCCACCCGCTCGCAGAGCAATCGCACCACTGCACGCGACTCTAACCATTTGAAATCCTTAGAATAATTGCGATAAACCTTGATCCGAATCTCGCCATCGTAGATAGCATCTACTCGATTACATTAGTCATCCTGCCACGGATAACAACAAAATCCTGACAATTCCTGGCGTTATAGTATGTACTTTCAGTACTCACCCTGCCATTGGCCAACAAATGTTCCCAAAGAACAACAACTAGCAAACAAAGATTACTAACCCCAATTGTGATAAGATCCTTATACACAATTTCTTGTCTAAAAGCATTCTTCGAGGTCGTCGTCTCGAAATTCACTAACATCATGCTGAAGCTCCCAGATGGACCACACCATCCTCAGCAGTAGTCTCAATCAGATGTTTACTTCCATATCAGAACTAGAGATAGTATCAACGAAAACGATTCCGGTTAATCCTGTTCCAGATAACCAAACCCTTGGCTCCCTAGCGGGGATAACCAAACTGATTTACCGCGATCCCGCACAGAATCTATCAATACGGATGGCAATTACGTTATCAAATCCTTTCAATGACACAGCATATCAGAACGCACTGGGATATCAGTGACAACAATCTTGCCAGACTCAGAAACACAAGTCTCAGCTGTTGTCTCATCCCATGAAACAACTAATGCTATCATGCTAATGCTCATTGAAATCCAAAAGCACTTGTCGAATTACCGCTCAAGAACAACTCTTGAGAAATCTGCTGGAAGCACCCAAGCTGATCATTCCGACTAACAGTCTCCAAAATTCGTTCACTGACAACCCTGGAACAATCACTGAATCCTTTTTCCGCAACTGAATAAATCATTGCTAAAACCAAGCAATGTTCAGATCAAAATCCGTCACTGGTAGCCAAAGCAACGTTACCAACAACTACGATCGCAAAAGAAAACTAATGACCACTTTCGTGATCCGCAGAATCCAAAAGTCTCGATTCCCGCATCCCTGGAGATTCCTTAGCGACTAAAGAATTTCTTAAATGCACTTGAATCGCTATATCATAGCATACCATACTTAAGTACTATTCCAGCACTTCTTGATTCACTATATCCCAATCAGTACCAATTGGAATATTTTGATCAATCAAATTGATCTACTGTAGCTCTTGTTATGCCTGACGATACAAATTCTAATCAGACAATCACAGATCAAAGAAAAATCCCATGGCCGATCACTATCAATGATCTCAATGCCACACGTCCGCAGATTCCAAATACTTGAAATCAAAAGAATCACAGCTAATTCAATCACTCATCTTTGACAGAGTCAGACAACAGTTACAAGTAGTCACTAGTGCTAAACCTGCACCAGTCTAGACATACTATCCATTGTCTATCTTCATCCAAGATGATCATAAGGACTTGTTCAACTCAAGCCGCAATACAAGTCCGAATGATTTCAACTATCGTTGAACATACTCCTGATAATTATATCTCTTGCTAAGACTGCAACAAATCGAGACTGAGGTTGCTTGCCGCGGTGTCCCACCTGAAATCACCACCAAGTGTACACTGGCATAAATCACGCTATCCTCACGCCTCAAATCGTCATGTACAATCCTTAGCATCGGATATAATCTATCACTGAAGAAAACCATCAATGCTGAAAGAAATACTAATCCTCGAGTCAAACGTTATAGGAAGTTCACAAACCAAACTCCTAGTTAGCCCCTATCACCAGAGCATCCAAACACCGACTAGATCCACTAGTCTAGCAGCAACCAATAGTCTAAAACTATCTGCTCAGAGTACGCACTTGTCAAGGAAATCCCTCCAAGACTGGTCCTTATGACAAAATCCAAAGCAACATCTCTGACGACAGTCAGACGATATCTAAACCACAGATACTTAACCAGCCAATATCTCTGACGACAGTCAGACGATATCTAAACCACTGATACCTAACCAAGGCAACTAATCCAAATTCATACCCCGTTGTGACTGTTACCACAACTCTAGACTAGTAGCCTTCCCACCGCCAATCCTGAAGCACGAAGGCTTCCAGACATTCTCCAAAGTACGAAAGACTCCCAGAGTAACATTGGCATAGGGTCGCGCTCCATCATGTCTAGTCATGGTCATAGTCCACAACTCTCGGTATATATACTCGACTTGGTATCCCGATGAAATCCCATCATCACGAAGTCTCAACCTATGAAGGTTAATCAAGTTATTGATCTACGGAAATCACCTAGAACGAAACTCAAAATTCCAAAACAAGATCAATAATCCCATGCCCCCAGATGAATCACCTCATCAATGGCACTAACCCAGTCAAATGACTAAATAGGTCAATCCTAGGAAAACACCTAGACTAACCACACTTCAATTCGTTACCGCTGGCTTACCCAAAATCCATGAGTTAACCTAGTTGATTACCAATCAACTAATTCCAAGCCAAACTTTATAAAATTACTTGCAATCAATCACGAATTGCTGAATAAATAAAACATGTATCATTACTTCAAGTTATGTACAATTTCCTTTATTACAATCCCATGTAATACATACAGTATTCAAAATACAACAAATGTACATCCAATAACTTGAACTGATACAACCACATTCTGACGATTTATTACAACTGAAATACTGTTTACAACTACAACAATACAGTATTTAAAATCATCAAATCTTGTCTTCGTTCCTTGAGCATGAAGCTTCCCATCGACACACGCATCGATACAAGCATACTCTCGTCCAAGTCTCTCTACATGTCCTCCCGCGAAGAACTCCGGAGAAATGGCACGTAATAGCTAACCAGCTATGCTCTGCGTCAGTGCATGTCGGTCGATTTCTTTTGCTCGCGATCTACCATCAGCGTTCTTCTTGTATCCGAATCATGCTTTTGAACATGAAGTTTCCCGTATGCCTAACAAAAGCATCAATGCAAGCATACCGGCAAAACCATGTTCTGCATGAGTTTACAGACCTTACGCTAGGAACCTGCCATGCCTTAGGCACTCGAAGCATTCCCTGGTAAAGGTCTATCTGACAATCTCTCCAACTACGAGTGGAGAATATTCGAGGACTGGAACCACATGGATTATTAAACACCATTCGTTCCAAAAAGCCCTCAGAGGTATCTGACGCGATATACTCGATCTTCTCTTCCAGTCTTCCTTGGCTGGAATCCATATATTCTTCGATCAACATCCCAATGCATCGAATGATGAACTGTCCACAGCAGTCAGTCTATCTATCGATATGCTACTACTGGTGTTCTCATCACTGTTGCATTCCTTATAGTAAAGACTTATGTCGCAAACCTCGGCAATGAAGAACCAAATCTTCTTTCGCTGGGCCTCAATCAATCCTACAAGGATAATCAAGAAGTCTTATTATCAATTTCCTAAGTCCCTTGCATGCATTGCTCTGATACCAATAAATGTAGCGACCCATCCCGGATCCACTACCTAATCAGAGATAAGAGCATAATAAAACATGCATTAAATAACATCGCTGCGGAAGACTTAAATATAAATAGACCGGCGGAATACAACCGGTTAAACAGATTCGATCATACAACCCAATCGAATAACTTTAAATAAAACCTACAGCTAATCCTGTTGTCTTCAAGGTCACTGATTTCTCCAAGCTCCTGGTGCTCAAACCCTGCACCTAAATCTGCCCCGTCGAATAGGGCGTCCAGATATACAGAAAAGACTGAACATGAGCTCTAAGCTCAATACGCAAATACGGATAAACATACCAATATGATGCATGCAAATGACAGGGTATCCATATCTGGGATAACTGTATACAAACTGCTCAGACTGGCGCCTGGAATATAAGCTCGTCACATCGGGGTAGCTAACCACTGTGTGCGACCACTCATTCCCAAATCCCGGACGCGGACCGCGGAGTCCTCTAGATATCAGTACCTAAGGGTACTCAATATCAAACGTCCTAACAGGGCTGAGCAACCCTAACTGGCTCATCTCGAAAGATATACAGATGTACAGGCACAAGATGATATGCACATGCCGCATAACAATAATAACATGCAAACACATAAATGCAACATATAAGCATGCATATCCGATGGCAATCTCAGTCAGTACTTACGTACCTTTCTAAGGCAGTCCTAGTAGTCCCACTCTAGGTTCCAAGCCTATCATCAAGTCTACAATGCAAATACCCATGCATCATTCAATAAGCGCTAAAAGCCTTAACTAAGCTATTGCATACTCCTAAATAATTTAAGGAGACCATAGCTATATCTGCGTCCGTCGTCAGCCCACTGATGGCGACTATCCCGCAACTAGGGGCACACCCCTGCTGCAGCTCCACAGCCTCGAGCACTGCTCCGCTAAACGAGTACTGCTCAGCTACTATGTCAGACACTGTCTGACTATGCTAAAATATATTCTCTACTCCAACTCTAAAATAAGAGTACCCAAAGCCCTAAAATAGAGCTACTAGGCGAAGGAGAGGAACTCGAAATTGGCAAGAAATGAGGAGCTCGGACCTCATATTTATAGGCATCGATCGGAAGCTCCGTTCCTCGATCGGAAGCTCCGTTCGTTTAGATCGGAAGCTCCGTTCCCCGATCGGAAGTTTCGTTCGCTACGTGTCAATTCGGTCTACATGCAACCACACACCTGTCACCGACAGCCATCGGAAGCTCCGATCCTGATCGGACGTTCCGATCTCCCTGCTTCCGATGTGGTTCCGAACTCACCAAGATCGGAGGCTCCGATCCTGGATCGGTGGTTCCGATCCCACTCGAGTCATGAAACCCTCTAAGCCATTTTCGAGTGTCCTGGATCCATTTCTGAAATCCGTTAACCCTTCTGGAATTTCCTTAATCATGTTTTACTTAATCCCGACATGATTATACGATTTAATTACTCATTACTCATTAGTTTTGGATACGGGCCACTACAGTACAGATGCAAGCATCAAGTGCGTCCCATCCAATTCTCTGCCACTGCCTCTGACATCTGGTACTCGATCCAAATCTAGGATCCACATGAGTAGAAATCTTGAAAACTCGGATACGATCCATCACTCCTGTCCGCACTTGCTGGAATCCCATAAGCCAAATCTTCAGAAATCCTGCCGATGATGATAATCTCTGGGTAAACTAATTGTCGAATCATTACCTCTTCCAAGGTCTCATCCATCCTATAAGGATAACCCAAAGTCTTAATACTATATCCCAAGTCTCTTGCATGCATATGCTCTGATACCAATAAATATAGTGACCCTACCCGGATCCACTACCTAATCAGAGTTTAAGAGCATAATTAAACATGCATTAAATAAATCGCTGCGGAAGACATAAATAAAAACAGACCGGCAGAATACAACCGGTTAAATAAATTCGATTTATACAACCAGATCGAATAAATAGCCTAAAGGTAAAACCTACAGCTAATCCTGCTGTCTTCACTGATCACTGACTACTCCAAGCTCCTGGTGCTCCACCCTGCACCTACGTCTGCCCCGTCTAATGGGGTGTCCAGATACACAGAAAAGACTGGACGTGATCTCTAAGCTCAATACGAAAGCACTGGGTAAAACATACAAATATGATGCATGCAAATGATAGGGTATCCATAGCTGGGATAGCTGTATATAACTGCTCAGTAATGGCGCCTAGGACATGAGTGGTATAACCCGGGGAGCAAACCTTGCGTACACTGCTCATTCCTACAGGACGTGGACTGTTACGCCTTAAACGCATACAAATCTCGTGTTATGAGATTAATGTTTTTAATGCATTAACAAATCTCATATTATTATGTTTTGATGATTACAAAACTCGGTTAATTGTTACTAACCATTTAAAGTGAGACTTTGCAGATTAGATCATATTAACAATCAAATTCTTGGAAGTTACTTTGAAGTTGTAAAAGAAATGGACAAGGACAAGCCAATATTATAAAGCAGAAAC
The DNA here is from genome assembly GCF_033568475.1 of Henckelia pumila. Classification (NCBI taxonomy): domain Eukaryota; kingdom Viridiplantae; phylum Streptophyta; class Magnoliopsida; order Lamiales; family Gesneriaceae; genus Henckelia; species Henckelia pumila. The sequence goes on along the minus strand of NC_133120.1, from coordinate 79,298,684 downwards.
TTGCAAAATTCACCGGGCACTTTCCGGTCATCCAAATCAGATCTCCAACAGTGAAAATCAAGATCAGGATGTTCTCAAGTTTCTCTCCAAATTTCATAGCAATCCAACGGCTGGATATGGAGATATGATTTATTTAACAAAGCTGCACAGTACTTACTTCTGCAAGGAATGAACTATGAAGACTCAACTTCAGAAAATAACTGGGAATGCTTCGGTTATTAAAATCCGATCTCCACCGATCACATGGATTTCCATGATGTTTTAAAGTCTCTATCCAAATTTCAAATCAATCCAATGGTTGGATATGGAGTTATGATTTTTTCAAATATGTTGAACAGTAGCTATTTCTGCAAGGAGCTAACTGCTGAAGTATCGTATTCAGAAGACTACTGGAATCGATGGAGGCATCCAAATCCAATCTCCACCAATCACGATCAATATCAGGATGTTACAAAGATAGTGTGTTAATTTCAGGCCAATCCAACGGATGGATTGTGAGATTCGAATTTTTGAAAAGTAATGCTCAGAACAAAAGCGAGAACGTGATTTTGCGACTTCCGAGATTTACTGGAAATGTTTGACTCGTTAGAATCAAATCTCCACCGTTCAGATTGAAGATCCAGATGTTTTAAAGCTTCAGTTTAAATTTCAGATCAATCCAACGGTTAGATTAGAAGATATGATTTTTCCACAAAAGCTGCTCAGTGCTGGAAAAAGAAGGCAGCGGCGCCTACACTTTGTCTCTACTCCTTGGCTTCCCAATAAACGCTCCAAGCACACAAATTCAAATTCAAATCTTTGCCAACTATAAATAGAGGCTTGCCAAGACCATTTAGAGACATCCCAACTCATCTCTTCTCTCCTTTGCAAGCAATTTCTCACTATCAAAGTGTTTGTGTGATATATTTGAGAGTGTTTGTAAAAATAGTTTGTGAGTTGGTTGTGCTATTGTTGTAAACACTTGAGTGTGAAGCCAAGTGTGTTGTGCTATCGTTGTAAGCACTTGAGTGTGAAGCCAAGTGTTGTGTTGAGGCTATCCTTGGAGCCCTTAAGGCCAAGAGTGTTGAGTTGTATCGGCGCGGTGATCGTGTCAAGTTGTAAGGCTATCCTTGGAGCCATCAAGGCCAAGACTGTTGGAAAACTGGCGAGTTCCCAGACCAATTACGATTGATACCCGGTGCAGCGGAAGTTTAAAAATTTTTCATGGAACGTTTCCATGGTATGGGTATCAACCGTTCATCGATTGAATTACGTGTGTGTAAAATTTAAATAACAATTTAAATAAATTTTACCTCAAATCTCGCAACGAGATTAATGGACACCAACAGAACAATTCTGCTCTTGTTGTCTCTCCCTGGAACCGATGAACGCCTTCAATCAGGTCCACGAACAGAGGTTTAATCCCTCTGATAGATTGCACTAGAAAATCTATCAGAAGTTTTCTGCGAAGAGAATACACGAATTTGATTCGTTATTCCTTACTGCGATTCAAAATCACAGACCGGAATTTTCTCTGACAGAGTAGGGAGGGGGCGGCCAAAAAAACGTTTTGAGAGGCTAGGGTTTTCGAAAAATTGCTCTCAAAATAATGACCTGTTGTGTGTAATTTCTGTACTGAAATAACTTATTTATAATGCAGGCCACTAACACCTTAGGGCCCATTAGTCATAAGCTGGGGCCCGACAAGCAAAGCCCGCTCGTTCAGAAATTAATATAAAATTCATCGTGACTCCGATTGATGAAACGATTTCACCAATGTGCACAGAAACCATTTCTGCACGTTTTAAAGTCAAAATAAATTTTCCTGAATCCGAATTCAGTGGTTTCCAAAAATGTCCATCCCTATGTCATTTTAGGAAATCCTACTCCCTTACTCTTATTTAAGAAGTCCAACTCCTTAGTTCATTAAATTTAACTCTTTAAATTTAACTATCTCAACGGGGATTAAAACTCCATTACACTGTGTGACCCTCAATGGTTCAGGGATACAGCTAGCCGTGGGCTCACAACTCCTTGTGACTCGGAACAACACTTTCCGACTTGCCCAACGAATCATGGTAAAGCGCCTAGCAACATCGCCCCATGATTCCCTAGGTATCACTGATAGTGCCTACAAGAACCAGTAGATTTTGGTTAGCGTACAGTACGGTCCCTTCATCCATATCTGGCGATCGAATCAACAACCATTGGTATATCGAGAGTCGCTCAAGATTCGATAACTATGCAATACATCTTGAAGATCAAATTAGTGACATCGCATGTGCTACTAAGAAACCATTTCTTAAATCACATCAAGTACTCTGCCAGAGATTTGTCACACTAATATCTCCTCAGATCGCATAGGATATCCACACTCGCAAGTATGTGGTGAATCCTTGACAACAATGCATTGACTCCTATATGTGTCGTAACTGTACCCAATCTCGACACCTGATGACCCCCTCAGAGTCGGTAAACGAGTCAAAGCACAGTACTAGCATATAGAGTCTCCATGATGTTTCAAGTCGTAAGGACTAATGGTGTACAACCAAAACCGCGGACTTTATCCACTCGATAAGTGATAACCACTTGGAAAGTCCGGATAGGGTAGTTCGACTATTCATCCTATGAATATCCATTTGCATGCTTCGAACATCTCCATGTTCCCTACCAATGAAACGTGGTACTCCGCATCGCAAATGCTAGTCTCAAACTCGAGCGATCCTTATCCTTATTATCGGACGGCTCAATCGACTAGGAACGGTTTTAGAATATACAGTGACTATAAGATGTATTTCATGATAGACATCTCCATGTTCTACCACATCTTACATACACTATAGTATATTCAAGGTCTTTATCAAAACAACAATAGTATATCACAATATAACAATATGAAGTAATATAAAGTCATTGCCATAAAAGTGTAAATAATATTAAACAAAAGATTGTTTATACAAAGAGTCAACAAAGCCCATAGCCACACAGTTGGCTCACTGGGCACCCACTCTTACAATCTCCCACTTGCCCTATAGCCAACTAGTCATACTACGTAGACCCATTGCTTCGCGATGTTTGTCAAACAATGGTCCTGGCAAAGGCTTAGTAAGTGGATCAGCGATATTGTCTGCAGAGGCCACTCGTTCGACACTGATGTCTCCTCTTTCCACAATCTCCCGGATTATGTGGTATTTCCTCAGTACGTGTTTGGATCTTTGATGAGACCTTGGTTCCTTTGCTTGAGCAACGGCACCCGTGTTGTCGCAGTACACCGGGACTGGACCAACAAATTCAGGAATGACGCCCAACTCTTGGACGAAATTCCTCATCCAAACGGCCTCTTTAGCAGCAGCTGATGCTGCAATGTATTCAGCCTCAGTGGTGGAATCCGCTGTGGTGTCCTGCTTGGAACTTTTCCAAGAGACAGCACCGCCATTGAGCATGAACACAAATCCAGAGGTTGACTTCGAGTCATCCACATCACTTTGGAAGCTAGAGTCGGTATAGCCTTCCAGTTTGAGTTCTCGTCCTCCATAAACCATGAACATATTCTTAGTCCTTCGCAAGTACTTAAGAATGTCCTTCACGGCTTTCCAATGCATCTGACCAGGATTAGACTGATATCTGCTCGTGACACTCAGAGCAAATGCTACATCCGGTCTGGTAGATATCATCCCATACATGATACTACCTATAGCTGACGCATATGGTACATGTGTCATATTCTCTATCTCTGCATCAGTCTTGGGACACATAGACTTGGATAGAGAAACTCCATGACACATGGGTAGATGTCCTCTCTTGGACCCATCCATTGAAAACCGTTTCAATATGGTATCGATGTAGGTTGATTGAGTGAGTCCTATCATTCTCTTAGATCTATCCCTATAGATCTGTATCCCAAGAATGTAGGATGCCTCACCCAAATCCTTCATCGAAAATCTACCTGATAACCATATCTTTGTTGACTGCAACATCCCTACATCATTCCCAATGAGTAGGATGTCATCAACATAAAGTACTAAGAATGTCACCGCATCCTTAACTACTTTCTTGTACACGCAAGGTTCCTCCGGGTTCTTGATGAAACAAAGTCTTTAATTGTTTCATCAAATTTCTGGTTCCAACTTCTTGATGCTTGTTTTAGACCATAAATTGATCTCTGAAGCTTGCATACCTTATGCTCGCTTCCCATGGATGTGTACCCCTCAGGCTGCTTCATATAGATTTCTTCCTTAATGTCTCCATTAAGAAAAGCAGTCTTCACATCCATTTGCCATATCTCATAGTCATACCATGCAGCTATGGCAATTAGGATTCTTATGGACTTGAACATTGCGATGGTGAAAAGGTTTCATCATAGTCAACTCCTTGCCTTTGAGTATAACCTTTCGCCACCAATCGCGCCTTGTAGGTCAATACCTTACCATCAGGCCCAAGCTTTCTTTTGTAGATCCATTTACACCCTATTGGAACAATTCCATCGGGAGGATCCACTAAAGTCCAGACTGGGTTAGTATGCATCGAATCCAATTCTGATTGCATAGCTTCAAGCCATAAATTCGAATCCGCATCAGAAATTGCTTCCTTGAAGCTTCTTGGATCACATCCAATGTCGGGTTCATCTTGACCCTCTTCAAGAAGAAGACCATATCGAACTGGAGGTCTAGAAGTCCTCTCGGATCTTCTAGGTGCAGGCGTGTCCAGCAATGGTTCCTGAGGTGTGGGATCGTTATTTTGTATTTCGGGTTCTTCTCGAACTTCTTCGAGTTCCATCATCTCGCCTTTCTTATCCAATAAGAACTCCTTCTCCAAGAAGGTGGCATTCCGTGAAACAAACACCTTTGTTTCAGCAGGATAATAGAAATAATATCCGATTGAATTCTTCGGATACCCCACAAAATAACACAAGCTGGATCGACTATCCAACTTATCTCCCACTGTCCGCTTCACGTAAGCAGGACATCCCCAAATCCTCAAGTACGAATACTTAGGAGCTTTGCCATTCCATAACTCGTATGGTGTTTTGTCCACTGCTTTAGTGTGGACGTTATTCAACAACAATACCGCCGTTTCAAGCGCATAGCCCCAAAACGAAGGTGGAAGCTCAGTGAAGCTCATCATAGATCGAACCATGTCCAACAAAGTTCGATTACGGCGCTCCGATACACCATTAAGCTGTGGTGTCATAGGAGGAGTCCACTGAGAGAGAATCCATTCTCTTTTAGATAGTCCAAAAATTCGGTACTCAAGTAT